>NC_034602.1:63352541-63416324 GCF_900095145.1 Mus pahari
TACACACACATACACACATGCAGGCATATATATATATATATATATATATATATATATATATATATGTATATATACACACACATACACACATGCAGGCATATAGTCACAACGCTGAGAACCGTGCCTGCTGGGACTTACCTCTGCTTCATTCTTGATGGTATTTACTTGGTTGATGAGTTTGCAGTAGGCCTGGAACAGAAGCAGCAGCTGAAAGTGCAGCCGGTACAACCTTCTACAGAGCTCCAGCTCCTAGGAACGAGCAGCGGTAACTGAGGTTAGCCAAGCGTCCGCATCCCACCAGAGAGTGTGCTTCCAGTAAAACAGTACAAATATGTTAAAATCGTTGGCGTTTGTGCTTCTGCGATAAGCGAGTTAATACCGGGTGAGGCTGAGGAGAGGCAGGGGGGGGGAAAGGTGCTTTGGGGGCTGGCTTTCAAATAACAAGGCTCGTTGCTGGTTATGGAATTCCTTTTTAGTAGGAAACACGTTTTCACACCGGACAGACAGTGTCAGAAGGCAATACATAGGATGCTTTGGAAGAAGGGAGGACTCAACATGAATTTAAAACTTTGAGTTGATGACGGGGACTTCGCAGGCGTGCAGGCTTTGATCCCACTGAGGTCCTTAATCCACCCGTCAACTGGAACAGAGCGAAACTGGGTGTCCTCTTACCAAGGGGGTGGGGAACTTTTGAGGAAATGGACTCTTAAGAAAACCACTTGGTGATCTCCTTCAAATGAGACTATGACTATGGGCAATTTAAATTTTAGGATGTGACAGGAGACCTGTCAGTGGTTGGTGCAGAGAACCATACTACTGCTAGTGCACATACTCAGTTTCAAGTTTCACCGTTTCCTTGTTTTTTTAGGACCAACGTGTCCCAGACTTAGGGATATGGAAAACTGAAGCACACACTACTTTCAAAGTAGTCAATGGCAAAAAACGATGCTAGGTCACAAGAGGACAAATGGCAGATGAAAACCAGTTTGTCTCATCAGGATAAGGAATCTAGAAATCAAGACAGGCCACTTACTGCTAGAATTCCCATTTGCTAAGCAAGGTGATCGGGTCACAAAAAAAAAAAAAAAATACAAAGAGAAAAAGATCAAGAATTAGTATAAGAAATCATCGCAACTAAGGTTACAGATGCCCCATGCAAACTGAGGAACACATTTATACAAAGTCATTTCCAAACTACTGCTTTCCAGTCACTTCCTGCAACAACCCAGGGTGGGCGTCCCTTGGGCAAGTAAGGTCAGCTTGAGCTACAGTTTGCTTTTGTGTAAAAGTCAAAGAATAAAACAGAGCAAAGTGGTCTAGGGAGCTCTTGCTCTGGTAAATGTATTTCAACCCAGGTTTTTCATCCTGACAAAGCCACTTGTCATAATGTTTCCATGACGGCAGTGGGAAACTTACTTAAATGAATGTATCATTATTTTTATTTGTATTTACCAAATGATTGGCTGAATCGGCCCATAATCTTACACAGGAATTACTTACCTGCAGCAGGCCCTCTAGTGCAGCTCATTCTAGACTTTCCTACTAGCCTTTCCTCAGCTCTCTCTCATGCCTGGGCCCCACAGGGCAGAACACAGAGAGCTGGCGTGTTTTATGCTATCCTTCAAATGCCATTTGGGTCAGAACTTTGACCTAACGGGGTTTAGATCCAGGGAAGGTGATGTATGTGAAACAGTGAAAGGCACTGGATGTGTGAGAAGAGTGACTTTTAATTTAAACAGACTGTCAGGATGTAAACGGAGCTTCTAGAATCTGGCTTTCCTGAGCGGTTTCCTCTGAAGGATTCCTGTTAGTTTAGAAAGGATTTGCTAAGCAAAGGTGAACTTTAGCTCCACACGGCTGACCGTAAATTATTCAAACAGTGGCCCAATAACATTAGCTGAGCACAATCCACACTTCAAACAGCAGCAGGGAGGTTTCATATGGTTTAATTCTGGTGGGAATTCAAGTTTTAAGTCCCTTTCCTCGGCCAGGCAGTGGTGGCGCACGCCTTTGATCCCAGCACTTGGGAGGCAGAGGCAGGTGGATTTCTGAGTTCAAGGCCAGCCTGGTCTACAGAGTGAGTCCCAGGACATCCAAGGCTACACAGAGAAATCCTGTCTCAAAAAACCAAAAAAAAAAAAAAAAAAAAAAAAGGTCCCTCTCCTCATTCCTGTTAGCATGATATATGGAACTGAATCTACACACATATGCCAATATGTGTGTAGATATGTGCCAATAAAGCCTACGGTCACTACAGTCACAGGCAATGGCACAAACTCTCTCGCTGTGATTTACCAAAATTGGGTCTCGATGCACTGAAACAGATATGAAGGACAGCGCGCACACACATTGTAAGAACACTGACATCTTTAGAGTTTATCTTCATTAACTCGATATTTACTGACTGCCTGTACAGACTGGCACATGGAGACAGACAGCCCCAAGTCTCTGTAAGGTGGAGGATAGAAACTGGTCGAAAGAGGACAGTCTCCCGGTTTTCACTCTGCTTATCTCAAGCTGTTAACTGAGTTAATGGTCTTGGAGCTTACGGGACTGTGAGATGGAGGAGGACTAGCTAAGAGCAGAGCACAGAACAGCTCCACTTAGTTTAGACAGATGTTTGTAGGTACTGTCAAAGCATCCACAGCTTCAATTCCAGAGTCAACTTCTACCTTGTCTCATTTCTTTTTAAAGATTTATTTATTTCATGTATGTGAGTACACTGTAGCTGTCTTCAGACACACCAGAAGAGGGCATCAGATCCCCATTACAGATGGTTGTGAGCCACCATGTGGTTGCTGGGAATTGAACTCAGGACCTTTGGAACAGCAGTCAGTGCTCTTAACCACTGAGCCATCTCTCCAGCCCTTGTCTCATTTCTTTATTCATGATTTTAATGTTCCTCTCAAAGAGCACAGGGCTTAGAATTGCCTGTCTTGGTTTCTACTATTTATTATTAGACGAATTGGCCCCACTGAACCTCAGTTCTCATGTTCAATAACTAAGGGACCATTCAAATGAGTTGTAAGGAGAGAATATGATTGTGAAAAATGTATTAGCACTGAGTCTGAAAGGCCTAACAGTTAAATTATGACTCTTTCAAGATTTCATCCTTATCCAGACTTCAGATTTTTATTATAGGATACCTTTTGTGGAGATATCTACTATTTTAAATGTTACTGAAGCTGAAATCCAGTATCAGGTGTGGCAGTGGGCGAGTTCTCCTACTATGAGGTTGTTCCCACTGGAACAACGCATGGTCTTAACATACTGTTAACATAATGGCTATGCCTTTCTCTTAAGAAAATGTGTGGCTACTGCTTAAAGTAAAGACACAATGAACCCACCCTTTTCACATTTAGAGTAACGGCTACAGAGCATACTGCCCTGGGGTCTGCTGTTATCACCAGAGAATCTATCCATAGAATACTAATGTTCAATCGTTTCTCCCGCTGAGAGGCAGATAGATGCACTAACCGCCAACCTGGACTGCCTGGATACCCATCAAGCTTATCTACTCAATGTTATTAAGCTCCGGTCGCAAGCTGGTTGTTCGTTTTTTATTAAAGTGAAGTTTTCATTACTAAGCCAATATTTCACTGAACCTAACTTTCAGGGAGATCGTTCTGATAACCAAAATGAAAAAGGCTTGCCCACACATTCTTTCTAGGGATATCAAATAAGGACGGCTGCACGCATACATTGTTTTATAATATCCGATGTGGGCGCTCAGTGGGAAGGACACAGAGACTTACGTGCGCGTTAGTGTTTATCCTGTATATGTCTTCGTTGGCACCAAATGTCCTCTTGCAGTTGTCTAGCCACTGTAGAAATGAGCAAGGGTAAATTTCCATAGTCATTACACTATGAAGGAAGCCAGTGCTGTAACAAGCCTGTCTGTATAAATTTCTAATTTTATACATAAAGGCTACGACTGACTGTACACACAGTCGCATCTCCACCTAGGGCTGGCCATGGAAATAAATGAAGAAGGATCCATACAACAAGATGCAGATGCCGTGAGTTTATTAACAAAGATGCAACCAGTGGTTTCGGGACCCATGGGGCTCCATATCGTGAGCTCCTTGGCTTGGTGAGTTTTATTGGAAATCTTCGCTGTCTCTACCTGACCTTTATGTCTAAATGTGAGACGCGGAAAATGAAAGTTTCACTTTCCCTTTGGCCGATCTAATAAAGGCAACTTTGTGAGCCAGGGCTGTCCGCTCATCCGAAGTTTAGTTCTCCGAAGACGCATGCCACTTTTAATTAGTGAAACAGAAACCTCGATCCATCTAAATCCTGTTCTTATCTATTTTCTTTCTGTTTGGATGGTAATAAAGGACAATCATTTTGTCTCTGAGGTATTTGGATATATGTGGGTTTTCTTAAAGTCAATACTAATTTAAAAGAAAGTAGCGTTGTGGGATGTGTAGAAAAATGGAGCCGCAGAATTTCCAAAGTGAGAACTAAGGGCCTTCAGGTAGAACCTGAAGTTTCTGGCTCACTGGGTGGTAGAGTGGTGGTGTGGTGGTGTTTGTGAAATGAAGTAATCAACCACTCAGACTTCGTCTTTTGAAAACCAGCCAAGTAGCTCCCTGGAAAATATTTCAGCGGTAGATGTTTAAAGCTCTCAATTGTAACTTAGTGTTCTACACAGAAAGAATCAAAATTAGAAATGGTTACTGTTTCAAAAAAACAAAGCCTTTGACCTTCTGTCTCCCTTATCACAACCACTCAGACAACATTGGCCCTGGGGTTATTTTCTTGACAGTGTCTTGGGATAAAAACATGTTAAACCTTTCTGCTAAGAGACAGCTGGTGGCAGCCATTGTCGGAAGCTATCAGCAGATTCAGTCAACATCTCCCATGGAATTTATGCCTTAATCTCTATTCATACAGCATGTTAAAATGCCAATACACTTACATTGCTTGCCCAGTGTGTCCAAGGAAACTAGGAAAGTGGAAAAGTTATTTCAGTTGATTATTTACTACCTATTCTAAACATTTTAAATATTGCACATTCTGCCCAGCATTTTTAGGGAATACTATTTAATGTAAATAATTTCTGATTTTGTCGCCAATCATATAGTCCCGCAGCTGAATACTAATGGTGTGTACAGACCCAGCACGGTCGAAGGGCCATGCGGAGAAGCCCTACCTCCTACCTCATTGTTCTCACGGTTTCTTTGCTCAAATGAAAACTTGAACTGCTGCGGGAGGCTCTGAGTATCACAATAGAGCAGCTCATGCACAAGCAAGCAGTCATCCAAGCCAATGACAGACAGTGCACCGCCAGGCGGGACTTCGGAAGAGTGCGGCAGTGAGCCCTGCTGTAGAGGGTGGCCAGACAGTGGTGGCTTCAAGTTCATGCCCTAAGGGTTCTGTGTACTATGAGCTGCAGTTACCAGTAATAGCAAGGTACCGAGGGCTGTGATGCTGAAGAAAAAAAAGGAAGCTCCAGCGAGGGAGCCCAACTGTCTGGGTAGCTTCTTCCTGGGGCCTTTGAGGTGTTGACCAAGTGTGTGTGTGTGTTTGGGGGGGGGGTAGATGCTAGAAGAAAAGATCAAATTATGGTCCCATGGTGATGGGGAAATAGAGGTTTGATTCCTGCCAAGCCTACGAGGTCCTGGTCACTTCTCTATCACACTTGAACCCTAGAGGATGGAAACACTGGGTGTGCACCAAAGATACTAGTTAGGGCAAAACTCAGCTGTGGAGCCCTTAACCCAGCATGCAGAAAGCTCTATAAAAACAAAGCCAACGGTAGAGAAACTGCATAGAGATACTCAGCCATACATAAGGAGAACAGAGCAAGAACAGACTAGGCAAGAAGGGGGCGGATGGACCTCGAGTCAAGGTTGGTTTTCTGCTCTCAACAGAATTCACTGAGGATGATGGACTCCTTTGAATGCACTTGCACCATTGATATATATTATACTGGCATCTGCCATGTTCCACAGGTCTGTCTATTCTCATGTAGGTGGTACCCGATTTGAAATCTTTAATAAGTGTTGGTGCCTAGAAGTGAAACTTCAAATTTTACCATTCTTCGTGATAAAATCTACAAGACTCTTCCTAGAAAAGGGAAATGGTACCTTAGGCTTGTCAACCTGTGTTGTCTTGGTGGCAAATATTCAGTTCTAGGTAGGAAACATGGCATATGTAATATATACACAAGCAGGGTAGCTGTGTCCTCAAAATACTTCATTTATGGAAAATAAGCAGTGGGCCAGATATGAGTGGTTAAGTTAGGGATCACTGACCTATGTTGAAGAAAATTTGTGCAATTATGAGCCACTTGTATGTCCATATGCATTTTAGAATTCAATTTCAGAATTTCCATTAGTATGCCATTTGATTTTCAGGTACATTAAGTCTATCTAGATGGTATCTGTACAAAATTGGGTTTTCTGGCACATACACAAAAATGAAACACAGTTTGCTCCTCTGAGTGGTCTCTCAAGGTAATGCCTGGATCTGTGATGGTCTAGCATATCGTTAGCTAGCTTTATCTTTGTGCATTTGAAATTGCCTCATTAAAAGTAGTTATCTATTGCTGTAAAACCAAGCACTCTAAAATGTAATAGCTTAAAGTAAGAGCGAGGAGAGAAGCAATATTTGCTATGCATGTAACCAATATCAGATAAACGTATGTGTTGGTCCCGGTCTGACTAGGATCAGCCGTGATTCTCACTTAGCTCATGGTTTCGCCAGGGCCCCAGAGTTCCCTTACTCCTGACTTGAGGGCTCTTGGCTGAGGTGTCTCTCTTTTCCTCTATGCGGCCAATCATCCTGTAGCAGGGACCGGAGTTTCCCAAAACTTGGAGCGGGCACTCTAAAAGGCTTCCTAAGGGCTTGCCTTGAGATTTGGAGTGTCTTGTGAATTCCGGTAGTTAGAGGGAGTTACAAGGCCATTCTAGACTATAAGGTGGGTGGCGTTGAGCTGAGTGGGAAAGGGATGTAGACCCGGGAGGCTGAAGTCACTGGGCCATTGTGGCCCAGTGGTAACAGCATCTAGGATAGGCAGTGACTTCTGAAGACCCACGAGACACCAGCCTAGTGGGGTAGAATGAACTTTCGTTTCATTAAAGCTAAAGTTTTCTGGTCACCAAGAGATGCTTTAGCAGTGAAAATGATTGCGACAGGGAAAAGGTAGCTTCGATGCCATGCCCAATAAAAGGCGTGCACCAAGGGGCAGTGGGCGTGTGCACTTGCCACCAAGTCTGATGACCTGGGTTCTATCTCTGGGACCCGCTTGCTAGAAGGAAAGAAACTCCCACCAGGTGCCCTACGACCACCATGTGAGTGCCATGGCATGGCCCTTCCTTGTCCACAAACGATAAGTAAAGCATATATTTAAAATCAGGGCCCCTGATAAGTGACTAAGAAAACAGCTCATTTACAGACACGGGCAGAGTGCACAAGCTACCCCTACGTTCACATATTAGTGATGAAGAAGACTGAAGGTCAACAGATGAAGCCATGGAAAACTGGCGTGTGCTCGGTGACAAATACTTCTTTTGTACAATTGGTTGGTAGGACTCGAACTCATACAGATTCTATGACTAGAGAATTCCATTCCCAGAGAGCTCTTTGGCAGATGTGGACATCTGCATGCAGAAAGCAGGATGAGGAAGGCTTGAGCTGATCGTGCCTGATAACTCCCTGACCAAGACCTCTTTTCTTCAATCTCTTTAGGCTTTCAGACCACATATGAGCTCACACTCCCACGATGTGGAGAGAAAGCACTAGTGGAGGTATTTTCTTTCCCGAAATGATCTTCGAACCTCGAGTTCAGAGTACAGGATCATCTCCCAGTCCTGCCAAAATTCCCTTCCCTTTGGAAATCATCCATACTACTTGGCTTACGGCAGCTCTGCTGTTGAGGCCGACTGAGAAGCCTCCATCATCCCTGGCACTTTAATACTTATGTGACGGATACTTTGCTCTTCAGGTTAGCTACAGCTTGAATGCCCTTATCAAAAAGGCTGGGGACCAGAGTGTTTCAGGTTTGGGTACACAGGAGTTGTTTTAATGAAACCAACGTCTAGCACAGAATATGGGCGTGTGCCTGTGTTATTCACATAGCCTGGAGGTAATGTTGTACAAGTCATAATTGTTTAGAAAACAAAGTCTCTCTATATAAACTGAGCCACTAGGATGCACAGGTATTCCTGCACTGGCCACTTGGGGGACAGTCTAGCTGGGTAGCCATCTCTTTATTAATGGGGACAGTCTGGGGTTAGCCATCTCTTTATTAATGGGGGATAGTATGGGGTTAGCCATCACTACCACAGTTTTAATTTAAGCTTCTGATAATTATTATAGCATGTTTTGACCCATCACATGACACCCCTGTCATCATGTTGATGCTGAAAGTTTCAGATTTTGAAGCCATTTGGGGTTTCAGATTTTTGGGTCAGGGACAATGACCTCCTATTTATAAGTTCAATCTGTGCTGCATATTTTTAGCTAGGAAATTTTAGGAGAGAAGGACCAGGTTTCACACTCAGTTTTCCAGAGTTCTTTAAATGTGGTTTTATTTAATACTAATTAATGAAAGTTTCATCTATTTTAGAAAAAAAAAAAAAAAGCCTAAGGTTTGTCTGGGACAACAGTTTTTCCCTCCTTGTTTTTCTGCATTTGTCAAACTGAAGACACACCGGGCTGGAGGGAGCTGACTAGAACTGTGGGACCATTTCCTAACGGGTGACAATTACAATGT
Organism: Mus pahari; assembly: GCF_900095145.1. NCBI lineage: Eukaryota > Metazoa > Chordata > Mammalia > Rodentia > Muridae > Mus > Mus pahari. The sequence continues at coordinate 63,361,267 of NC_034602.1, forward strand.
GCTCCATGCTTGTCGCCTCCCTCCCTCCCAACGCCAAGATGACTTTTATCAGAGGGGACAGGTGCCCTGTGCCACAGCTCTGTCACCTTCATTTCCAAACACTACTTACCCCTTACTCCTCCTGCCATGCTGAACTCAGCTGCAGTCTCCCACTGTGCTCCCAGGCAGGAACTCCCCGGAACAGAGAAGGGCTGTCCTGGGACCTACCGTGAGGCCAGCGAGAGAGCTGCTCGTCTGGGGTTCTCGGCATCCAGGTCAACACTGTAGTCTAAAGCAAATGATTTCTGTGTGTGGAGGAGACTGACCTGCTCGGCCGCTTCTCTCTTGGTGGTGTAAGTATCCAGATGTTCCTGCAGCTCCAAGACGCCAAACTTGAGTGTTTCCAGCAAACCACATGCCATCAGCTGTGAAAGCAGACACACGGGCCATGAGCACCCGCCCGCTGGTTACTGGACACCCTTTGCTCCCTGTCAGAGCAGTGTACACCTCCGAGGCACCATCCCTCAAACGTCTAAACATGTAGCTGTCATAGCAAGCAAGGGAAGACCAAAGAGATCTGGGTATTTTGTCTAGCCATCTCCTCTCAAACTTTGTTCAAGAACAGGAAAGAACATACATCTCTAGACTATGACACTTCAGTCGTCTCATCCTGGATTCTATATGCACAGAACCAGCAAAGTTGTATACAGCATTTCATATACTGGAATGTCTGTCTGTTCATCCATCCATCCATCCATCCATCCATGAATGAGACAGTCTTACTATGTGGTTCTGGCTGGCCTAGAGCTTACTATATATACCATACTTTCCTTGAACTTAGAGATCAGCCTGCCTCTGCCTCCAGAAAACTTCGATTAAAGGTATGTTCCACCATATCTGGCTGGGATGACGTTTCACTACATATGTAGATCAGGGTTAAGATACAAACCCTTGACAGTTCAAAACTGAGAACTGCTTTTACAAAGGGCTTAAAAAATGAACATCATTCCCGTGTAGTCCTCTTGCTTCTTTTGTGTTTTGAAATAGGTTTTTGCTATAGAGAGGTGGCTGGCTTGGAACTCATTCTACACCCTGGGCGGCCTCAGACTATCCACCCTCAGCCTTCCGAGTCCTGGCATTTATTTCCACCTGGGCACCATCACGCCTGGCTTACCGTTTCAGCATCCACAAAGACAGTGGGGCATTCAGAACATGCCATCATCACTTCCAATGAGCTTTTAAACTTGGTACCAATGCGCTGCAGACTCTCACCAAGAAAGCCCACGGCCTCCTTAGTTATCTCTCCAAACTTCCTTTGAATTGTCTATGAGGAACGTATGAGAAAAGGTTAGTGTTTCTCACACACACATACACAGAGGTCTTCCCCTCTTTTATGTAAAGAGGTGCTGCAACTGATATTACTGTAACGGTTCACAGAATTCTATTAGCAGATCAATTAGGTAAATATCTCTCTAGAAATCTATAGATCTCTATAGAAATATGTAGATATTTCTTTAGGAGATACGTCAACAAATAGCTATTATGATTGGATACAATGGCACGCATCTGTGTTCCCAACAACTTGGGAGAGTTGGTGGCCGGGGGTGGGGGGGCAATGCTTGAGCTCAAGAGTTCTAGCCTATAGTCTGCTGTGACCATACATGATCCGGCATGTACCATGACCTCCCAGGTGCCGGAGACCAGCAGATTGCCAGAGGAGAGGTGAACCAGCGGGGTGTAGGGAACAGCTAATGTGTATCTGCATACACATGTGTGGTATTACTAGAGGATATTAAGACTGAGGGGAGGAAAAAAAAAAAAAACGCATCAGGAAACTGCCACTATCTCTGGTGAGGAAAGACAAAGTCAAGGGAAGTGCAGTGAGTGTGGAAGGTGGAAACTCATGCCCCCGAGCATGGACAACCGCCCAGGAAGGGAGCTGGAGGCTGGGGTGCGTGGGGAAACTTAGTGTGGGCAGGGAAGGGAGATGGTGGATGGTTAACAGGCCTTGCATCTCAGTGCCTTAGGTGTGCTCCTTCCCCACACGATGCTCACCCACGTGCCACGGTGCTGTCTGAGAATAGTCACTGGAAAGCATCTACGAGAGCGTATGGCACAGGGTGGGCACTTAAAAAAAATGACAGTGCTTATTGCTACTGTTTCCTCATGGAGGAATGCGACCCTCGTTACTGAGTTCTCACAGCGACGAAAGGGTCATTTAGCTCCTCCTCATCAACACTGTGCCCCTCACTTTAACGGCTGGTGGAGGGCAGGCACAATGGTGTGCCTTTATTTCTCTGGTACCCAGCATACCACAGGAAGTCCGTCAGGCCCTGAGTGGCAGTTTTGTAGCTATTTCACTGTGGGTTTTCACATGTGTACTAGTAAGTGATTGACATACCAGGAGTACTGCCCATCAAGTTGCAAATTAAGGAAATGTTACATTCCTCGAAGCAAGCATGCTCGTTAAAGGGAATCAGCAGGGATACTAGAGCCTGAGACACCAAGTAGAGAAGCCTAGTTTTACCAGATTAGTGTGATGTGAGTTCAGAAGCCTGAATGTCCACCAACCTGAAACAGTCTTGAGAACACATGGAACGTAAACACCGCACAGGACCCGTCTGTGTCCGACAGTGTCTGGTTGACGTGGCAGCGCCACGCTTCTTCCTCGTCCTCGTAAGCCATTGGCTGGAAAGCTGCTATTATGGCAGACAGAAAGGGTGTCGGGAGAGGCGAGGTCTGAACTTCTGGAAAGCCGTCTTGTTCATCTTCCTCTTGACTGTGAACACAAAATCCATGGCAATCCTCAGGCTATCTCAAAGGAACAGACTCCTAGTACCTTAGGCTACGGAATGGAAACCATTCTTATTCACAGATACACACTGACTTTGAGCAGGAGTTCTCACAACCTGTGGCTCACAACCCCTCTGGAGGTTGTATATCAGATATTTACATTATGATTCATAATAGTAACAACACTACAGTTATAAAGTATCAACAAAATAATTTTATGGTTCGGGTCACTACAATATGAGAAACACAATATAAGGGTCACAGCACTAGGAAGGTTGAGAACCACTAATTTAGAGAATGCCGCCTAAACACCCTAGGATAGTATAAGTTCATGTTCTTCCTATTTCAAAACTCTCTAATTTTAAGCAACTGTTCTTGTTTTGTTTTGTTTTGTTTCGAGACAGGGTTTCTCTGTATAGTCCTGGCTGTCCTGGAACTCACTGTGTAGACCAGGCTGGCCTTGAACTCAGAAATCTGCCTGCCTCCCAAGTGCTGGGATTAAAGGTGTGCACCACCACTGCCCGGCTCAAGCCACTGTTCTTAACCCAAGTCTACAATATGCTACTACTGGAGCAACACCAGCCACATCTACAAAGAACATGGATCAGGGCTGGGCATGGTGGCGTGTACGCAGCATTTGGGCAGCAGAGGCAAGTGGTTCTCCGTGAGTTCGAAGTTTGCCTGGTCTACATAGTTCCAGGACAGCTAGGGCTATGTAGAGAGTCCCTGCCTCTTGGGGATTTATCATTCCCACACCAAGACAGTCAAAACATAAGACTGGAGCCATGGAGTAAGACCAAGTTGTGTTTCACTCAGTCTCAGATTTTGAGTCTGAATGTAATATGAATAGTTCACATTATACGATGGCAACCCTACACCTAAGACTCAAGGAACGCCAAGGAAGAGAGGGTGGGAAGATTTGACGAGCCAGAGGAAGAGGACACCTGTTGCTGGAGAGTATCTTCTAGACTCCATAGGGAAACTCTTCTATGGAACCTCAAACCGATGTCTGCCCAACAGAGGCAAAGTAGCCCAGGTCAGTCCTTTTCTACAGCCGAAGAGGAGGCTGCGTGGCTACTGAACACACAGGCTAACATAAAGCACATCTGGTTAAAATAAGTCCCTCTGATGATTTTAAAAGTTTCATATGCGAGTACTGTATCTACGTGATTTCTATCGCACCCTCTTCCTCCTCCAACTGCTTGTCCTCCCCTGCATCCCCTCTTGGCTCCATGCCCTCTGCATTAAACACACACACACAGTGCTGAGGCTCCATTATGCTGCTCATAATCTGTATGTGTTATTTAGGGCTGACCATTTGTGATCTTAAATCCCATAGGGGCTCATCTGGGACACAGTGCTCCTTTCTCCCCTCACTCTGTCTGTCTGTCTCTCTCTGATCAACCACTGATTGCCTGTAGCTCTTTATCTAGGGGCAGGGCCTTGTGAAATGTTCCCTATCACACCAGTGTATCCACTAGTGGTGTCATTGCGTGTGGTTTTAGGCAGCCATGCTGTTGAAAAAATAGGACATATTAGACAGTATCATAACTCAGATTGTAGAACTGTTTTGTGTGCAAAACTGCTAGGAACCACCAGGATTCCCTTTAAGAACTTATGTAATAATCACTCAACTTAATCCACAATCGAAGAAAAGTTTTGTCTGATTATTCTTCACATTCTGATTTTACATTTTGAATGTGTAGAATGTAAACATCTGAAGGAATCAACATGCCATCTTCCAGTAACAAGAAGTGATCTCTCAGGCTTCCTACAGCAATCTAACCAAACATCTGACCTCTGACAGATCATCACGGGAGCCCAGAAACTCGTTCTGCTATCGATTTTAACACCTGGCCGTTTGGTATTCTGCCTAAACAGGCACGTGGTGTGTTTATAACATGGCGTTTTTTATTTTATATGGATGCTAACAGAAACAAACCACTACAGCTTGCCTTATCTTTAAGAATGAAGACAGTGATATTATAGACTACCAATACATCAGAATGCATAAACTGGAGTGGGGGGAGGGGCGTGTTAGAAAGGGGTGGAGATAAGCAGAGACTTGTTACTATATATGTGACTACACTCACCTGGACAACCCTGAGAAGTCAGCCTCTTCCTCCTCGCACCGTTCATCCAACTCTTTCAAAGCCAAGGTGACGTCCTCTTCACAGACGGACTCGGGGTAGCTCTCGGGGGCCAGAGGCTCTGGCATGTCAGTTTCTTCTAAATCAAGAATCCCTCGACATACTAGCGGGTCCTGCTGGTCTTGAATCATGTATGACCCTTCATCTTCAAAGGCTGTAACATGTTCCTCCTTTAATACTGAACTTGTATCCTGTGAAGTAATCGCAGCTTTAGCAGACTTCAACAACAGCAAAAGAATTTTTAATCAATGCAATAAAGGACAACTGCCAGCATCCAAGTCTCCACTGTCTAGTCTGTACAGTTTCTGAATTGTGAATATATGCAATTGTCTCTTACAATGGTCCTGCTGATTTCCTTTTTCCCATTTGTTTTTGGCTGGTATGGAAGAACTCAAGGTCTAACACATGAGGCAAACAGTGCTAGAATTTTAAAAATTACAGTATACAGCCAATGGCTACATAAAACCACCCAACACTTTTTACTTTTGGGTTCATATCTGGCCTGTTGTTTCAACAGGCCATTCCAACTCCAGAGTTCGAGAGTTTCTCTCTCTCTCTCTCTCTCTCTCTCTCTCTCTCTCTCTCTCTCTCTCTCTCTCTCTNTCTCTCTCTCTCTCTCTCTCTCTCTCTCTCTCTCTCTCTCTCTCTCTCTCTCTCTGGTAAGATGGAAGCTCTTAGCTACTGCTCAAGAGCCATCCTGCCTGCTGCTCTGCTCCGCAACATGGTGATAATGCTCTGAACTTTAATCAAGTTCCCAATTAAATGCTTGACTTTATAAGTTGCCTTGGTCATGGCGTCTCTTCAAAGCAGCTGAACAGGAATTGAGACGCCTCCTTACCTTCCCAACATTAAGGGAAATCTTCAGATAAACAGGTGTAAATTTGTTCCTGTAATTTGTAAGCCATTTCACCTATAAAAATTAACTAGATAGGGGGCTGGAGAGATGGCTCAGCAGTTAAGAGCACTGGCTGCTCTTCCAGAGGTCCTGAGTTCAATTCCCAGCAACCACATGGTGGCTCACAACCATCTGCAATGGAATCTGACTTCTGATTCAGATGTACATGAAGATGGAGTGTATATATATATATATATATATATATATATATATATTTGATATATATAAAATCAATCTTTTTAAAAAAATAACTAAATGCTTGCAGAAATTACTTTAAAGCTAATTTTGATTTTAATATCTCAGTGCTTTCTTATGTTTCTTTATGGGAGGACAATTAGAGACACAGGGAAAAACAAATTATACCATTCCCCCTAACAGATGCAGTGTTGTTACTCCTAATGAAATGACACTGTTCTACAATGACTTTCATTCTCATCCTTCAGTGTACAGTGAGAGCGAACCCTTTATTAAAAAGGAAAGAGGACTGACAAGCTGAAGAGCTCTTTCTTTGGTAGAAATGATGCCCTAAGGACTTTATGGAACAAAGGCAGGAAGTCCATTAGACCGTTACATACTGTGGGATAAAGCTAGGCTCATGACTGTAATTCTAGCATTTGGGGGGTCGAGGAAGGAGGATTACTGTTGAGTTCCAGATCTAGGTAACACAGACTCCATCACATAAAACCTAAATCAAAACCCAACTGGAGAAACAAAACAGTCAAGAAGCAGACAAATGCCTTGCATAGGTTCACAGGTTAGCCTGAGGCCTCGCTTCATAGGCTGCCTTTCTCGTCACTTAAATCTTTATCACTGTTAAATTTCTGGAGATTTAATACAATGACCACTTTCTTCACATCTTTAAAATCTGTGTTTACTTGCTTATTCTCTGTTAGTTCTGTTAGGATTAAGCTCCATGCCACTAAACTGCCTGTTGTGTAGGCCCAGAGCCTAGAACAGTGTCTAGGACAAGATAGGGGCTCACTAGCGCTGGCTGAGCTAGGGAATGTGGGGGCTCACACCTGTCGTGCCAGCCTTTGAGAGGCTGAAGCATGAGGAATGTCATGAACTCAAGAACTACCAGGGCTGCAGAGTAGGCTCCTGCCTAAAAGAAGAAGAAATGAGTGAGTGAGTGAATGAATGAATGCCTGCCAGCATCTCCATTTAGGATTATGACGTGCCACTTATCTTGACCTAAGGTGTTACTATGCTTCGGGACTGGAATATTTCCTAAGGGTCCATGCAGAGCTTGCTTCCCATCATGGTGCTACTGTAATGTGGTGGGCCTGGTGTGTGTGGGGGTCTATGTCACTGGGGGTGTGCCCTTGAAGAGGCTGTGGGACTTCTCTGTCCTCCTTGCCCTAGCTGTTGTATTCAAGGACATGTCAACAGAGTTGCTTGGTATTTACTTCTGCCATGAGCGCGATCACAGGCAATCTTTCAGGGACCGAAAGTGCCCAACTGTGATCCAAAAGAAGCCGTTCCTCTTCTTAAGCTGATTTTTCTCGGGCGGTATTTCAGTGCTTATCAGCAGAGCCATCTCTCGAAAGCAGCATCTGCAGGAACTCCTGCTCTCTGACGAAGTCTGCCTTGAGAGTGGTGCCCGACCGCATACGTCTGACCCTCTTCAATTCTCGTTTCCCTCGTCTTCTGCCCATTTTATTCCCTGGGACACTGAATTCCCTGCAATCAGCTGAGCGCACCATGTTAGTTTACGCGCCATGTTTCTGTGCGCTACCCCTCTACCTGGAAGGTACAAATACCTTGAAACCTGTTCTTTATCTCTGTCACCACCAAAGACAACCAGTGTATTACTCTCTGAATTTCCACAAATCCTTCAACATATTACTGAGTTCCTATACTGAATATATATATATGTGTGTGTGTGTGTGTGTGTGTGTGTGTGTGTGTCTGTATTTCAAATGCCTTTTCATTCTTCCTTAATGTAGACAGTAAATCCCATCATCCCTGATGAAATAGCAATGAACACTCCACTGAGCTGCCTGCATCATTATCCTATTAGAATTTCAAAGACAGGGAGGATCAGGGAGCCAAAATGTGTCTATTTCAAGACATATCTGCTCACGATTAAAGAGGGTGCAGACACATTCAGTTCTCAACCTAGTAGTAAGAGCATGAGTCTTTGCCTTACAAAAGCAATACAATCCAGTAAGCATTTCAGTTAGGGTCTAGTAACTACATTAATTTCATTAAGACAAAAAAAAAAAAAAAGTACCGGTTTCTGTTACTGACTGAGAAAAGCATGTTTCACATGTTTACAGCAATAATTACATTCTAAAAAGTATCTATAATTATCTTTTAAAATAAGAAAGGCTAAGACAACTAATACTTACTTATTTTTGGTCAGGCATTAGCTTGGAATCTGGCCTTTCTTCTCACAGGCCTTTCCAAAAACCATAATACTAGTGGTTCCAAAGTCTTTTGGAAGGTTCATTGAACCGTCTGCTAACACAGCTAGCCTGAGGTCCTAACCCAGTCATAGCACCAATCACAGAACACCCATACAAAGCAAAAGGGAAGGGGAGGGACACACAGAAGCAGTCCTTCACAGAGTTGCAGCACCCCAGGCGATGCCTGCTGTTCCCAGAGAAGCGCTGGCGTAGTCGCCAGGTCACGCTCTGCAACGCAAAATGCTCATTGACACACTTGATATTATTTTTAACCTGTAGGCTGTTTCCAACACATCAATCTTAAAGAAAAAAAAAAAAAAAAACCAAACACATATACAAACAACCCAACGGGGTCTGACTCTTTTGTTTAAAAACAACCCAACAGGTTAGAAATACTGAAGACAAATCAAACCATTAGCAGCATTTCAGCTGAAAACTCTTTGGGGAGAGAAGCGAGGGGGTGGAAGGGTCGCTGAAGGGAACCTAGATTGGCCATGCACCAGCCCCATGTCTCCCCACCTCAGGCAGCTGGCTGCTAGCATTATCTAGACAGGCCTCCAAACTGGGGGTCTCGTCTCTGATCTGCAGTACGTCTTCTGTCGTGTTGCTGCTAGCCGAATCCTGAGACTGCAGCAGGTCCTGGTGCTCGGGCATCATGTCCTCCGCCACACAGTCACTGTTCAGCTGGGGGGGGTGGGGTGGGGGGTAAAGATTCCTTCATTAGTATCAACAACCGCAAGCAATAGCGTTCTGGGTTTAGTTGAAAAGACCACCTGGGGTTTTCTAGTTTGACCTTCCCTCATCTAGTTAGTATGTATCAGAACGGGTTGTGAACGGAGGTGGTTAATCCCCTCAGCACCACAGAGCATGCAACCACAGAGGTTAGATGTTGATAACTAAACAAAGGGAAAGAACTGGGAGCTAACTAGAATGATATGAGCCTTGAGCCAAAATGTGCGTCTTTTTCATGTGTTTGCTCTTTTCCCCCTGGGGTAGGTGGTAGATTCTCACGTAGCCTAGGCACCAACTCTAACTCTCTGTAGCCAAGGTTCCTTACATTGTTGATATCTTCTGCCTCTAGTGTTCTGTATGAGCCGGTATTGAACCAAGGACCCTGTGCACGCCAGGTGCGTTCTCTGCTGCTGAGCTCCATCTCAGCCAGGTCTGAGGGTTTCTGACCAAGGGAACTCAGGGCAGGCAGGCAGGCAGGCAGGCAGGCAGGAGGGCACCCTCAGTAATGCAAGCAAAAATCAACTGCATAGTTTCAATAAGATGAAAAGGCAAAGAGAAACTGTAAAGCTGTTCCTAGCAGAGCTAATGACAAAGTTGACAAGATAGTTTTCTCTTGGTTAGTATTCAACCTAGGAAATACCAGCTTTTGATTTAGAACACACAGAGGCAAATGCTAACTTTTTCTATGCCAACAAAGCAATTTTCGATGATTTTTTTTTCCCCCTAAATTAGCACCACTGAGACTGACCCTGCCCTGGTCCGTAAGTAGTCATTTCTGCCCCTGGGTTTCATGAGAGCTAGCCGTTGTCAGGCACTTGCTGTGTGTTGGGCGGCTTACCTACAGCAAGGCACTACTGTGATGGTCTACTTTGAATGGTAACATAACTTCCCAGAGTTATAAAGTAGGTAAAGCCAACCCCTGAGATTATAATCACAATTTGTATAATCTGAGCCATGATGAGAGAGAGAGAGAGAGAGAGAGAGAGAGAGAGAGAGAGAGAGAGAGAGAGAGAGAGAGAGAGAAAGAAAGAGAGAGGGCCAAGGCCAAGGCCAAGGCCAGTCTCGCCTTGTAGCATATGGTTGATCTCCATGGCCAGGAAATTCACCATCCCTCTAAATGAGTCCCATTGGACAACTTTTTTTTTAGCCATGTTGAGGAACATGGGCACTAGACAGAGCCTGTTTTCAGTCTCCTCACTGGCTGTGTGCGCTGAGACATGCCAGTTACTCTCCAGATCGGCGTTAAGCCTGCTTGCCTTGCATAGACAGCTGAGAATTACGGAGATCAGTAAAACATCTTGGGGACCCCGGTGTGGTGGTGACTGTTCAGCAGTCACTTCACACACAAAGTGGAGGGGTGTGGCACTGGAAACATTTATGTTAATCATGAGATGTTCAAATAGCAGAGGAGACAGGAAGCTGACCAGAGACAGCTTGATGTCTTGCTTAAAGCCCGCTGCGTGCTATACTGCTGCTGCAAGGGCTTGACCCTCAGATGCTGTAGAGCGAGCAGGTCTCTGCTAAAGGGAGACAGGCTGTAAGGAGAGTTGGGTAACCCTCGCCGACACTAGCGATGCTTCTGAACTGTACACGACAGGGTGCCATTCTCCATGATGCTGTCTCCACATCCCAACCTTCCTCGACCTGCGAAGTCAGGCTTCTGCATAACCCACTTTCCTGGATTGGTAGATGGGCCTTGTTCATCTCACTAATCTGAGCCTTGTACACTCATTAACTTGTCCACACAACCCTTGGGATGGGAGCCAGAACTTCACATAACTTTCATTCCCTAACACAGAGGTTATCTCTACTATTTAAAAGTTATATGTTGGGGCTGGAGAGATGGCTCAGTGGTTAGGAGCACTGGCTGTTCTTTCAGAGGACCTGGGTTCAGTTCCCAGCACCTACATGGCAGCTCACAACTGTTTGTAACTCCTGTTCCAGGGGATCTGATACCCTCATACAGACAGACATGCAGGCAAAACACCAATGTACATTTTTAAAAGAAAGTGTATGTATACATGTACAGCTGTGTGTAGGCATGTTATATGTATATGTGTGTGGCTGTATGTAGGTGTGTGCATGTGACTGCAGAAGAGGGTATGAGGTCCTGTGAAGCTGGAGTTACAGTGGCTTATGAGCTGCTGCTGGATATGGGTGCGAGGAACTGAGCCCAGGTCCCTTTAAAAGAGGACAAAATGCTCTTAGCTGCTAAGCCATCTTTCCAGTCTCCTAACTTAATCTTGAAGAGGACCAATGATGTGCTCAAGCTTATGCACTACATTCAAAGTGTGACCTGCACACCTTGAAAGAGAAGCAGCTGTGTACCAAGAGGTGCAAGGACCCTAGCTGATACCATAAATATGTGTCATTTGAGAGGAGCCCCTGAAAGGGCTCCAAGGATCTAGTTGGCTCTACTCTGCTAGACACACAGGTCAACTTCATGAATCTGGTTTTTGTCATAAGCACCAGAACACTGTTTTGGTTTGTGCATTTTTCACACTTGAAGTGGCCATCAGGAGGCATGGGGGGGCTTTTTTTTTTTTTTTCTAATTGAAACCCCTCTACTTTGTGGAGAGGTGAGATTAATACCATCTGGGTGCGTGACAGGATCTGGCTTGCTGTGAGGGCGGCTTCTTCCTCTGAGGACTCGTCCGTATCCTCCTGGTTCGTCAGGGTCAGGCTCGGGGTGCTGCTGGAACATGGGTACTCCTGAAGGGATGGAGTGTCTCCTTTGTCAATGCTGTCCAGTGAGCGCCGGCGGACTCCCCAGTTGAAATTGTCCATGCTCTCCCCCTAGAAAAGCAAGACACGGTTTCTAAGAAGTCAGCCACATGCTTATCAGTGCTGCAGAGATTAAGACACCCGGGAACATATACCAAGGTGAAAAAAAAATTACTGAATGCATTATCAAAAGGAGAGATTCAATCAGCCCGTCCGTTTCTTTCAACGTTTAACCCGTCATCAAATGTTCATATTTATAGAGATTAAAAAAATCATTTGGTTATTTTAACTAAGTTATTTTCTTGATAATTCGTCTTGCACTGCTGAGGGACCAATTAGATCTACACTCTAAGTCATTTCTACTCTAATACACAGGCACGGATAAGACCACACAGAGGACAAACGGCTACAACTTACCTGCAGCTCCTGGTTAGCAAAAAGGAAAACACACAGAGTTAGAAAGAACGAAGACGCACATTCAAATATATGCTACGCTTTTTGGGAGAAGAACTCTGTGATTTCTCAAACCCAGAGTCGGATGCGAGCTCAGGATTTATTTTTCTTTTTTTTTTTTTTTTTTTTTTTTTTTTTTTTTTTTTTTTTTTTTTTTTTTTTTTGCGGGAAGCTAACATGTGATTTGAACCAGGGAAGAGCTGGAGACAGACACGTAGACCAACGCTTCTGTGGTACACTTTGGCAACACGGAATTCACAAAAATCTTCAACTTTTACACGGCTAACACTTGGTACAATGTAATAACTGACTCAAAGTACCCACATTCAACTGACAATGATACGGGGTTATGGTTACTTTGTCTGCAAGACAGCTGCAGTGAAAAGCAGTGGTCATTTATCAATAGGATTTAAAATCAAGATCAAAGCTATTAAAACACTACCGATGCCAACTTCAAAAGAGGCCACGAGAGAGATGATACAGTTCAGCTCCACTCTGGTTAGGATTTATGCTATGTTTGTGTTGAGCCATAATTCTGAAGAACATAAGTCTTAACTGTCTGAAGCCCTGGTGTGACAAACTATACTAAGCTGACAAAAAATGATTAATTTATATCCTTTACATGGAAGGGATTATCGGAAATAAAGGTTTCAAAAATATAATTTCCCCCCTAAACAGAAGAATTAATTCTTTTTCAAATGGAATTGTAGATGGAAGACAGTTGTGCAGTTCTGACAGGTGAAATCCAAACTGTTCAGGGGCACTTCAGCCCTGTCCCCTGTCCCCTTGGATTCAGCCTGGCTGTTTCTCACGGTGTTTTAGACGCTCTAGGGTTCTGCAAGGTTAAGGCTTAAAAAGTACCTTTCTTTAACTTACATTGTAAATATGACCTTGTTGCATTGTACATTAATGGCACTTGGCCTTATGGTGTGTTTGGTGAATGAATGAATGAATGAGTGAGTGAGTGAGTGAGTGAGTGAATAAATGAATGAATACTGCAGGCTTTCAAAGCTAGGGAATCTTTTAGGAATTTCATTTGTTTGGTTTAGCCATCCAATCCGAGTATTTCCTACTGTTGTTGTTGTTACTATTATTAACCATGACTGTATGTAGAAAGTCTGTTTCCTTGGCTTAATTCTGGGGTTCAGGTCAGTTCTCCCCCGCACCCCTGAGATCCCTGTGACGTGAGGTAAAGGCAGGACTGCAGATACGTCAGTGTTCTAAGGAGCTACTGAAGGTTGGGAGCCTTTCCTGCTGACATTTCAGAGGGCTGTGTGAATCCAGACACAATCCCCAGAGCTCTTTACAGGAAAAAGGCAAACAAAAAAATAATAACCTTAACCATTAGAAAAATGTCAAGAGCCTTTAAAAATCTGAATTCTGAACAAGAAAAAAATAAGTCACTGCAGAAGGATTTAGAAGCGGCTCACAGATGTAGGTTGGGGTACCGGGTCTCAAGCCATCCTATTCCCTCCTGGATGTGACAAGCGGCCCTACGCTTCCTCCAGTATGGTTTTCCAAAGGACGGATGTGAACACACTTTTAAAAGGCATTTAAAACGTACCCTTTTAGAAGATAAAAATGTAAGGAGGAGAATGGGAAATATATATAGGGTAAGAAAACATTGGCTTTAAAACTTTCCTTGTAAAGGTGGCTTAAGTCTACTGGCATGTGTGAGGTTCCTAGGTTCCGGGTTCATATCTCTGAGGCTGCAGGGCAGGCTGAAGCAAAGGGAGGGGACACCTCCCTGGACTGTCTCCTGCTAACAGCTGACTATAGGACACAGTGGCCAAAGAGAGCAGTCCCCTATGAGGGCTGAGGGGCGTACAGGAGCTACCTGAGGTGGCTCTTCAGACAAAGAAACATGCAATCGTGGCCCAGAATATGTGATGTTAAGTACTTTTCTTAATATTTATTAATATATATTTGTCACAATTTTAGGGCGTCCCTATTTTAGTTCTGTTATCATCTAATTGGGTCTAAGGGACTACTATTTGGTGGAACTGACCTGAGCTACAGAATTGGGAGCCCAATAGTCTAAGACAACATCTCTCTTGTCACCATGGTGATTGCTTCTAAAACCAGCAGGTGCTTCAACCTGGGTCAGTGGGTGAGCTCTGATGGGCTAAGGGCTTCTCTCCTCTGCGGAGAGCACCCCTGGAACTAATCCTTACTTGCCCCAAAACATTGCTATGTGGCCACATCCACAGAACAGTGCCAGTCACTGGGCTTCCGCTTGAGACCAGGCTGGCCTGGAATGAAGGAGCTGGGGCTGGGAAAGCAGGAGGAGATGGCCTCCCAGGGTCCCGTGGAATGCAAAGCCCTGCCTCGGGGATTAGCGGGCTGACAAACCTGGTCTCTGCACTTGGGATTTCCACAAAGAAAACCCTTAGTCAGGTGGTAGGCCAGCGGTTCTCAGCCCTCCTAACGCTGCAATCCTTTAATACAGTTCCTCACGCTGCAGTGACCCCCCAACCGTAAGATTATTCTTGTTGCTACTTCGTAACTGTAATTTTGCTACTGTTATATAGACTGTTAATGTAAAAATTTGGGAGACAGAGGTTTGCCAAAGGGGTCATGACCCATAGGTTGAGAAGCACTGGCCTACATGGACATGGCCAGACAGAATCAGTTTATAAGCGGAAGTCCTTTGGGTGTCAGAAGAAAAAGTGCTCGGGACTGCCAGTGAGAGGCCCTCAGGCGCCTGCCAGAGGCAGAGTTCTAGAAAGGTGAAGCTGTCATACAGTCCCTTTAGTGACAAACACAGCTATGCTTAAGGTGGGCATGGTGGCTTACAGTCGCCATCCATGCTTGGGAGGCTGTGGCACGAGGTTCAGGCCAGGGGTGAGGAGACTTTGTCTCAAAACAAAATCAAGGAAATTACATTTGATCAATTTTAATATATATATTTACTATTAATTTGTTTAGCTCATGCTAAATAAACATTTAATTAAATCTATGAATATACTAAAATGACTATAATGAATTTGGTTGTTTTTTTTTTTTTTTTCCTTTGTAAATAGAATGGACTCCTCTTTTACTTAGGTTCCTTCTGCTACTGACTAATCGTGGCAATGGTATTTAGTTTACCTTTCTTGATTTTACACTACTCTCCACAAGGGAAGATGGCATGGTCAGAGGCTGGCTCAGCCGTGACCATCTAGACATACCGGGGAAGCCCACGCTCTTACCTCTGCATCCTCCAACTCGACATCCAAGAAGTCGAAGTCCTTGAAGACGCCAAATTGCTGCTCACTGCTGTTGTCTTCGACGACAACTTCTTCCTCTTGAATTATGTCCTCGGTGGCGGAGATCAAGCTGGTCTGTTGGTCCCCGACTTCCAAATCCTCATTTGAAGAAAACACAACCTGGTGCCCACCCAAAAGAAAAAGACAAAACAAAACGGTTTGCCCACCGTCTTTGTCAGCCTGCATCCGAGACACCAGCCGCTCCAGAACTCTGTCAGCCTCACCCTTCAACCCACGCGGGATTTCCATTTAGTCTCCGTGCCTCACTAGTTCACCACCTGACCAGCACTGCTGCCAACTTTGGCAACAGGCAGGGCCGTCTCCTTTTTATTTCTGGTTAATACCAGCACTCAGAAAAGGCAAGCACCAAGACACAGGGTATTGGCGCCCTTTGCCTGCATGTCCCTCAGTACTCACGGAGGGATTCTTGGGGAGGCCAGATTCGGGGCCACAGAGGGAAAGCACGCTCATCAGCTTCTCTCTCGTTCTCCGCTGACAGGAAGGAAATTCCAGGGTTAGTACTGAGCAAAGTAAGATGGTTCTAGGGTGCTTGCATGATCACAACTCGATCCTTCTGCCCCATGCCGACGCTTGCTGCGTACCTGTGATAACTGGGGCCTTTTCCAGCTGACGGGAACCAGGGCGTTGGATGTGGAGCCAGAGGAGGTGGAGGACGTGCTTCTGGTGACTGCGATCACCTTTGCCTTCCCGTTTCTTCCCGCGGCACTGTGTTGGCCTCCATACTTGTTCCCAATGATGGGCGTCTGCACAGAAACAAATGCCGGCCTTGCCTCAAGCCTCCACACCAGAGGAACTTTCAGATGTTAAATGTTAACGTTATCTTTCATGATGTTTTTCTACAAATAACCAGGAGAGCTGGTTGAGCAAGCCACGAGGGCGGGGCAAGTCAGTAACTGTTCCTCCATGGCCTCTACATCAGCTCCTGCCTCCGGGTTCTGGTGCCGCCTTCCCTGGATGATGGACTGGATTGTAAGATAAAATCAACCCTTTCCACCCCAAGTTGATGTTGGCCATCGTATTTTATGACAGCAACAGAGACCCTAACGAAGGCACCCCAAAATGTAATATCTGCTTCCCTAGGGAAACTTATAACACTCAGCTAGATGGTACCTCCTTTCTGAAACACATCTCTAGGAGTACACACCTGCCTGCTTCCTCAGAACAATGGAAACGCTCTCACCTCCCTTTCCTAACCAGCTTCACAGTACCCATTACGGTGCCTGGTGCCAAGCACAAGTTCTGCTGACTTGGGCCTGAGAGAAGAATCGAGGCGACGAGAGCTCCTAACAGAACTGTCTCGACGGTGGGGCCTCTTACCTCGGAGATGTCAAAGTGAAAATCTAAGGTCTTGCCGGGCAGCTCCTTCGAGACGTTATTGAAAATTTTAGCGAAGGAGATTTCGGGAGAGCCTACGTCCACTCCGTAGGCCTTGGGGATGTCATTGGGGACGACGAGACTTGCAGAGCGGGACACCACCAGCTTCAGGATGTTGAGGGCTTCCTTCCAGTATGGGCTCTGGATTCGGAAAGAATCGACTTGAGCATTACAAGTGTGCATGGAGAGGAACAAAAACCCCAGCGTATGCCACAGACTGTGAGAACAGCATTGCATTGAGATGGCTATAAAATTATTCATTTTTCCTTCCAGATCTTTTAACAGAAGGTCTTCTGAGTTATAAAACACAGGAAAATCTCAGTCATTACCGGTAGGGTTAGATTAACACATGTGATAGACCGAATGATGCCCCCCATTGGAAGACCTTGTTTTCTTCTCAGGGAGTACTTTATAAATCATTAATTGGGACAGTCTTATGCAGAGACCTGGCTGTTAAAGACAAGGAATCAAATACATTTGGACTTTCAAGGTGAAGTTTTCGCTTCAAGGTTGAATACTAAATAGATGATAAAATGTTTTAAAATATATACATTTTAGATGTATTATTAAATACTAAAACACATTCTGACTTTTAGAAAACGTTTTTATTATTTTATCTCATGTGTATGGAGGCTTCGCCTGCACATGTCTCTACATCGCATTTGTGGAGCGTCCACAGAAGCCAAAAGAGGGTGTTAGGTCCTCCGGAACTGGAGTTATAGACGGCAGTGAGCTGCCATATGGGTACTGGGAATCAAACTGGGGTCCTAAGAACAAGCAACATGTGCTCTTAACTGGTTAGCCACCTCTTAGCCCCAGGACTTTGTTTCTTAATTACCTGGGCCCCAACATGGGATGACCACTCTCAGGCACTGCTGACCCTCAGAGGAAGCCTTTCTTAGTTTTATATATTCCTCCAACATAATTTAGGAGTAACAGAAATGACAGAAGTGTATGTGCCGAAGAATCATTATCTAGCAAAGAATTCTTAATGATTTTTCTCTTTTTATTTTAATGTATATGGGTAATTTTTGACCACATGTATGGCTCTACAACTCATGCGTGCCCTGCCTGAGGAGGCAAGAAGAGGGCATCAGATCCCCTAGAACTGGAGCCACGGATGGTCCTGAGCTACTACGTGGATGCTGAGACTCCAACCTGGGTCTTCAGGAAGAGCAGCCAGGGCTCATAAACAGTGAGCTATTTCTCCAGCCCCTCATATTCATTATATATATATATATATATATATATATATATATATATATATATATATATATATATACACACACATATACATATATATATAAAGATTATATGGGAAAAGCTTTTTAAAAACACCTTGGCCATGGAGCCACATCCCAAAGGATTCAGAAACATTTTCATACGATTTGATTAATTTCCGATTGGGGCTAGGCTACAAAACTGTTGAGCTCAGTATTTCCCTTTTAAAATTCTACTGCAGTGACTGCATATGTTGGTGGGGTATAAATGCAAAACAGTCATCTGTGAAGGTTCTCAGAATCTGTTCTTTGGATACTTAATTACTAATATATTTTAATTGTGTGGGGTGTGTTTGTGTGTGTGTGTGTGGACGTATGTGTGTATGTGTGCGTGTGTGTATACGTATGTGTGTATGTGTGTGTATGTGTGCGTGTGTGCATGTGTGTGTGTGTGTGTGTGTGCATGCTTGCAGATGCTCAAGAGTCCAGGCTGCGGAACTAGATCCTCTGGATCTGGACAGACAGCAATTTTGAGCTGCCTAGGGTTGGCTTGGGTCTGCTGCTAGAGCAGGACACAGTCTTAATTGCTGAGCCGTCTGTCTCTTTAGTCCTTCTCTTGCTATTTATACAAAAGCGCCTTACTTCATCACTGTTCACATTTAAACAAAGTTTCGTTTTCTGCTTTCTGAATATCTGGCACTTCCTGACATACAAGCGCCAACTTTAAAGTATGGACTTTCAAAGCACCCTTCTGTTTCTAAAGGTTTGTTTTT
Organism: Mus pahari; assembly: GCF_900095145.1. Taxonomy (NCBI): domain Eukaryota; kingdom Metazoa; phylum Chordata; class Mammalia; order Rodentia; family Muridae; genus Mus; species Mus pahari. The sequence goes on from NC_034602.1 coordinate 63,380,037, forward strand.
ATCTAATATATAGCATCTCACTAACACAGTCATACAAAGAATGACGTAAGTCCCAGCCTTAATTCTCAGAGATGGCATCTGCTGCTGTTTGTATATGCACACCCTCTATAGCTGCTGCAGAAATGTGACCTAAATCTAACCAAAGCCCCGCACCAACGCCACCATCCAGATGGTGCTTCCGTGCCACTTGCATAGCACCTGTTTTCTGTGTAGAAACTACCCCAGGAACATCATTGGTGTTCCCCACCCTTGTGTATCTAAGATGCTTCAGAGTTCTTACGCTCATAAAGTATTTCTCGCTAAGCAATGTTGCACGTGAACCACGTGGTCACTCACCTGTACGTATTTGCCAATGATCTTTATGATCTCCAGGTTAAACTGCTTGACCGGGGCTGCAGACAAGTCAATGTGACTCAACAGACTGTAGATGATCTGTAGCAATGACTGCTGCAGGCTGGACAGTCCCTTTTCTAACAGCTGAGAACAACATTGAAATGTAGACTTTAATCGGGTTGAACAAAAACTTGGCAGCAGACTTACAGTGCTGAGAGACATAATAGATTTAACCTGTCAGTTTGCTCAAATGATCAGGGATCAGGAAACATGATCAGGCACCTACATTACTTTTCCTCTGTCAGAAAGGGTAACTGGTTCTCATGTCAGTAACGGTTTTCAATAATAAATATATAAATAGATATTACTTATTTTAGGTTAAAGAAAGAACAGCTACACTGCAGTCACCAGAGAACAACAGGAGAATCCACAGAGCCATGTAGCAGCTAAATGACCTTGCACAAAACTGAATGACTGCCTTGATGGCCAGTTCACACATTTCTGACCATCTGAAAGAAATATACCTTTCAGTTACAAACCAACCAACCAACCAAACAACCAAACAAACAAACCTCCCAAAAGATTTTATTTTCTCTTGAGTTTTCCTTCCTTCCTTCCTTTTTTCCTTCCTTCCTTCCTCCCTCCCTCCCTCCCTCCCTCCCTCCCTCCATCCCTTGAACCCACCGTGTAGCCCAGGCTGCCCTCCCAATCCTCCAGCCCCAGTTCTTTGACAGTTATGATTGAAGTCTGAGGCCAGGTTCCAAGTATTTATAAATTTTGAAGAAATAAAAATTGTGCCTATACTCCAGGATAAACACCACCCACAAATGTTCCTATAATTCCCGTAATAAAGATTTCCATTAGTTACTGTGCTGGCTAGTTTGTAATGTCAACGTGACACAGGCTAGAGTAATTAGGGAAGAGAGAACAGAAGTAGAGAAAATGCCTACACCAGACTGGTCTGTAGGAAAGCCTGTGGGACAATTTTATTTTTTTTTAAGTTAGAGATTGATGTGGGCCATCCCATTGTGTGTGTGTGTGTGTGTGTGTGTGTGAGAGAGAGAGAGAGAGAGAGAGAGAGAGAGAGAGAGAGAGAGAGAGAGAGAGACAATAGCCTTGGGTAGATGGTCCTGGGGTCTATAAGAAGGCACGCTGAGCACACAGCACCCCTCTGTGGCCTCTGCATCAGCTCCTGCTCCAGGTTCCTGCCCTGTTTGAGCTCCTGCCCTGACTTCCTCGATTATGGACTGTGGTATGGAATTGTAAGCTAAAATAAACCTCTAAGTTGCTTTTGGCCAAGGTGTTTTATTACAGCAGTAGAATTCCTAACTAAGACATTTACTTCCATGTCAACGAAGGCAATGATTCTAGATACTGGAACTGGGGAAAATAACCATCCAATAAAAAAAAAAAGCCTCTTTTGCACTTGAAAAGCATTTGTATCTCTCCCTGCTCTGTCCTCTCGGATGCTCTCTCTAATCGAGTGCAAGCCCTTAGACAGGTTAGCACCACAGCGCTGCCTCTCTCGACAGCCACTTGACAATGTCACCACCCAGAGGTCCAAAACCGCCTAAATTCACCTCTGCCAGGTAAGTCACAAGACTGAAGGTCGCCTCTGAGAAAGAGTCGTGCAGGTACCGGCACACCACGTTGATCCAGTTGGAACAGTCTCTGGAGTAGGTATGTGTGCTGTACAAGCTCATCATGTGAGCCAGGTTCACCAGCGTCGGGCACTTCTCCTCCGCACAGACCTGGAAAACACGCGTGCTTATTCCGGTTGCCCACAACTTAAACCTGCTTTAGGCTAGGTGCATTCATTTAAAGACATAATTTGAGATGCACATTAAAGTTCCAGGGCCTTTCAGTTTTTTTTAAAAAGCCAGAAAATTTAAAATGGTAAAGGGAAAGACCAAGGCACTGCTAAGAGAACGGCAACAAAACAGTGGTTCTCAGCCCTTATCTCCAGAAATACGTACATTATGATTCATAACAGTAACTAAACTGCAGTTGTGAAGTAGCGATGAAAGTAACTTCACGGTTGGGGGGGTTCACCACAACATGAGGAACTGTACTAAAGGGCTGCAGCATTAGGAAGGGTGAGAGCCACCTCGACGGAAGACCAGAAAGAGGACTGATGTACTAGCACTTGTCTGGGTTTTACACTGGATGGCGTTTACAGTCTATAACGCTGTCTCTGGTGAACGGCCGTCTACAGGTACATAAGGCCTACTCTTGACCCTGTCTGTCTTGTCGAATCCCAAAGCGCTCTGGTGCCCAAGAGCCTAAAAGCAGGCAGGTTCTACCTGAGATTCTCAGGCTGCTTCAGGGCTGCTGTGTCGGGCACCTCATGGACTAGTTACTGCTGACAGCCCCAACCTGTGTGACAGTCACAGGACCACACTGGAGCTGTGGTATTTCCAGTGGTAGCATCCTGCACACCGGCCACCTGACTGCTCGTCGGGAAATTATGTAAGTGAGTTCCTTGGTCAATCCTTGCGGAAGCCGACCTTCCCAGGGGCAGCTTGACACAGCTATGGAGTAGGGATCAGCCTTTGGGGGGGGGATTTTACTGATTAAATTCATATTCTTAGTTCCTTTATTCCCTGGGTGACTGGTAAAGATGTCTTTTAGCCTTCTCTGGAGATGCTATAACAAACTAGAACTGGAAAAGGGCCTTCGCTGTTTTACAAGCCTAGTATTATATAGTGTGTATGTGTATGAATATATGTATGTGCTACATGTCTATATATATGCACGTACATACATATATGTATGTATATATGCATACATGTACACGTGTATGTATCACTATATTGTCATACTGCCAATTTCAGTTTTCTCCTTTTCATTTTTCAAGCGTGTTCTTCCATTTACTCCTAATGCATTGTATCCGTATCCACAACTACCTACAGCATTTAGTTAAGAGAAATGTTGCCTCTGAAATATACATATATTTAACTATTTATTTAAATAATCTAATAGTTCAGAGGACAACTGATAGACCTGAAGGGCCTCGAGTCCATCTCTCCGCCATTATCCATGCGCGGGCAGGAGATATAAAGGCATGCATATACAACTGCAGAAAATACCAACGCAGTACCCTGAAAATCATTTTATAAATTCACTGAAAGCGGCTATCTCAACCATTATCTATAAATCCAACCATGAGAAGATTTGGGGCGGGGGAGACTTGGTTTCTCATTTCTATTTCAACGTAGACTAACCTAACGAACGATTTAAAAGTCATATAATCTTATAATTTCACAATGACTATTTATATCCTGGCTAGAAAATTTTCTTGAATAATAAAACATTCTTTGGAGATTTTTGTTTGCTTTTGAGCCTTACTATATAGCCCAGGCCACCCTGGGCTTACTGGGATTACAGGTGTGTGCCTTCACCTCTGGCTATACTAAGTTCTTATAAAAGGGTACTTTTTTTTCCTCAACAATAATTTTTAAACACTTATCTTTGAAAAGGGAGGGGATTCCTGTGCAATATAAAAAAGAAAATGTCTTAAGAATAGATTTTGACATTTAGAAGCACCAGGTTAAAATACAATCCAATGATAAAAAAAAAAACGTTCTGTAACAAACTTTTTGGCAAGGCTCCTGCCATAATGAAAGAGTGTTGCCTGGCCCGAGCGAGATGCCGAGCTCTCGGTGGGCACAAACAGAGATCCAGGGATATTTGCATAATGAGGAAGCACATAATAGCAGAAAATTACTCTCAACAGTTCCAAGTGAGAGAATAAATTGAGGAAATCAATTTAACCCACAGCCCGCAGGTTTCTAAAAGCACACACGGAGGGGAGTCATCCGGTGCTGCGCTGCAGGAGAAAGCACACTTCAAAACAATTTAGCAATCACAGAAAGCCTGATTTGGATTCTTAGAAGAAGAAGAAGAAAAAAAAAAATCACAGGGGACTTTCTGTGTCCTGATAAGGTCAGGACACCAGCAGCTCTATCCTCAGGGGCTGTGACATCCTTCAGGCCAGGCCGCGCCTCTCAGCGACTCCAGCATTCAATGGGTTGGTTAGGGAACACACTCCCACTGCATCTCTTAGATGCTTCTGTTTTCCTATTTGAGTTTTTTGTTCCCTTAAAAACTCCAATTAAGCCAACATATAGTTTCCCTTCGTGTCTTCTTTCTAGCTTCTCAGCCGGGGATGGAGAGAGACCTTGTTTGCATTGTCCTAACGATGCATAATTGGAATATTAAAGCGAAAGCCATTTTTAAAAAAATTTTTTATATCATCTTAAACCCTTATCAGTGAAAATGCTACATATGAAGTTGGTTTATTTTAGGCAGATATTTTCCAAAATATCATTTCATTTCAAACCATCAGTTTTCCATCAAATTCTTAATGTTCTATTGAACTTATTAGAGAAATCAAGAATAAGAATCCTTGTGCGGCCTTTTTCTACTACCATATACACTTCTCTTTCGATTTCATTCCATTTCTTTATTTACTATGCAGGTGTGTGTGGAGGTCAAAGGACACCTTGCAGGAATTGGTTCTCTCCTTCTACCCACCACATGGGGATGGAACTTGGGTTGCACAGGTGGGAGGCAAGTGCCTTTTCCCACTGAACCATCCCTGCCAGCTCAGGATTTTGGATTTTTTTTTTTTTTCTTTTTTCTCATTCTGTAGCCAAGGATGGCTTAGAACTTACCACATAATCCAGCTGGCCTCAAACTCAAGACAAAATTCCTTCTCAGTCTCTAGAGCACTGAGGTCACAGACGTGAGCCACCCTGCCTGGTTTACCATGTTCAAGACATTAGGATATGGTTCTGTTAACCATGACAAGCTAAGCCATCTACAATTGGCTATTTAAGAATCTCTTCATAGTTAACAGATTGTAATACATTTAGAAATTCAAGTAGGAAGGGACTCAATGCCATACTTTATTAATACACCTCTTATCTTTTCTGATTTGCTTTTAAAGGTGGGGTCTCACTACACCCCTTGGCTGTCCTACAACCCTCTGGGGACACTGGGATGCCCTTCGCTTGAGGTGATCCTTCCTGAACAGGCTCGTGCCACCCTGACCAGCTCTCCGTATTTTCTCGTCCTCTGTATTATCTGGCAGGGTGATGCTAAGGTTCTCCCTTACTACCAGTGTGTTTTGTTGCTGCTTAGCGCTCTCTATGGCTTTGCACTCAATGGCGTCCTGCCTGACAACAGGACATTCCCTTCACTGGGCTGTACCTGCTGGCTTCTTCCCTTTCCTGTGCTGCTCATGAACTAAATCACCAATTGTAAGAAAACTGTTTCTGTAAAAAGCTCTTCAAGAAAAGGCAGTTTACTGTGGGAACTTTCCGGCTTTCCCTCCTGGGGTTCTAGTTTACAGCTGTGCTGTCCTTTACTTAATCCTCCTGGATTGAGTCACGTCGTTTACTGCGGGCCGTGTATTATTTTAAAACGTAGAGCTACCTTTTATTTGTAATTGTATGTTTGAAGTTTGAAAATTTCTCCCTCCAAGGGACAACGGCTGACGCACACAAGATTCAGACATGTATAATTAGGAATCTTATCTTTAAAAAGCTGTTCAGACAGGAAATTATTAATAGCATAAAATGTCAAAATCATATTTTATGACATTAGGAGGCATACATTTCCAACACCTTAACAGATGATATAAAAATAGCTATACTACTGCTTTCGGAACTGTGCGGCGGGAAGGAAAAATAAGGGGTCGGAGAGAAAAGACAAAAGAAAGCATTAAAAAGAAAAAAGTAGAAAGGATTTTAAGAAACTCAAGATATACTATGGCTTGTCTTTTGGGGGACTCTGTATAGGTCGTTTTCTCCTTTAATACTTCTATTTAATTTGTGTGCGTGTGGGCATGCTATACGTGTATGGGGGCTGGGAACTGAGCTCAGGTTTTCTGCAAGAGCAGCAAGGGCTCTTAACAGATGAGCATCCCCAGCTCTCTGCACATGCAATTTCCTCTGCCCAGAAACTTCAGTTCTTAGTCCCCTCGTAGCCTCTCACTCAGGCATTTCACTTTGGTGGTTCCTGTTTGATCTTCAGTCTAAGTCTAGACAGGCGCCCTCCTCTAGAGAGATCTCTGCTGTCTGTGCCCCTAGAGGCTCTGTCCCCACTGCCTGGAGCCTCACCGGACTCTCTGTTGGCTGGCTTCTGCTGGCTCCATGGCCCGAGAGGATGGTAGCCCGGGGCCTGGTCCGGCTTTGCCAGTAAATAAATGAAAGAAAGACAGACAGACAGAGCAGTAGAGAAGAAAAGTAGGAAAAGGAGCAGAAAAAGACTCAAGACTCAAGAGGGTCACTGGAATTTGATATTTTTATTCACTGGCTTTGCTGCAGCACCCTGTGATGGGCAGAATAAACATTAGAGGCAAAGTTCGGAAAGTAACAGTGAGAGAGAAAAGGCAGGGCAGCGCCCACAGCGGCCCGGCCTTTCACCGTCGCGTTTGCTTACCTTTGCTATCCGGCTAGCTGTCTCTTTGCAAAACTGCGTTGGGTTGTCAAAATGCTGGATTAGGTGAGGCAGTAAGCAGAGGATGTTAAGAGGAAAGCCTACAGTGGGGGAAATAAAAGCAAACAAGAACCAACTTTATTGCACAATATTTGGAAAGCTAAAGGCAGGTTTAAATGGTCTACAGAAACCATTTTCAGTTTTATGCAGTACCTGATCCTATAAGTTTTAGCCAGATAATGCATCTAACATGAAAAGTTGTTGCTGTTATTTATTATTATTATTCTTCAGAAATTAGCAATTTCTAGGCCGAGGATGGAGCTCGATGGCTGTGTGTCTGCTTAGCATTGGCAGGAAACTAGGTTCAATCTCCGTACCCCCACTCTACACCCTTAAAAGGGAAGGATATTTAACAGACTCCAGTAGCACCACCTGACAACTGGGACGGATCCACCAGCGAGTGTTTGGAGACGGAAATGAGCTGACTGAGGAGGTGCACGGTCATCTCTTGGGTAGACACTGAGGTAAAGCCCTTAAGGAAGAGCTGCTGAAGGCCGGGGAAGTTACTCCATTTCAACTTGCTCTGTACGCTCTCGATCTTCTCCCGACTCTCGGACTTATCCAGAGGCAAGTGGGTGAGCAGTTTGCTCAGAAGCCTGAGCGCCAGGAGGTACTCGTATTCGTAGTCGGATTCCAACAGAGACGTTGCTATCCAAAAGATGGTGGCCATCAGGTTGCTCGGCTCCGTTGGGGGCTGCGTGTCGTACACTCCTTTCTCTCTCAGCGAGGAAAGGCTTCGAGTCCTCGCCAAGCTACCTCCGTGGTTTATCCGTCCATCCGTTATGTCCAGTGTGTTACTCCGCCGCCGGTCACCTCTGCGGTCACCAACTAGACTTAACCTCAAAGAGTTACTTCTTGTGTCACCGTTGCATCCCAAATGGCCGCTGCTGTCAATGGGGCTTAGGTTGAGCTGACCAGTGCTTTTTCTGTTAGCTGCATACTTGTTTCCCATTACAGGATCGTGGTATGAGGATCTAAAAAACGGAAGAGAGGAAAGAGATGGAGGGGGCTAGGGAGATGGCTTACGAGCACTGACTGCTCTTCCAGAGGTCCTGAGTTCAATTCCCAGCAATCACATGGTGGCTCGCAACCATCTGTAAAGGGATCCGATGCCCTCTTCTGGTGTGTCTGAAGACAGCTACAGTGTACTCACATAAAATAAATAAATCTTAAAAAAAATAAATACCCGTGCTATCGGATTTTAAGGCATTCTTTGTGAATAGGAAAGTTCTTTTTTAAAAAAAGAAAAGGTAAGGATGGATAGGTAGGTAGAGAGATTGATGATAGGTAGAACAAAAGAAAGAAAGGAATGACAGAAGAGAAGTCACTTTTGCTACATTAAATTTATTCTTAAAATCTGAAAAAGTAACTTTTTTTTTATCAGTTTTGCCCCAACATAAAAACCAAAAAATGCAACAGGATTTCTTCTGCCAGGGCTCTGTTTTGTGAGCTCAGAAGAGGTTTTAACTACTGGAGTAGTAGCTCAGCCCTGGATAGAGAGACAAGTTACCTCTAAAGCAGACCCTGTCTGGATCATGGCTGTCTGACTAGACAATGCTCACATCTCTCCTGCTCCCAGTCCCACATTCTTCCCATGGGACCCAAGCATAAAGGTTTTTGACTTCTTCTGCATGTCCAACTGATTAAAAGTAATTACTTTTACATGTGTCCCGAAAGTGCACAAAAAGATAGGGACAGTAAATGAAACCTATGAAGGAAAGTAAGTGCCCTTTTAATTGCTATCAGTAAAATATAAAGGAAAACTAGGAATCCCAAAGATAAATTAATTAGCAAGGGAAGTCGGAAATGCTTGGGGGGAGGAGGTGACTTTTGACAGGGACTTCAGGGATCAGCTACTTGAGATTCACAAGGCAGTGCATGTGGGAAGTGAGGGGCTCTGGGGAAAATGGCACTGTGGTAAAGGCAGGTGTCCTGAGGGACCAGCCAGGGAGTAACTGCACCCTGCTGTGAGTGACAGCAAAGGGGCTTGCTGGTGGATCCTCCTTAGACAGTAAAAAGGTCTCCAACTAGGCACTAGAAGAGAGAGCACTGGCAAGATCAGCTCTAGAACTTTCTGCAAAGTCCTCCCCGAGGGTGGTTCTTACAGGTAAGCATTTCCCATTATATATATATGTAATCCACACATGTATCTGTGGATGTCTTTGAATTTCCATGATATATATATATATATATATATATATATATATATATATGCATGCACATGTATCTGTGGATGTCTTCGAATGGCAGAAGAGGGTGTCAGGGTGTGGGTGGCTGTGGTATGGGAGTCTGAATTCAGTTCCCATCTGAGTTGATGCTGAGCCATCCCTTCAGCCCATCTCACTTCTCCCTCCCCTGTCTTTTCTTTCCAACAGGGCCAGGCTGGCCCTGAGCACACTATGCAGTGGAGGCTGACCTTCCATTTCTAACCCACCTCTCCCCAACCTCCAAGTGATGGAATCACGGCCAGGAGCCACTGCACTACGTTTATTCCATGGTAGGGATCAAACCCAGGGCTTCCCTGGTGCTGCAGGCTGGGCCTCCATCTGCACCATCTGAACTCTTGGGATGTTACCCACACTACAGACGTTAGACATGCCCATAGTCACATGTTTAGATGCTGGGGGATTGGGGGGGGGGTTGTGTGTGAGCCTAGCATTCAGGGTTGCCTGGTTGTACGTTCTTACTGGGAGAGGGCAGACAGCAGGTCATAGTGCTTCATGGTTTCAGCCAAGGTATCAATTGCAGATTCCAAGGTGAGAAGCAGCTCAATCACAAATCCCTGGGGGCAAAGAACAGATTGTCATTAATTAGGTTCTGGTTTGGTTTTTTTTTTTTTTTTTTTTTTGAAGTTTTTTAAATGGCAATGGACTTCCTGGGGAGGACTAAAAATAGACCCAACCTCACGTTTGTGTTACATAATAATTAACCTCCTGAGCAACTGGACTTTGCTGATTGGTGAGCGCTCCTCGGGCTAATGGCGTGGGCTGATTTTGACAGCATCGTAATTGACACAAATTGCTCAGGCCGCAAGTCTTGGGCACTATCTTTGGTACTATCTCTATATGTACACGGAATCTGTCATCAAGTCTTGAAAATATCATTTTAAAATGTACCCTAAACCTAAACCTGACTTCCCTCCCCACACCTCCTGCAGTCAGTCTCTTTGAATGGAACCTACCGCTTCAGCCTGGACTCTTTCAATAGCCTCCTGTTGGACCTCTCTGACTCTACCTGTCCCCTTAACCCTTGAAAGAAGGTCACCTAGACAGCTCTGAGAGGCCACCCCCCTCCTAAAAAAAAATAAAGCCAATCGTATCACATATATTTCCTTTTCTCTTCTCAAAACCTTGGAGTGGCTTCCACTAGTGAGACACAGAGTCTATAAGGGCTTCCTCCTTCTGAACTGGCAATGTATGGCCCCTGCCTCTCAGTGTTTGCTAGTTCCTCAAAGACTTACTGTCCCGGCCACAGGGCCTCTGTGCTTCTGACTCCTGTTTTTCTCTCGGAGATGTTCCCAATCCAGACACTCACAGGACCTGGTTCACTTCAAGCTCTCCTTAAAGAGCATCACTTGGATAATTGTGTGTGTGTGTGTGTGTATCTCCCTTCTCCATGGCTCTTAAAATCAATACCCTGGGTACTTCATGGCATTTACTATTAAGTAAGACTGTGTGGGACGTTGTTAGTAGATTAAACCCTTCTTCCCACAATTTCCAGAAAGCCAAGGCCTTGTCTTGTTTGTCACCGAAGATCCAGTGTCTAAAACCAAGCAACCCACTGGACCGGACCAAGTCGAGTTCTGCTGTAGGCTGCGAAACCCTGCTTCCCTTCCCATGGAAATGTAACATTCCAGCACTCCTACCTCTGACTCTGGAGTGAGATCGAGGTAGGCTGCAGACGTATGTGTTGAAAAAGCTTTCTCTAACGGGCATAAATTAGGATCTAAATAGGCTCTTAACGAGCCAGTAGGAGCCTTCACTCTGCTTCCTGCAGCTGACTGGCATCGGCAATTAACTACCTGGTGTGTGGGTCTGGCTGCAGGGGTGAACCTTTCACTCCTAGGAGCAGCTGATAACTGCCCAAAAGGAGGGTGTAAGCACCTTACCTGTGCGTCCTCCCCGGGGTCCCCTACCGTCTCCACGAGCCGGGAGAGGACATCAGAGAGCGTGTCTGCTGACAGGGGCTGCTTCAGGGCCCTGAAAATCTGGAAGGATCGCCCAGCATAGTGTCGAGAAGAACACGAGAGGGCCGTCTGCAGGGCCACCTCGCTGAGATGACGTTCCAAGTGTATTCCTTCTGAGAAGACACGGGGGAGAGAGAGACCACGGGTGCTTGTGTACAACTCGGGGACTTGTAGCCAGACGCTAATCATTTTACCACAACTGCAGAGCACAGTTTAATTATGTACAGTGATTGCACTGTGTCTGCCCTGGAGAGAGATCTTTGTTCGGATCTCCAGGGAAGGGATCCTGGGGACCAGGATGTCTCATGTCTCACCCTCGGCCATGCTGACAGTTGGGGACAGGTAGTTTACCATAAAGAGGGATGTCCTAGGAATTGAATAATATGTCGTAAGATCCTAGTTACTTTGCCAACCCTACAATGAGGACAAAAATGACTCTAGGCACTGCCAAAGGTAAGGAGAAGCAGGGCTTATCCCTAGCAGGCGAGCGCCATGTCTGCCTGCAATGCTGCTTTCACGAAGACTGTCAGAATGTGGTAAATTTTAAATTGCAGGAAACTTTACTTACGTAGAAAGGATTTTAAAATGTATCATTTCGGTATATTTCCCTTTGAGGTAGCAATTCTCAACCTGTGAGTCATGACCACTTTGGGGGTCACATATTAGATATCTTGCATATCGGGTATTTATATTACGAGTCACAATAGGAGCAAAACTACAGTTGTGAAGTAGCAATGCAAATAATTTTATGGTTGAGGTCACTAAACATGAGGAACTATATTAAAGGGTTGCAGCATCAGAAAGCCTGAAAACCACTGCTTTAAAGTTATTTTTCATAACTCTAAATTGTATTATACAATTTTACAGTCAGCCATGTGACTATATCATGGGTAGAAATCTTATTATTTATTTATTCTTTCGAGACAGGGTTTCTCTATATACTCAGAAATCCGCCTGCCTAGTGCTGGGATTAAAGGCGTGCGCCACCATGCCTGACTGAAATCTTATTTTTAACTAGTAGTTTTTCTTTACCAATACATCTGTCACTATTCACATACTAAACAAGAAAATCTTTCTTAAAATGTGTACACAGGAGAATATTAGTACCCAATCTTCTAGCTGGGCATCATTGAAAATCCAGCCATACCGACATTGTATGGAGATCAAATGTTGCTTGGTGTATTGTTCAAAGACGGTACCTGCATTTGACTGCTTGAAGACAGAAACCACGTGCTTCAGGAACGTGGTGAGCTGATCCGCACTCTTGATGCTGGGGTTCTTGGAAGAAACATCCTCATGGTTCCAGAGGGGCCCTCGTTTTCTGAAAACAGGGGACAGCGGCATTCATTTGTCTGGAGTTGGCATAAGCTTGCCCTTAGCTGCTGCTACTTCACCTTGACACACGGGAGGGACGGTGGCTGAACGCGTCGGATCACGGGCCACAGCCTACTCCTATTACTTAAGCTTATGAACAAGGAAGGGCCCACAGCAAGTGTTGGAAGACAGGACTGGAGCTCAAAGATGGCCAAAGAAGGTGACAGACTAGCCCGACAATGAGAGGATTGCTCATAGAAAAGGGAAATCTAAAATTCAGGATTCCTGTGTAGTTCCCTTCAGTGTCATTTTTCCTAGTCCCTAATTATATTTCATAATTTCATGACTTGGTCTCCCACAGAAACTAAGCTCCTAATTTCTGGGTAGATATCAGAGGGGCACACACACAGGCAAGTGTATACATGCAAGACATGCTATCCCTGTGGCCCACTGAGGTTGGAAGAGGAAGTCAATCCCCAGGGACTGGAGTTAGCAGAGGGCTGTGAGCCACTGTGTGGATGCTGAGAGCAAACCCTGTATCCTTGGCCACAAAGAGTGTGTTAACTGCAGCGCCAACTCTCCAGCCAACACTTTTTTTTTTTTTTTAATGTAATTTATATCCATGGACCTGGTTTTCAAGGCTCTGCAGGGTGAATTTTTCCAGGCTCTCTAGCACTATGCAGAAATCACTTTTCTGGGCATTACCCATCAGGACTTTGAGAAAACAGGGTTGAATTTGGCAGTGGTAAAGAAGTTTTGACTTGTTAGCCGGGCGGTGGTGGCGCACGACTTTAATCCCAGCACTTGGGAGGCAGAAACAGGCAGATTTCTGAGTTCGAGGCCAGCCTGGTCTACAGAGTGAGTTCCAGGACAGCCAGGGCTACACAGGGAAACCCTGTCTCGAAAAACCAAAAAGAAAAAAAAAAAAAAAAAAGAAGTTTTGGCTTTCACCAAAATCTGGCTCATGCCATTTGACGGAAGCGAGGCTAGCGCAGCCCCAGGAATGCTGGGGATGCTGGGATGGCAAGAGCCGCCCGGTTACCTTGAGGTAATGAACTCCATGAGGGTTTTGACTTTTCCATCCTGCTCCACTGAGAGGTCCACCTCGCCAAGGAGGGTGGTGTGGAGGTGTGAAATGGCAGCGCTGTTGTTTCCTAAGCTGATACTAGAGGAGGTAGAACTGGAGCTAAGCCCTGAGTCGGTCATAGGGGACGGCTGGTAATCGGGTGTAAAATCGTTAATGCCTGCTGAGAGAGAAAGCCAACTGTGAACACACACGCACAACAGGACTACAGGAGCATGCAAAAACGGCACTGCACGTTGCTACTCATAGACGGCATGGGATACATGAGGGTGTGGGGGGCATGATTCATCCTCCGCCCATCTCAACCGGCGCAGCCACTACAGTAGTGCTTTAAGGGTAGCCGCTGTTCGCAGCTCATTAGTAAAGTTTAGCGGCACTTACTGAGCGGTCCTCTGCTGCCACCTGCCGGAGACCATGGACAGCAGCAAAGTCCGAGCAATTTGGGGTGTTTTCACCTTTATTAAAGCGAGCTACATTTCCGTAATGCGAACTAATTTTCAACTTCATATGAAAAAAAGTCTTGGCTCCATTTTACTCTCAAGAATATGTTTAAGTTTCTATTTAATATTTATATCAAGGCAATTGTTAAATAAGCACTGTTAAAAGTTAAAGCCTCACAAAATGGCAAAAGGACATTCAGAAAGCATCACGCGCTGGGCTCTTGAGTGGACTTGCTTTCATTAAAAACAAAACAAAACAGGAAGGCTTGTTCTACTTTTACTTTTAAAAAATTTTAAAATTACATTTTTTAGTTTAATTTTGTGTCTACTGCGGGAGTGGTGCAAGCGTACACATAGGTAGGTAGGTGTGTGAGAGTGTGTATGTGAATGTGAGTATAGTGTGTGTGTGTGTCTGTATGAGTGTGTAGGCCAAGGACAATTTGCTGTCATTGTTTTTGTTTGTTTGTTTGTTTGTTTTTTCCTTTTTCTTTACCCTAAGGACCTGGTCCTTAATCTGCCTTTTAGCCATTTTTAAAATCTTATCAGTGCCGTGTCTGCCATGTGAGTAGATTAAAAAGGTAAATGTACTTTGATTCCTAAAAAAAAAATAAGCCATTGTTTTGTAAACTGCTGTGGTAGTCAGAGTGGAATAATAACAACAACAATGAGTAATGATAATATAATAATAATTAGTGTGAGTGGACTCTGAGCATCAAGAAAGCAGATTTTAACACAGACACAGAACACAATGAAATACTCAACACCATACAAGTCTCAAATTAAGCACTTTTTGCTTCTTCTTCAACTTATATATTCGCAACCTAGAGTCTGTTTGCTAGACAGCCTTAGAAGCAGGAGACGTGACGACACGTTTCAATGTATTCTTTGGTTGGTTATGAATGAATCAGATGCTACCTGAAATGATACAACTGCATCTGAAATGTTTACACGCTTCAACCTCTCCTTGGCTGACTTTTCACTCCTGCAGGGCTCCAACCCGAAGGCGTTCCAAGTTGGTACCTGTGAACGTGTAATCTGAGTGTGCCGTTTGCTTGACTGTCAACACCCTGGGCTCATTGAATTCCTTGTTCCTGAGGAGGACAGAGGCGACAGTCCGGATGTCACTGTTGGGTCCCATCACTATTAGTAAGTGCAGCAGCAGGCGCTTGCAGTGTTCATACACCTCAGGGTGGCAGTGGTCAAACCCTGGAGAGGACAGGACAGAAGCATCGTCAGCTAGGAGGGCGGTGTGCTTGTCGCAAAACTCCTATGACAAAGGGGCCCACTGGCTGCAAGCAGCTTCCTGACGTGCAACAGTTTAGCGTGAGTGTGCATCTCCAAATCAAATCGGCGTTACTGAGAACAGAATGGGGATACTACCTCAGGAATGGTTACAGAACTCTTTTGGGAATCAATGAGAGAGAGAGAGAGAGAGAGAGAGAGAGAGAGAGAGAGAGAGAGAGAGAGAGAGACAGACAGACAGACAGACAGACAGACAGACAGACAAGGGAAACAGTCTGTGTATGTCGAGTTCACACCCAGGGCACACCCAGAGAGTGTGCAAGCTGTGGTGTGCTCAGTCCAGGCATCCAGAACCCATGGATATGAGTGCTCACAGTATGTAAGAGATGTCATGGAATAGTATGCATTACACAGCTTAGTTCTAAATGGGTCGTAAGTTTCCACACACAGCTATAATGGCCATCTGCCCACAGTATACCTAGGGAGAACTGGGGTAACTATTTTTGTTTGTTTGTTTGTTTTTGTTTTTGTTTTTTTTGTCTTTTGGAAACAGGGCCTCACTTCCTAACCTGGCTAGGCTGGAACTCACAGAGATCTGCCTCCCTCTGCCTGGCTCTCAAGTTATCTTTTACATTTCTTTAATGCCAAAAACTTCAAAACTTCTTAGAACAGGGGTCCTGTTCTACCTTTAATACAGTTCCTCGTGCTGTGGGAACCCCAACCCCAAATGTTATTTCATTGCTACTTCAGACTGTAATTTTGCTATAGATCCCAATGTAAATATCTGATGTGCAGGATATCTGACATGCAATCCCTACAAAAGGGATGTTTGACCCCACCCCAACCCCCAAAGGGGTTGCAACCTACAGGTTGAGAACCACTGACCTAACCACCTTAAAATGGTCCTGGAGGCACACGGTGGGATTAGAACTTGTTACCTATAAAAATTGCATGAAGAAGAAGGTGGAGGTAACTTCCCCATTCCACCTTCACGCTGTGGTCAATGATCAGATCTGTCAGCAGGATCACGGCTATGTTACACCTGTGACAGGAAGGACACAGCGTTAGCAGCTTACCAGAGCGGGAATGACCTAGAGAAAACTGTGCAAATGCCTCCAAGACTTGAGTATTCTACAGAAACACGCTTTTCTAGAGGGTAAAAAAGGCGGGGGAGGGAAGTGCAGCCGAAGAGAATGGTTACAGTGATAGAGACTTAGCGCAAAGCACGGGTCTCAGAGCTCCTTGGAGCCAAGGGCTGTATTTCCTTATCTTGAATCCTCAGACCTACTATACCACAAACAACACTCGCCCAGTAAGTGTTCAGTACGTGTTTGGTACATTGATACATTCTGAAAGAATGTAGCAATTGTTTTTCCAGTGGTTTCACTCACTAGAATTCAGGTTAATCGAATTCCAAAACAATGCAACAGCAAAACCAGTGTGGACCACAAAGAAGTCACTTTTTTTTCTTTTTCTCAGAAGCGGTAACTGGGTCATACAAAGGTCAAGTAACTTTCCCCGGCACCCAGAGGAGCAGCAGGAGGATCGATTCAGTAATGTTAACTTTGCGCCCTCAGAATACAGTTTTGGATCTTTCAACATCTCTCAGGGACAGGTCTAATTTTGGTGCGGCGTCTCAGTGAGGACAACTACACTGTGCGGTGTCAGACAGCGTCTAGGAAGCTGAAGGGGGTTCAGCCGTCACGTGGCTAGTTAGGAAATAGGGATGACGCTCTAGTCCACCTGTGTAGAGGCAGTCCAGGAGATGCGGTTTCAGGCACGTAATCCACCAGTGGCGACCAGCAGCCTCCAGCTGGCGGGAAGGGCAGTGGCTCTCCTTGGTTATGCTCCATCACTTTCAGGCGCCAATTAGAATAAAGTGGCATTGAGTCACCTATCAAGATAAAACCATCTCATTTTCTGCAATGTCTCATGTCTGCTGTCTGCAAGCTCTCGTAAGACACCCCACTATCCACCACATCAGGAAGGGTTCCAGACACTTTCCTACCATCTTGATACACATTTTCTTTTCTTTTTTTTTTTTTTTTTTTAAAGATTTATTTATTTATTATTATATGTAAGTACACTGTAGCTGTCCTCAGACACTCCAGAAGAGGGAGACAGATCTTGTTCCGGATGGTTATGAGCCACCATGTGGTTGCTAGGATTTGAACTCCGGACCTTCAGAAGAGCAGTCGAGTGCTCTTACCCACTGAGCCATCTCACCAGCCCTTGATACACATTTTCTAGGGAGACCAAGGCACAAAGGTTATAAACATGGGGGAAAGAAGAGATTGAGAGACTGACTGATTTATTGACCGAGGCTCCATCCTCAAGCAAAACTACACTGACACATCCTATGTCTCCCCGGTTGAAGGCCAGACCAGGAGACCATCTCATAAATAACACTGCCTTGAGTCAAGAATCTCCCAGCAAGTTATTTGGTTCTCAATTTCCTGAGACGGGGCCGACACAAACCCATCTCTGGAAGAAATCTGCTCTACCACACTGCCCTGTGGGGATGCAGAACAAATGACACCTGGGAATGTGAATTCTGTGTGATGTGGATAAGTCACTTAACCTCTCTGGACCTCAGTTCCATGATGCGCAAAATGAGGAGACTGGACCAGATCCTCCGGAGTTCGGAACTAGTTACAACATTTCTATTCTACCTTCACGTGGCAGCACTACATGGATACGACTGACCACAGTGGGAGTAGAAAACTTCCCACCAAATGTGGGTAAGTAAATCTGTTTAAAGAACAACCACCCGACAACATACAATGTCCGTTCGCTAACACATTTTTTTTTTCTTTTTGAGACAGGGTTTCTCTGTGTAGCCCTGGCTGTCCTAGATCTCACTCAGTAGACCAGGCTGGCCTTTAACTTGGAAATCCATCTGCCTCTGGTGTGCTGGGATTAAAGGTGTGCGCCACCACTGCCCAGCTCTCTGATGCTTCTTGAGAACAGATTCTTTATGCTGTCAGAAGGGACTCTGCACCTGAAACAAAAATCCCCCAACTTCCTGGAGCTTAATAAATTCATCCCTTAAAACCAAGACAACTCAGATCACATTAGAACTACTGGCAGTTAAATACAATTTTAAAGCGTTTTAAAACAATTCCTTGGCAGACCAAACTCATGAACAAGGTTAACAATACACGTCACTGAAGTAGTAAGATTTAACAAGCACTGAGAATTACTTTTTTCCTCTTCGTAAGACCCTCCGGAGCTGCTACTATATCGGGACTCCAGTCTGTGATGCTGCCGGTTTAAATGACTGTTCAGTCCACTGTAGATGTCCAGGTGCACATAGCTGTGGGGAGGATCATGGGAGTCAGGCACTGGTCACAGGGAAGTGGCGTTTCTGGTTTATCATTCACATGATCTATTCCTTGGCATCTGTGTACGTGTGCACATGCATGCAGAAGTGCACATGTATGCAGAGACTGGAGATTGAACATGGCCGTCTCGCCTACGTGGCTCGTCTTAAGGGTTCCTTTTCTACCTCCCCTTCCTGAGTGTCAGGGTTACTGGTTGGCTGCCAGGCCTGCTTGGCTTTTATGGGAGCTCTGAGAATCTCTCCCCTAATCTTCGTGCTTGTGTGGCAAGTGGTTTGTGCATCACGCCATCTATCTCTTCAGCCCCTTTACGCCTGTCTTACTTTCTCTGCGTAAAAGAAGTGCACTTTATACAAAATGTCACCAACAGCTCACCAGGCTCACACCATTCCCTACCTCGCAATTCAAAAGCTGACGCTCTCAAGTATCCCTCACTAAGCATCCCATCATGCGGGGATGCTGGCGAGAGCTACGGAGAGAAACATCTCTGCTCCCAGTGACTCTGCACACTCTGCCCTTTGTCCTTAGAGCACATCAGCGGGCAGAGGCTGCTGAGGAGTCTGTGTGGAGACGTTCAGCATGGAATCCTATGCTTAGCTACAGCCTCAGCCTGAAGAAATTATCACGCGCTCTGAGACAGAGGTACTCACCTCTCTTCAAAGTTCTCCTTTAGGGTCTTGCTGTCAGGGTTGCCGTCGGTGGGAGCTACCATTGTATTGCTACTGGAAGTAGTTCCTGTCATCAGAGAGAAAGGGTGCCTGTGAGCTTAAGAGAACAATCGATGTCATGATCAATATGCCACTGACACAAAAGCAAAGTGATGATACTCATGATCATCGCATCCTTTCATTAAATCATTTTTTAATGATTTCTTCTTTTTTTTTCTTTTTCTTTTTTTTTTTTTTTTTTTTTTTTTTTTGCTCTCTTCAGACACACCAGTAAGAGGGCATCAGACCCCATTACAAATGGTTGTGAGCCACCATGTGGTTGCTCAGGACCTCTGGAAGAACAGTCGGTGCTCTTAACCGCTGAGCCATGTCTCCAGCCCAATGATTTATTCTTATTTTACGTGCCTTGGTGTTTTGCTTGCGTGTATGTCTGTGTGAGGCTGTGAGATCCCTTGGAACTGGAGTTATAAACAGTTGTGCACTGCCCATGTGGGTGCTGGGAATTGAATCCAGGTCCTCTGGAAAAGCTGCCAGTGCTATGAAATACTGAGCCATCCCTCCAGCCCCTGGACTGTCAAGCTCTTGACTGTAAGAAAACAAATGTGTGCAGTATATGGTGGTTTGAATATGCTTAGCCACAGGAAGTGGCACTATTAGGAGATATGGCTTTGTTGGAATAGGTGTGGCCTTGTTGGAGGAAGCATGTCACCTGTAGCCAGGTTCTGAGGTCTCCTAGTGCTCAAGCTCTGCCCAGTGCAGAAGAGAGCGTCCTCTTGGCTACTTGGAGAAGACAGTCTTTTCCTGGCTGCTTCAAACCAAGATGTAGAACTCTGGGCTCCTCCAGCACCATGTCTGCCTGCCTGCTGCCATGCTAACTAACACATGGTGGATACAGAAAGGATGGCTCTGTGGGTAAAAGCACTTGCTACCAAGCCTGACGTTGACTCCAGAGACCCACATAGTGGAAGGAGAGAACTAATTCCTGTAAGCTGTCCTCTGACCTCCACATGCACAGAATGGCATTTCATGTCCCCCTACTGGGCTACAATCAAGAGATGCAATACAAAAAAGCAAATCAACGGATAAGAACTAACTGTTAGGAAGACAGGCAATGGGAGAAGTGAAAGAGACTTCCATAGTGCTATTGAAACAGTGCTAAAAACAGAACTGTCTGGGAAATCTATTTTAAAAGTAGCCATTCTTCAAAATGTAACT
This sequence comes from Mus pahari, assembly GCF_900095145.1. Classification (NCBI taxonomy): domain Eukaryota; kingdom Metazoa; phylum Chordata; class Mammalia; order Rodentia; family Muridae; genus Mus; species Mus pahari. The sequence continues at coordinate 63,400,364 of NC_034602.1, forward strand.
CTAGCACATTTGCGGTTGGTGGCTGTCCCTTCCCACCATCCTCCAGAGAGTATATGAAAACACTTCTTGCCTGGAACACACCAAGCAGGGCTGAGGAAGGAACACTTTCTGGATGACAGTGGGGTGCAATGAGAATGAAGGGCAGCCCTGCTCTGCGGCCTTTGTAGCCATGGGCCTATTAGGCTCTAGGAGACTATGTGTGAATATAGGCAACCCACAGATGTATCTATTCTTTATCTATAGAGCTTATCAGCAGAGCTCTTTCTGGGAGGTCTGATTCATCCAAGAGAAAAGACTTCACACGCCGAGACAGACAAAGGACGCTGACAGGGGCTTTTCTATGCTCACAGAGCTTACAAACACTGGACACTATACTCCTTTGAAAGGCTCTAAAGAACCAAGGACCTTAAGGCAGTCTAGCACAAAGTCGGAAACCACAGCCGCAGAAAGGACACGGGGTCTTCATAAGTTATGGGAAAACAAAGTTCAACCATGAAACGTGCTAGTGGGATGTTAAAAAAAAGTCAGCAAGGATTCTGGGATTAAGCACTTGTTTACACACGTGAGAGAGCTAGACTGAGAAGAGATAGTTTCAATGGGAAGTTGGACCAAAAGATAAAAGCCAAAAGAATATACAAAGAAAACCAAATTATAAAAGACAGAAATGACTGAAGGGGTCTGCAACCTTATAGGTGGAACAACAATATGAACTAACCAGTACCCCCAGAGCTCGTGTCTCTAGCTGCATATGTAGCAGAAGATGGCCTAGTTGGCCATCATTGGGAAGAGAGGCCCCTTGGTATTGCAAACTTTATATGCCCCAGTACAGGGGAACACTAGGGCCAAGAAGTGGGAGTGGGTGGGTAGGGGAGCAGGGCGGGGGGAGGGTATAGGAGGCTTTCGGGATAGCATTTGAAATGTAAATGAAGAAAATATCTAATAAAAAATTGAAAAAAAAGACAGAAATGAATATTTCCAACGATACCGTTGATATTGACATGAGAACATGTAATCTATGCCAGGAGACCATGGGAGACCACGGGAGACCAAGTATTACAGAATCTTTACTAACGACAGTCTAGACCAGTGTTTCTCAACCTGTGGAGTGTGACGCCCCTCCCCCTCCCCCCCAGGGTTGCCTGCCAGCTATTCACCACAAGATTCCTGAGGGTAGCAACATTACACCTATGAAGTAGCGACAAAAATAATTTTGTGGCTGGAGGTCACCACTACGTGGGGAACTGTATTAAAGCGTCGTGGCATCAGGAAGGGTGAGAGCCACTGGCCTAGCTATACTCACTCATCATTCTTCATCACTGGGAGTTGTCTACACAGAGAGCAACTGCCTCAACTCAGATCACGTTGAGGGTATGCTAGCTTGCCTCCATGACTCCATACTATACACTCACAAACCATAGCATCTTTGCATGCTTCACAAAAACATCGGACTGTGTCTTTTCATAGCCAATGGTACTTGCATTCACTTGACTGTCTACAACGTACAATACAGATCCACATAACTATAGCATGGGGTCACACGAGTAACTCCAGCAAGTTAGCATTTTTCTGAATTAAACCAGGTGACTCTATTCATTAAAAACACATCCAACAAAACAAAGAACAGGATTAAAAAAAAAATCACTGTTTAGGAAATGATACCCCATTCCTGAAAAAGTACAAAACCACCATTCTCTGTAATAGTAAGAATCATGACACTGTTAAATTTCTTCACTTACAGAAGATTTACCGAGTTTCAGATCAATCATCACGCATGCCCACTGTTCGATTTTGCTTCATTGGTAATGGGATTTGAGGACAAGAACCCCTGTGGATAAGAGCGTGTGGGCGGAGCATCGCTTCCCCCTCACGCAGTGGGCGGGGCTCACCTGAGGTGACAGAAGGGATTTTACAGCTGGAAGTGATGCGGTAGTAGGGCGGGTTATCCATGTGCGTGACACCCGAGCTGACGGGATCTGTGAGCTGCAGCTCGCTCACCAGCTCTTCTAACAGCTGCATGGTTTTGTCCCGACCCAGGTAGACGATGACTTTCTTCACCTGCGCAAGGGAAAAGGAGGAAGCTTGTGATCTCGTGGCTTCATCTGGTTGACTTAGGTGCTTCACGTTCCTGCACTGCAAATGGGAGGAGGCCGGAAGAGCGCATCGGGCCCCTTGGGATTGGAGTTACAGTTGGTTGTGTACTACATGTAGGGGCTGGGAATTGAACCTGGTCCTTGGTCTTAGTTGCTGAACCATCTCTCCAGTCCCCATCGAAACAGATTTTTTTTTTTTAATCAAAGTTAAGGTCTTTGAAGAAGAGTAGGGCAGGGAAGGGGGAGGGGAGCTTTCCTGTAAACGCTTCTTGGTTAATGGGGAAAGCTTTGGGCTGCCGTGAGGGTAGGGGTGTCCTCTGATTGCTACCCATCTCTCATCTAGCCCTCACGCCTAACAAACATCTATCTTTCACTCTCACCCCCACCACCACCACCACTGAGTCTAACAGAGGCTGTGCACTTGAACAGCAAGGAAATAGCCAGAGTCGCTCCACCTCCTGGGCTGGAGCATGCCATCTGTCTGTCCATCCATCACTTATGTCGCCTGCGCCACACCACAGTCTGTTTGTGGGAGGGTCTGTCAGAACTTCCATGACAGCCTCCTGAAGATCTGGCTTTCTGTGGGGGCACACTTGGGGAGCTGCACATGCTATGTGCACATCTGGATACTCACTTCAGCCCTCATGGCTACTACTGTTTTGTTAACGTGGATGGACAATTTTTTTTTTTCATATTAATTTTATTTTTCCCTTCACATGTATGGGTTATGTTGCCTGCAGGCATGCCTGTGTACTGTGTGTGTGGCTGGTGCTGTAGAGGCATTCCCTGGAAATGGAGTTGCAGACAGTCCTGAGCTACCATGTGCATGCTGGGAACTGAACCCAGGTCCTTTCGAAGAGCAAACAGTGCTCTTAACCCATGAGCCATCTTCTCTAGTCTCAACTGGAGTACATGGCTTTACTTTAATCAACTAAAGGGATTTAATGTCTCTTCCTTTTCCATCCCTCAGACTTCCCCTCCCTTCCAGAAGACACAGGCCCTGAGCTCTGATCAAACCGCCAGCTACAGCCTGGGCAAACCTCAGCTGGTAGATTCTATATCCCCACCGCTCCCCTCTCAAACCACAGCCTTTATCTGGAGGTTTCTCAGATAATGATTCTCAGCATAGCTTTCCTTTGTAGCCCTCATCACAGATGCACGCATTAAGTTGCTGATCACTCTAGGTGACATTCCAGAAAATAAATCCTGTGTTATCCTTGAAGTGGAATGCCCATACTTGCAGAGCGCCAGGCCTGGGGACAGCACGCAGTGGCAGTGACAGAATGGGTCAATGGCTAAGTTCACACTAAGACCCTGGTTGTCCTCACCCCATTCTCATTTGCCTCTGTAGGGCCATCAATCCATACCCTGACAGGTAATTGGGTAAATGTGTAACTTTTAAGAGGAAAAAAAAAATGGACTTGAATACATACGTAAGGCAAGAGGCTTGGTTCGCTATTCACCCCGCAGATGCTGATCAGAAAGTGCAAAATAATTTTCAGGTTCTTTGGCCAGCCGTCTGCAAGGGTGGTCCACACGTTCTCCACCTCCGACCAGGCCAGCTCATCGCCATACTGAAAACAGCACATAAGAGAGACACTTCAGGGATGCCTGCTTATCTCTGGCTTGAATTAAAGGAAGAATGGAGTTTATACTGTAGGTTCTGTCTGTCTGTCTGTCTGTCTGTCCCAGGATGGTCTCAGCATCAGTTTCAAACTGTGGTTCCTCCTCCCAACCTCCACACTGTGCAGTCATGATGAACACAGACCCTGTTACCTTCGCTGTCATGTACATGAGATTGTTCAACACCATGGCGGTGGCCTGTGGGGAGCCCCAGCCTTCTCCTCTCAGCCAGCGCCTGCTGGTCACCATGAGCTCTCGGTCTTTCAGGGAGTCATCTTCATCTTCATCCTGCCGCCTCCCTGAGGGCAGAGGTTTGAGATCGACCAGCTCGATGTTGTTCATCCAGGGCAGTAGGTAATGAAGCATGGCCTGCCGCCCTGCAGGGTGAGCCGTCTGGATCCGCTGGCTGATCTCTGGTTCAAGGGATATCAAAGGGGAGACCCGACATCATCCCACGTGCTTCTGGGCCAACAGGAAGACATATGTCAATCACTTCCATCATCCCACATGCTTCTGAGCCAACAGGAATAAGCCAATCACTTCCCAATGATTCCCAAAGCCCAGCTAACACAAAGCATCTCTTTTCTCTTCTCACACAGTTACTCTCTACATAGTCCAGGCTGGCCTTGTACTTCACTTTCCCAAGTACTGGAACTGCAGATGCGTACAGATGTGTGCCACCCCAACCAGCCATGCTTAGTTTTGTTTGTTTGTTTATTTTTTAAATACAAAATGCAGTTGGCAGTTGAATAAATGTTTCCAGGCTCTCAGCAAGATTGTAAGATGCTGAATACTTGTATGGAAATCAGCATGGTGGCTCCTCAGAATAACTAGTTAGAGAATCCCTCTACTATCAGACTGACCCAGCTGTTGAGCAAATATCTAAAACAATTCAAAACAGAGACTCAAAGCAACACTTGCACACCCATATTCATAACAACATAAAAGCAACTGAAATGGCTGACAGAGGAAAGACTTGGACAACAAACTGTGATGCACAGACTCTAGACTACTATACAGCCAGAAAAGCATGCTACATGGAGGAATTCAGAAGATGCTGTGTTGAGCGAAATAACCTAGTCACATACATAAAACACCATACGATTCCGCTTATCCACAGCAGTCAAATTCATAAAACAGAAGGTAGGTGGTAGAGGGGACAAAGGGCAGGAAAAAGGGGGAATGCCCTTAAAGGGCTGGTCTCAATTCTGCAAGATCAAAGGGAGAGAGATCTATTTTACACTTAGCACTACTGAACTGCACCTTTGAAACGAGCAAGGTGACAGTAAGAATAAAGTCTCAAGCCGGACAGTGGTGGCGCACGCCTTTAATCCCAGCACTTGGGAGACAGAGACAGGTGGATTTCTGAGTTCGAGGCCAGCCTGGTCTACAGAGTGAGTTCCGGGACAGCCAGGGCTATACCCTGTCTTGAAAAAGAAGTCTCAAGACAAAGATGGATATTCTGCATGGAGTATCTGTGTAGTTCACACACAAACTGTTAACAGTTCTGGCATGAAAAGCAAACCCTGACACTTTGAAAGGAATTGAATGAAGAGATCCTAACTCAAGTGCGTACACCATGTCCAGGCTTGACTCATTCAGGGAGATAGAGTCACCCCAGGTTGAAGTGTTAGAACATTAACATGAAGAGGGGGCAAGCCTCCGCTAACATTGACAGTAATTCATGGAGGGAGGGGGAAATCTAGGAAATAGTAAGGCCTGGAAACCAAGACAGAGGAGAACGGAAAGTTACTCAGGCCAGCTAACATCTGCAGCTGTGATGAGCCAAGGGCCTGGAGACTAGAGGTCACAGAGCAGCTAGAGTCAGAAGGGGTCCGCTGAGTTTCAGGCAGAAACCTGACCCTCACAGAGGTAAAGGCCTCCTGAGTTGAGGGTGGATGGTGTGTGTGACTAGGTACCCAAGACAAGCACTTCAGGGCGGGTGCCAGGCTGGCTGTGACGGAGGAGCCAGCAAGCTGACAACATTTAAGGTTTACTTTGTTTAAAACAAGACCCAAACAAAAACAAGACCCCTAAATTGTACGTGATGTCCTTTTGTCTTTCTTCCCAAAAGCAAGACCATGCCATCAGAAGATTTAAATAGCCGGGTTTGAGTTCTTCCTAAAGAAAAACTCTTCTCCGTTAGACAGGTTTTGATGCAACCTCACATTTCTGATGCTTTGCATTTCCTAAACATCATCTCTTAGAGCCAGAAGGAAGCTCGGTCAGTAAAATGCCTGTCATGCAAACATTAGGATGCAACTGTGGATCCGAAACACAGGTAAGGAGCTGGCCAAAGTAGTGCCATCTTTAGGCCTGAAGCTGAGGAGGTAGCGACCTTTGTCTAGTGAAATCAGTGAAATCCCATCTAAACAAACATGGTAGAGAGGGACTGAGGAGAAGACTCGATATTAACCTGTGGCCTCCCTATGCATGTAACATTCAGGCACGCATTTGTACACACACACACACACACAGACACACGCAGCTAGAGCTTATTTAAAAAAAAAACACGGGGCTGCAGAGATGGCTCAGTGGTTAAGAGCACCGACTGCTCTTCTGGAGGTTCTGAGTTCAAATCCCAGCACCCACATGGTGGCTCACAACCATCCGTAATGAGATCTGACACCTTCTTCTGGTGTGTCTGAAGACAGCTATACTGTACTTACATATAATAATAAATAAATGTTGTTTTAAAAAAAAAAAAAAAAACACACACAACAGAAAGCATTTCGCTGGGCAACCTGAGAATATGGCGAGAGTGAGCTCTGGATATGCTCGGGCTAGCTCCTCAGACAACTGGTAATAAGACACGGAATAGAGATGGGGCAGCGGGGACAGCTGACTGAGGACTCCGTCCGTTCTCTGAACCTCCAGTTTGTGAGCATAGCGAAACATCTTCGGCTCCAGGATCTACAGGAAAGCAATTTTGTCAACTTCAGTCATTGTTACTATTTTTTTGATCCTCTAAGGTTCGGCTCTAATTTTAAAAAACAATAAACTCTCCTATACTGGATTGCAGTTTGAAAATCCATATAGTCATTAATTATATTACTATGTTAATTTCTAGTGCTTGAAATGTCCGCAGAAGATGACCCCCACTTGGAAGGATTTCTGTGTATCTAACACCAATGATGTAAGTTCATGGTACAGTCTTGATAGAGGTTTAGCAACTTACTGTGCAATGACTTCAAAAAGACTGATACTCACTTTCCCAGCTAAAAATATAATTACACAAAATGTATGCAAATGGGAAAAAGCCCATCGAAACAGCTCTCAGCTAGTCACTAGACATACTATAAACCCTAACTGCCCTTGACTCACGGTACATGGAGCACGAGAGTGCCTGTTAACTTTCTCCTTCATTGCAAAGGAGGGCAAAGTTGGGTGTAATTCTTTAGTTGTTCTGCATGTGTACTACTCTAGAGCCCTTAGAAACAGCAGCAGCGTTCACTCCAATCCCACTTTAAGGCCTCATTTAAAAAAAAAAAAAAACAATGCATTTTGCCTTATTATCAATTAGTTAAACATTGGATAATAATGATAATCTAAGAGAAATTGTAGGGATATCATAAAGAGTGAGATTACGAGAATAATTAACTCAAAACAAAAAAAAATATCTAAACCACTTCATTCTCATCTGTCAAAGACAAATAATCTCTCCCATACATCAGCCCTAATTAGTGAATCCTTATAGATATCAAAATACTTTCACATGTACTAATGTAATCCTCTATAGGGCAGTTCTGGATAGTTTGAATTATTTAAAGATTTAAATAGCTACATTGTCTTTGACTTGTATTTCTTCAGAATTTAGCATTCTACCACCAGTATTACTATGCTTTAATGGTAAAAGTATCATTTTGTCAAACTCCTGAGTAAAGTTAGATTGTTACACGAACCTGCAAGAGTTGCATAGCAACTTCATAGATACTTCTAGAAGAGTCAGCTGCTTTAAACAGTATCAGGTTTAGGAGCATCACTGTGTCACACTGATAATCCCTGAGGACAAATGTCACAGTTAGGAAAGGCAAGGTTTGGAACATTCACACCAGCTAACGGACATGGCAGACAAAGGGCAAGGCTGTGAGCATCTACTAAGACTACAGGTGACTGCCTTTTTTTTTAAACTACAGGGGGATTATTATTCTTTATTGGCTAAATGTTATTAGCATTCAAGGTAAGAAAGAGACAGGGCTCTTAATATTTCTGAGACTGTTTCTTGAAAACAGACACCCAAACAACTGCAGGCGGACTCCGAGCAGCCGCATGTGGACTGGATGGATACCTGTTCTGGAACACGTTGGCAATGGCTTTGAAGCAGCCAGCTGCTACTCTGCGGGAGCCAGTGTAGCATCGGTCCACGGCCCAGTACATCAGGCTGCTCTGATCGGGGTTCAGTTCCAGCAGCAACGTGACTGCTTCACAGCCCAATTGGTGAACCTGGGTGAGGGTGAGAACGCCCGGGAGGGAGTCAGAGGGCATGGCGTCTGATACAGCATATATTCACGGCATACCATCACAAAATCTAATCTCCCTTTGTTCAGCTAATTCCCAGTCTGCTCACAACAAGGGTGGGGGGGGGGTCACAGGTGCATGTCTTCCCCCCCCCAAGCCTTTTTGAGTTTCTCTCTTCCAACAGAGAGAGCCTGAAGACAGCTGATGAACATGAGCAATACTTATGTGCTCTCAGAGAAATGGACGGTGCCCTCTTCAGTGACTCTTATCCAGTCTTATTAGTATTTGCAATAATTCCATTGTGGGGGAAGATAAGCCTCACTTTATATTGTGAAGCTGGAATGTATACCGTGTAACAGAAAGGGCATGGGGGGGGGAGGGTGGCAGGGAAGATTAAGAGAACAATTAACTCAAAAGAGGGCAAAATAGTACTATAAGACCCAGCAAAGGGCACACAATGCACTCTATTTTAATAGTTATTTAGACTGAATCCTATTACAAAATACATACGGCACCACATTAATCCTGCACTGTATAAGGGTAACTAAAATTATTCACCTGAGTAATAGGAATTCCAACTTTCTTACAGATGATACATCCTATTTTATTTCATATCATATGTGTAGGGCGAATCTCTTGTGTACTATGTGGACACATTCCCAATAAAAATCTGGTGGCCTATTAGCAAAAGGCAGGAAGCTGGAAGTTGGCAGTTCTGGTAGAGAAACTGGAACTCTGGTAAAGGGTCAGGTGTGGGAAAGTTTGCCACCTGGGCTCTGAGGAAGTCTTAGGTGTGAGCCGGAGGGCAGGTAACTAGCCAGCCGTGTGGCAGAGACAGACTAGTTTAAATGGGTTAACTAAGTTACAAGCTATGGGGGATGAGCCCAAGTTTAAGGCCATGAGCACTGTTAATAAATATGCTTCCAAGTTGTTGCTCGGGAACTCGGGCACTGGGAGAGGAGCCTGTGGTTGTGCATATGCTTATTCACGAGGCAGGGTCTCACAACCGCACCCAGAGCTCACGGGTAATTCGAGTCTAGTCGGCTCGCTCCCGCAAGCCCAGATGTTTTCTGGGATTCTAAGTAGGCCGTCACATCAGCTTGGCCATCACATCACCTGGGCGCTAGGGATCTGAAGTCAGGCGCTTAAGCTTGCCCGACAAGTGCTTCAATCACTGAGCCGTCTCCGCCACCCTTATGTTTTTAATAGACACAATTCTACCCTATTTTAAGGAAGAATTATTTCAGAGGTCGCAACTGCAAACAATGCAGTGGTAATTTATCATAACACATCGAAGGTACGGTTAAAATTTACCTTTTTATCCAGAGAGTCCAAAATGTTATCCAGCCATTTGTACAAATAGCCATCTGATGACAGTCCCACATTATCTGCAACAGGGCCACAACACAGTACAGCAGACATAGCCTTCAAATGATAATATCAGAATTACATTTAAAACACTTAAGAGGTCAAAGGTCTCTGCTTAATGAGAAGAGGCAGGACATTTTTCACTCATGTGTATCTTGCCATGATATGGAAGTATTATGTGAAATAGGAATATATGTAACAGTATATAGATATATACTATTATACAGATATATAATACAATAGTAGTCTCTTTTTTGTGTGGTTTTGGTATAAAGCCTAGGTATACTGCCAGTAAGCCATACCTCTAGCCGAGCAGTAACTTTTAAAAGTGAAGCAGTTTATTGTCACACCGAATTAACTATGCACTTTAAAGACAAGACAACCAACAGAAAGAAAGCTTAATTATGAACAAAACATATTTCTTAGTGGGAATCTTTAATTCTTTAAGAATACAACGATAAAAGCCTTAGAGGTTTTTGGAACATCTTTGCATTGTATTTTAGGTCCCTAAACAAAGCTACCCGTGTGGCAGACAAACGTATACCCGAGCACTCAGTGCTTGGAAGACATCCTTTTCTGTACACGGTATCACTTAGCGAGAGGTAGAAAAAAAAAAAACTCAGCATGGTAAGAAAGAAACGAGGGATCTAAGACAATACCTTTAACGCACAGTACTGATGCCTGTTGATTTGCATATTCCTGTCACTGTATCTGTCCAAGGGCGTGAACATGATGCTGAAGGGGCCCGCCCAGTGGCTGAACAGCATAAACAGACTGTGACGAAGGCTCTGCTGGGGAAAGATGCTTCTTCTCTGGTGCACTGGAAATATGAGCACAGGGAGACAGAGTTACTTCCGGTTCCTTTCATTCTGATGTGCATGCCAACTTGTCAGCTACACAGGACAGAGAGAGGAAGCTGCATCTGAAGCCAAATCCTCCAGGCAGGATACCGAGAGGAGTCTGGGTGGGAGCTCGAGTCAGCACCGGCCTCTTCCTGGCTGTCTAAGAAGTTATTACCCCTGGGGCTGGATTCATGGCTAAGCAAGGGCTTTTGACTTGTAAAGTGCTGTTTCAAAATTTGGATTTTTTTCCCCCAGTAAAAAAAGTTGCTTTTGTAAAAGGAACCACACATCATTCATTTTGACATGAGAGCAAAGAAGATCAGATGTACTCCAAGTCATGTGTATATATGCAGGCAGCTGTCTATGTGCCCCTCGACGGTGCCGGAAGCCTGCAGGGCTCTGGGAAACGGTTCAGTTTGGAACCCACCAGAGAAGGGGAACTTCTGCCTTTTAAGCTCTATCCTCCTGCCTTAGTTAGCGTTACTGTTGCTGCCATGAAACACCACCAACAAAAGCAACTTGGGGAGGAAAGGGTCTTTGCTGCACACATTTCCACCTAACAGCTTACCAGTACCAGCAGCTCAGGGACAGAGCACCCACAGCGGGCTAGCCCCTCCTCCATCAAACACTAATTAAGAAAATGCTCTACATGACTGCTTCTATTTCCTTAGGGGTTATGGGACTGGTTTAGATGGTTTATCTGATCCTGATTTAACTTTGGCACCTGGTAGCTATCTAGAAAATCATCCATTTCATCTAGATTTTCCAGTTTTGTTGCCTATAGGCTTTTGTGGTGGGATCTGATTTTTTTTTTTTTTTTTTTTTTTTTTTTGACAGGGTTTCTCTGTATAGCCCTGGCTGTCCTGGAGCTCACTTTGTAGACCAGGCTGACCTCAAACTCAGAAATCCACCTGCCTCTGCCTCCCAAGTGCTGAGATTAAAGGCGTGCGCCACCACGCCCAGCGATTTTTTTTTTTTTTAATTTCCTCAGTTTCTGTTGTTACTTTGGATACTGTCTCTGTGCCCTCTGGTTAGTTTGTCTAAGTGTTTATCTATCTTGCTGATTTTGTCAAAGAACCAGCTCCTGGTTTTGTCGATTCTTTGTATAGTTCTCAGACAGATCTTCTGAGGTACTTTCTCAGTTGAGCTTCACTCCTTCTCAGATGGCTCTAGCCTGTGCCAAGCTGACATAAAACTAGCCAGGACACTCACTCTATACATTCCCTGTATTAATATGTGTTAAGAGATCCAACAATATCTCAATAAATCAAGATACTGGAGGCTGTGGGAAAAGTGTGTAGCAACAACACTAAATCCATCTTTACATCTGCCACTTCCCACACAGAAAACATAGATGAAAAATATGCTCTTGCCCCTCAAGTAATATTATTTTCCTTTCAGAGAACAAAGTCAGGCTCCTATGTTTAAAACTAGCAAGCCTAATTATGTACTTAAAGGAACCCGTTATAAATACAACCCATGTGTTTGAGAGCCGAAGGTTAGTATGCATTTACTTAAAATAACAAAGTAGCCATATTTGGAGAGAGGGAAGAGAAACTTATCCTGCATAGGTAAGGCTTTTTAAAACACAGTCTGGAAAGAATTTATGACGTGTAAAAGCACAGTTGTATAGCTCAATCTTCGCAGCACAATTCTCAGCGCCTGCTCAAAAACAGGCATGCATCTCTTAAATGAACCCCCCCCACCCCCCCACCCCCGGCAGCGCTGTCCCCTGCTTTCATTTATACCCCTCATTTGTACTCCTCCTTCAGTCCGCAGACACGGCTTCATTCTCAGTTACCACTTCCAGCGTTACACCCCTGGCTTACTGTATCTGCCACAAACTTGCCTCAGGAGATTCGATCACTGAAAAGTCCCTAATGCGCTGATCACCTTGTGATTTCTAGTTACAGACTCTAATTTTGAGGTTAAAAAAGAAATAACTTGCCATCAACATTGTGTTGACATAATTTCCTACCGTGCTCGCAAGGTAGAAGCTTTTAAAGATATCACATTTATTTGTGTGTGTGTGTGCGTGTAAGTGCATACATGTGTAAACGTGCCTCAAAGCTGGCATGGTGGTCACAGGTGACTTGCAGACCAGTGTGGGTCCCAGGGCGAGACTCAGGTCATTGGTCTGGACAGGAAGTGCCCTTCCCCACTGAACCATCATCTCCAGCCTACAAGTTACTTCCTTAAAACACAAAACCTCAAAGGGGGATGGGGGCGGGGGGAAGCACAGGCTGCCTCTTCACATTCCAGAAGGCTCTGAGAAACGGAAGAAAGACCCTACCCGGGACATTCTGAATGATATTCGCCACTAAGGCACTGAAATGGCATCGGATATCCTTCAGGGTGTCGGAGTCCTTCTCGTTTTCGGCTTCCAGAAGTTGTCGTGTTAAATCGACGTACTCCAAGAGAGTGTTGTTGAGGAAGTGAGTTTCATTATCAAGGCCGCCGCTTGCACTGAGGAGAGCGAAGAAAACAGAGAGAAGGTGTGACTCTCAGGTCCAAATGAAATAACCACCATCAGAAAGACACAAGGCAAACCTGGTGTGCTTGTGGCAGAATGACACTTTAAAGACAGAACAATCAATCGAAGGAACGTGATTTTGGCTTCCTTATGTATAAAGAGTAGGTGGTGCTTCTTCACAGAACTGCAACTGCTATTTATATCATCCAATTTCCTACCTAACTTTTACAAAAACTTAATATTACTGCCTCTCCATTCACATGTACAGCTTTGTAGTAAGAAGGTGGGAGGCCTGTGGGGGGCTCTATGGGGTGGGGAGTGTGTCTGTAGAAAGGAAGGCCAGTTCCAGTAAGTCTCCTGTCTCCGATGTTCTTCCTAACACATCTTTACATGGCTGCTTGTCCACCAGGTGCGTATCCCTGGCCTTCTGAGATGACAAGGGGTTATTAAAGGGCATTCAAGAGCACAGTGCTGGACCTCGGATTGCTTTAGACTCCTGGAGCTGCCCTAAGCCCGCTCTGGGATTCCAAATGAGGAAGAGAGGTATACCCCAACATCATGAGCTACTAAGAGTCAGAAGTTCAGACTCCTGTCTTGTCCCATCAACTCCTGGCTATATATCCAGGCCTATGACAGGATGCTTCAATGAGAGCCCACATTAAAATGACCCTACGGACAATAAGTGCCTGCTAGATAAATCAAAGGGTACTTCATTTCTATTTACCAAGATCAACTCTCATTATATTGAGAGAGTATTTACTTCTACATAATATTTTTAAGGTATCCTGATCATACAAAAACAATGGTGAGATGTTTAAAAGGCTATATTGAAAAATATCCATCTGTAAGAATAAACATGTGCTGAATTAACGGCTGACCCAGATTCTGACTTATGTGAAACAGTATTGCTTACTTTCAAATCATGACCAAGTAGTGGGCTGCAACCTACACCAGACAAGAACATCTATCCTCTCAAATATCTACTGAGTGGTGTCTGTACACATCATGTACATAAGGTTCCTGTCTCCCTGGCATTCAAATGTCCTCTATCCCTAATCCTGTGGGATGGAGGACATTATTCACAGCAGTGACAACCTTTGATTGATTTTCTCTTAGGGAAAAAAAAAAAAAAAGAATCAAAATAGCTCTTTTCTAGAACAATTACCGGCTCAGATGCAGGTATAGCTTCTGTAGTTCATTTTCAATATACCAATGTTTGGTTAGTTATTCAAACCAGAGGCATTCAAAGGCTCCGTCCTCTACTGCCATGTTACAGGGACCACGAGAGGCTCACATCATACACATTCTTGCTTTGTCATCAAGTCCACAAATCTCAAGTTTATTTCTCATAATTTTAACTGGACAGCCTTTAATCATATGTTCTCTTTTGCCTTCCATTTGACATGAAAGAAAAGCAAATCTATGCCTTTAAAGCTCTCTTCCACAGGGCCTCTATTCTGAGAGCCTGTCACAGGCTTCTGATGCTGGACCGGAAGGGGGCTAGGCATGTTCAGAAACAGCCAGGAGAGATGCCTGCACACACGGTTACTACGCTTGTTAGACTCCCTACCTGCTCCTTCCATCAAGACTTCTCTCCAGATTCCTTGGGTGCACAAGGTCAGAGCCATTGCTTTTGCCTCAGAGGTCAGGTGACACCATTACCTTCCAAAGGAAACTGTTCACTCTCAAATCACAGCTAATGGCATTTTCCTAGAGGGCCTTGGTCCTACCGACAAGAATGACTCCAGGATTTGTGGTTTGTGAATGGTGGGTAAACAGCTGTGGGCTGCATTTGTAAAGTTCCTAATTGCCCCAGCAGGATCCACAACAGTTTGTCAGAAGAAACGTGCATACCTTGTTAATAGTTAGCCTCTGAACATGTGCGGTTTTCTCAATCACAGAGGGTTATTTATTGTCAAAATGGGGCAAGAAATTATAAATGTGTCAAGAAAAGTTCACTACTATTGCCTTTCCTGGAAATCAAGACTCCAACCGAATATCAAAGGCATGGGCACATTAGAGCTGGTTTTTGACCAATCTAGTGATGATTGCAGATTTTTCTATTATTATTATTTATTTATTTATTTATTTATTCTCATTGTCAGTCTGTAGCTCAGGCTAGTCTCAAACTCAAGGCAATCCTGCCTCTGCTCCTGGTGGTACATAATTTCTGGCTGTTGGCTAATGTACTGGATGCCTCTTTAATTAGTAAATAATATTCACAGATGTTGACATGTGTCTTAGGTGAGTGGTTTTTGTTACAACAGTGCTTTTCTGCTTTCACATATTCCAAGGAGAAAACACAGTCTCTAATCATCCCAAGGTTTTGAAAGGCAGGATCCCACACCGACCTGTGGCTAATGACACCAGCATCCGCCAACAGTTCAAATATCCGTACCAGCTGTACTCGTAAAATGTCTCGACGCCTGCGCCGTTTCATATTCTGTTTCAAACATACAGAGATGTGAATTAGGAGAACACTCGAGTAAACTCATAGGAATCTGCCAATGTGACTTGGAAAGTCATCAGTGTGAATGCCAGTGAGAGATGTGGGCTCAGTGCCGTTACACAGACTGTGCCGTGTGGATGCTAGGCTGCTGCTGGCTCTGGTCTCAAAGGGACAGGTCTATGGCTGGTGTGAAACTAACAGGCCTAACAGATAAAAACCCAAGGTTTTGCTCAAGCCTGCGTCACACTTAGCTAATTTTTGCAAGAGAAAGTACAAACAAAAGCAAGGGAAGGCATTGCCCACTGTGGGATGAACAGACGAGGGAAGCACTGGCTAAAACATCAACTACATCAGGTCACTGGGGTGCTGATTCCTGAGTCAGACGGAGCAGAGAGCAGCCTCCTGCGTCATTTTCTAATCTACCTCGGCTCATTTACAAGGTGATTTTCCTAATCCAGAGCAGGTGAACGTTCTTTTTCATCTCTCACTTCCACACCGGCCATTCACCCTCCTGCCCTCCAGGAGGCAGGCTCATTTGCTGACTCGCTACGGCTTCCTTGGGGTCTAAGGTTTACAGAGATTCATTCTGAACTAAACAGCTTCCTATCGGTCCTCAAGGGCGTCTGCGGGGCTCTAACTGCACCCCCCCCCCCCCTTT
>NC_034602.1:63416462-63492674 GCF_900095145.1 Mus pahari
CTCTCTCTCTCTCTCTCTCTCTCTCTCTCTCTCTCTCTCTCTCTTTCTTTTTGGTTTCTCGAGACAGGGTTTCCCTGTGTAGCCTTGGCTGTCCTGGAACTCACTCTGTACACCAGGCTGGCCGCGAACTCAGAAATCCGCCTGCCTGTACCATGTGCTGCACCCAACGGATGTAATTACAGTCTACATACTCCTCTGTTCCTAAAGCCCTACTGTTTCTGAATGTTTCGGTTCTGCAGATGTGAGATTTGAGAAGCAGGACGGTCGACTGGGGTCACCAGAGCCTGTTGAGGGAAGTTCGCTGGAAAGCATCCACGGTTGACTGCTGACAGTGGTCTATGAACGGGTCCATGCTTCCATGGCAACTGATGCAGCTGCCACAGAGAGGAAGGAGAGGCTGCACGAGCAGAACTCACTCCCTGTGGGGTCACTCTTGGGGAAACCTGCCAACTCTGTGCAGAGCCTATGCCCTGCTCCCCCTTACGAAACGGTGACCTTTCAATTGCTCTGTGTCCTGGGTTTCTATATGTCCTATGTTTTATACTCCACAGGGAAGATAGTTTGCACGCGGAAAGAATGTAAAATATACCAGACAGCTGGGCATGGTGGTGCACACTTTTAATCCCAGCACTTGGGAGGACAAGCAAATGGATGTTTTGCGCTTGAGGCCAGCCTGGTCTACAAACTAAGTTCCAGGTAACACTGGGCAACACTGTGAGACCCTGTCTATAAAGCAAAAGCAAACAAACAAACAATAACAACAAAACACACCAATCTTTCATTTCTTAATTTCTACCTTCTAGTGTACTATTTAGGGTACAGCAGGACGTGTACCACATACATATTTAATGGCGAGAAACTACACAGCAGCTTACCTCTGGCCTTCTTTCAAGTGCTTCTTTAATGATGGGATGCAACTCCTCTATTAATTCTCTAGAAGAAAGATGGTATACATTTTTGGCACTGAGAGCTAAATAGGTGGAATCTGACGTTGGCAAATACTTATGGAGACAGCAGGAACTGACAGTATTAATGCTAAGCCTACCGTGGGAATCAGTTCTTAGGGTTTCATTTTGATTATAAAGCAGTTGTTTGAACACTTGGAAACTGCAGAACATGATATCCGCATTGACAGAAGAAAATATCATCAGTATTTTTATTCCACTGTCTTGGGAGCTGCGTATATTTCATGGTGTTCAAACATGGTTATGTATAAAATGCTCTCCCTTCTTTGTTTTACCCCAGCACACCACTAATGGACTGATAACATTCTACTGTACAGCAGGCTAGCCTGAGGTTACTACGGCAACAGTCAATAGTAACTGGTTAACACACACAGTTGTTTACTGAGCCCTTATTTGTCCTAATGGAAGATTAGATGGGACCTGGTTTACATTTTAACTTAAATCGAAAATGTGCTCACTGCATAGGACTGAGGGAAAAAAAAATTAAAAGCCAGAGTAAACAAAGCCCACCCATAACTTGATAATTTATATAAAAATGCTGATGTTGGAGAACAATACCTCAGAGGAAATAAAGTTTTAATTCTCTCAGTAAGACGAGAAAGAGATGGCTCAAATGCACTGACTTGCCATCTGCATGGCTGAAGGGGAGAAGTCAGGGCTGGAGGGAAACTTAGCCTCTATTCCACCCCGCTCCACCTCTCTTACGGGCACACTTGTTATCCTAGCACAGAGAGAGTGTAAGAAGGGAGTTACCTAAAGGCTCCCGGGTTGGTCCTGCCGAGACCGAGAACGAGGGACTCCGTGATTTCCATGCTCTCAGAGCGCATCATTGGAACTATGTGCTTAAACAGGGAAGAAGGGGATGGGATGCCAACGATCTGAGGGAAAAAAAAAATCAGAATAGCATTGACAATTACATAGCCAGCGAAATAATCTGACATTTCAACAACCTGTGGTCAAAGACAATGAATAGATGACATTTTTGTGGCAAACAAGAATGCTGAATCAAACTCAGTTTTCAGTGCACGTAACCTAGAAAAGCTAAATGACTTGCTTGTTGGCTTACTTCAAGTTCATTCACAGAATTTGTTTGTGTGTCTCTGTATTTCTTAGAGATACCCAGCACCACATAACAGTCCATGGACCCAACCAGATGTTTTCTGTATTTAGACCCACAAACACAGAAAGACAAAATCCCGACTCTCTGGTCTTCAGTTTCCTTCAACCATGCCATGGTGCCTTGCTTCCTACCATGAAATCTATTTAATGGTTCTTCTCCTGTATCCATTGCATCCTTGTGTGATTTAGGCAAGTTCTGTAAGAGCATCTAAGTACTTAGATCATGCCCAGGACTGGGGTGGCTAAGACAGGAGGACTTCTGGAAGTCGGAATCTAGCTCAGGTCGCACAGTAAGTTCTCAGCCAGCCTGGGTTACAGGTGAGACCTGTCTCATAAAACCAATGAATGAATGAATGAATGAGCAAATCAATGAACTAATGAATCAATAAATGACTCCTGTTGGCAATGGGAAGTGTAAGGGCTTAGAAGGCAGAGTAAGAAGAAACATGTATTATTACTTTAAAATATTCAGTATGCTATTTCTATGAATGTGCTCCCTTAAACCAAGGGAAAAACTCTAGTCTTGATTCTAACTAGGAATCAACAAAAATAAAAATAGAATTTCTTCAAGTACTTCCCCCCCAGCCCCCCCCTAGTGAAAATGAGAGGTGTATTCTTCAACCTCTTTATGTTTTCCACGAGAGGAAATGTAAGACATCCCTCTGGTGGAATCACTGGGACTCCACAGAGGATGAGAAAGGCCCACCTTGGAATCGATGCTGTAGCCACTGTCAGGGGTGGACGCCAGCGTCTCGGGAGGGGAGCATCTCACGGAGCCCGCGGGTGCTGATGGGGATGGGGAGGTGGCTGCGCTGCAGCAGAGGATCAGGTAGTTTCTCCACAGGCCAATGTACGAGTCGCTGCTCGTGGTGGCATTTACTTTCTTAGCATTGATGGGGCTACTGAAAAAAAAAAAAAAAAGAAGTAGAAATCACACATGTCTTCTTTAAAGAATAATTTTATTTGAAAATTTCATAATTCAATTGTGGAATTGAATTTCATATTCATATTCATCCATCATTGCCTCTGTCCGACTACCACACCATTGCCCTCCCAACTTTGTCTTCCCCTTTTCCCATTATTAGTAACCCCATCCCCCATGTCCAATTACCACTGCTCACATGTGTGGCTCAGTCCATACACTGACTGGGGCACCTACCAGTGGCCACGCCCTCAACCAAGTGACTCTCTCTCCTCAGCAACTATCAAGTGCACAACCCATTTAGAAAGTTTTTATGTACCAATTTTTAAAAGGACATGGCTATTATAAAGTTTTATTACAAGTACTCAAGTCTCTGTGGAAGGACCAGAGAGAGACATGAAGAAAGTATTCGAGGCCTATCATGTGAGACAGAATGGGTAAGACAGAGCTCTATGAGTTTATAGCCTTCACGCCTTTCCCCCGCTCCATATTGTAACACAACTCAAAGAATTTCCAGTGCATGTCACTTTTCAAAAGCACACACCATTTAAAGTCGACTATCCCATTGTGAAATGTGCTCTATGCAAAGCACTTACTTTATATCCACCTGGGGGGACAAGAGCTGCAGCCTGGTGTATGCGAACATCCACGCATAGCTCACGGCTGTAGAACAGTGTTTGGGAAGATTTTCTTGCTTTAGAAAACTGGAGAGACTTATAATCCATGGGTCTTGGCCTTGGGTCACGTGTGCAAATATCCAAATGTGTGAGGGGCTGATCACATCAAACTGGTGGCTGATGGGAGAAGAGTTCCAATCGGCTAATGTCTGCAGATCTACCGAGCTAGGGCAATACAGCAAAGTAGTCTAGAGAGAGAGAGAGAGAGAGAGAGTACGCAAATGATTACCACACATCTGAGTAACTTTCAAAGTTTGTCTACAGGAGGCACTTTATGCGGGAAGTGGACTGCCGGTGCTTTCTGGAATAGAAGGCATGGAATGTGGCTGAAGCTAGGTTTGAGCAAGGAGTGAGTCTCTGACTTTCCCACTAGGTTAATCCTCAAGAGAGACACGTTGTAGCTTTCACTATTCTCAAAAGGCTGTATGGACCAAAGAGGGTAAGATCCATAGCTTAAGTGATTCCTGTGTGAATACCCAACTTTCCTGAGTCCACAGAACTCTTTAGAAATAAAATAAAACCCATTAACTTTTATCCTGATGAAATGGTGCAGCCTGTAATGTGAGCTGTCTCCAGAGGTGAGCATCATTAAATATTTGTTCCTTAACATTCAGATTCTTCAAGAAATTAAGATCTGCCTTTTTTACATTTCACTCATTAAGCACTCTTTAAGGCATTATTAAGCCACTTATTGCTGAGCAGTGGTGTCGCATGCCTTTAATCCCAGCACTTGGGAGGCAGAGGCAGGCAATTTCTGAGTTCAAGGCCAGCCTGGTCTACAGAGTGAGTTCCAGGACAGCCAGGGGTACACAAAGAAACCCTGTCTCGAAAAACCAAACCAAACCAAAAATAAACCACTTATTATTCTATTTGTTACCATAATACATAGATAGTGATCTAAAACACAATTCTTTTAACTGTGTACATTTTTAATAATGTCTTAGGCTTATAAAATTTTATTATTACCTGCCTTAGGTTGTGTATAACAAATGAGTTATAAGAACGAGGTGTTGGGCAGAAAGCAAATAAATCTTTCATCCACATAATCCAAAATGGGAGAATTAAAAATCCAAGCAGTAACTGTCATAGTCGTCCCTGTTTCAACCTCGGACTGTTGACTTCCCTCCCCTCCCCACCCACACTACATAAAACTAAAAGAAGTTTGCATGCCATAGGCTGGATATGTCCCTGGATTCTATTCCAAACCGAGGAGCGAGAAAGGGCAGAAGAAGAGGGAGAGGAGAAAAAATGAAATTTATACCATCAGGTTTTTTGTAATATATTTGCTAACAAAATGTTTCTCTACATGTCAACATACTATTTATTTAACTTCAAAAAGCAAAAGAAAATATTCACTGAAAAAGCAAACAAAAACCCAAGACTTCCCTCCCCACCCCGTTGATTTAAAGAGTATTTCTTTACACGACTTTGCATAACCACTAAGCAGCAGGTCACAGTCGGGCGACATCACATTTAAGGGAAATGTCTTAGGGAAAGACTAAACATTTACCAAGATCAACTTATTTTTAATGGCACTAAGAACTAGCCATGGTGTTAGCACACATAGCTTTAAAACTCTTTGTATGCTTCAGAAATACTTTATGACTCGAGTTTGTTAAGGAGTCACGTTTACGCATACGCACAGACAAGGGTGTGTACTCTGGCCTTAAGTCCCAAGATAAGATGGAGAGGAAATTCCCCGGTTACCTGATCGGCCCCCGTGAGGTGGATGAAGCTTTCCAGAATGGATGGGCTCAGTCTGTCCATCACATCTATGGCTAACTCATCATCACCCTGTAAAGAGGAGACCGCATGCATCTAAACAAATGAGGAATGCTTAAAAAAAAACGTAGGCAAAGGGAAGTAAAGCTGAGTAGGGTGTGAGCTCGCGATCTTTTCTAGTGAAGAATTGGGGAGCAGGGTCTGGTGGAGGGGGCAGGGGAGGGTAGGTAGGCTGGGGTTTGCATCAGGCTCACTCCAACAGGCAGCCACAAGGTAAAGCACACCCACGCTTCATAAGATGACTCCCCAAGGTGCCTAACCCTTACCTTAGGTACCTCCAAAAGTGCAAATAAAGCCCGTATCTCTCTAAGCACACTGACTGCCAGTCTTCTCGTGGCGGGCCTACTGCTACAGAGGATGACCAGGGCAAAGCCTTCGACCACATGGAACACAGTGGAATATGGGTTCCTTTCCAGAGGAGGGGGGTGAGGGCCTCCATTAGCGACGCCGTGCTTGAAAAATAAATTCAAGTTAAAAGAGACAGAGTTTTAAAAATGTGTGGATCTGGAAAGGGAACAGTAACCAGTAAGGCAAATTACAAGCATTACGGTAACAGGCCTGCCTCTACTCAAGTGACTTAACAGCATTTACTTTATTTAAAATGTAATAGCGTGGCCTGGGTGTGATGGTGTGGACTGCCATCTCGAGATTCAGGAGGCTGAAGCAGGAAGGTCACAAGTTTCAGGCCAGCATAGGAGACAGAATGAGTTCAAAGCCAGCTTGGGCAGTAACTTTGTGAGTCTCAAAATAAAATGTAAAAGCAGGTTTTGGTGTGCATCTTTAAGGGTAGAGCCCTTGTAGGAGGAGTGAGGCTCGGCGCTCAACCGATCCGTTGTCAGCACAAAAGAAATCAGAGTATGCCGAGAATAGTGTTACAATGGAGCCTGGTGGTGGTGGCCCATGCCTTTAATCCCAGCACTTTGGAGGGAGAGACAGGTGAATCTGTGTGAGTACAGGCCAACCTGGTCTACAGAATAAGTTCTAGGACAACCAAGGCTACACAGAGAAACCCTGTCTCAAAACAAATAAAAACCAAACAAAAAACCCAACCCTTATACTGTAAAGGAGCACAGACCCGTGTGCTCAAGAAACTGGCACTTTTGCAAAAGCCATCAATCCAAATGACACACTACCAAAGGTTTCAGGTATAAGCTTTGAAATGCTGGAAACGCCTTACCGCGGGAATTAACTCTACGATTCCTGGGCTCGATAAAAAACGTTAACGTGATACCAAGCGAAGAAGGCTAAAGGCTGGACACAAACGCTTGGCATCTAATACATGAATGAGGAGAAAGTCCAGCACAAGGGATTATCATCAAAAGAAGGTCATTACAACCAATAGAGAGAGCCAGGGTGTGTCAGTTAACTTCACAATCCATCGTTTACTACTAAACAGCCCCAAGGCAATACTGTGGGAGCACTTGGTACCTGGGAGTCCTGGGTCCTGTTGTACATCTGAGCTGCCTGTTTCCACTGATTTATTAATTGTACCAACATCTTTACAGCGTTATCAAGAAGGGTGGGGTGGACATCAGTCACTTCACGGACAATAAAATATACAAAGCCTGAAAGCACATCCTCCCGCCAGTCTGGGAAATCAAGCATCAGTGCCTGTAGGGTGTTGAAGGCCAGCGCCCGCAGTTCTTCATCCATGTGGATTGTGAGCCTGTCCAAGACACAATTCCACACAATCCCATTAGTGGGTAGCAGGGTGAAACACGGTGCCCGCTGTCACCTAACACTTAAAACCCCAACATCCGTCTCTCCTAAAACTGAAAACTAAGATACTTAATCTGTCCCTTCGCATGCTCTGGGAGATTACGAAGATAGGCACCCAGGCTCACTTTGCACTGCCATGATCGCCCTGCCTGTACCGGTCTATAGTTTAAAGTCCATGGTTATTGATTCACTGATGGTTTTGCTAACGCTCAGCATAGTAAGTCTTGAATTTAAAATGTTGATTAGGAATACAGATGGTATCAGAAATCCATTGCAAATTCCTTCAATCCTTAACACACTTTATAGTGCTCTCCAATAATCAACATGAAATATGTCCAACTTCACAGGATCTTAACAATAACTTAAATGTATTTAGTTACCGGAGAGGACATGGCTGGTGCCAACCATTTCTTAAAGGCGTGTAAGGTTGTAGACGGAATATAAATAGCTCATCACAAAGGCAACATCAAGACGGAGTCAAGAGAAGTCATTCCTGAGGGTAGGAATGGAAGCAAATTTGGGAGTAATGGAAGAAAAAAGGTCTACACCTTGAAAATAAAATGGGTCAACAGCCCACCAGGTCCAAACTAGCTTAGGGCTTAATAACTCAGTATGCATTAATTACATTTTAAAAAGTTAAGTTACTTTTTAAAGACTTCAATACACTGAGTATAATTTTAGTTATAAGATTTTTAACAGAGAGAGAGAGAGAGAGAGAGAGAGAGAGAGAGAGAGAGAGAGAGAGAGAGAGAGGAGATGATGGATTATAGGTAAAATTAAAAGTGGCTGCAGCCCCGATCTGGAGTTAAGGATTATTTTCTCGCCTGACGATAAAGGCAAATGCATTAAAGTTAGAGATGACCTGAAGGAACAGGTAGTTCCAAAGCACACGTGTGTGTGTGTGTGTGTGTGTGCCTGTGTGTGTGCCTGTGTGCCTCTGTGTGTGTGTGTGTGTGTGTGTGTGTGCGCGCGTGTGCATGCACGGGAAGACAAAGTGACGATGAGTGAAGAGGACGGTATGTGGCTAAGAGGGGAGGTGCCACAGTTTGTTGATCTCAGCTCTGGTCTTCACTATAAGCCAGCCTTCAGCTGACAGAAGCTAAAGAGACATCCATAGCAGCTGCATAGGTTTTAGGAGCAAATAACACTAGTTATTTACACGGCCTTTAAACCCACGACTGTCTAAATATCTCACACCGAGTCCGTGTGACTCAGGATATACTGTGCCTTGTGCAGGCGAGAGAACAATGGGACCTTGCTAATTAAATTCAAGGGATCATTTTTCCCTAGAGACTTTACAGAGGTCTCTAAGTTTACAACACGCCTCACGTGGTTGTCGGCTTTCTGGCTCCCCTTACTTTTGAGACACTGTAATTCCGAACCAACATATTCTAGAGTCTTTCTGGCCATGAAAGTGAATTAATTTAAAATGACAGCTACAGGGAAAGGAAGGAAAGGGGGTAGCAATTAAACTGCCATTCACTGCTCTGAGGCTGGCTCCTTCCGGCCCTAGCTTCCCTCGTCCTGAGTCTGTCAGGTGCGGCTTCATTCTGGGGGAGGCAGGGGGTGATGTCAGAGATTTATCTTGCAGGATCATCTTCCAGAAAGATGTGGGTCAAGGGAGGCGAGGTGGGACCAGAGAGGATGGATTTGACAGTAGCGGCTCACTGCTGTGAGGACAAACACTGCGGGTTAGCACTTCAGGTTCCTAGTGGGGCGCCAGTTTTCTAATTCAGCACTATTTATATTTTATCTATTTTATTTTGGAGACGGGGGTCTTGCTATAACACAGTCTTACCTCCAATTCTCAATTCTTCCTGCCTCTGATTCTTGAGCGCTGGGAGCCCACGCAACGGTGGAAGTAAAGAACCAACTTCAATCACAATGCTGACCTCTGAACTCTACACCTGTGCCATGGTATGTGCCCCCCCATCATACACATGCACATATGATAAGAAGAAATTAAAGGCTTTTTTAATTAAAAAAAAATTAAGGGAGAACTGAGCCTCTTAGCACAAACATCAAATTGCAGGTACTTAAGACACTGAGGCAGAAGGATTCCCAGGTTCAGACCTGCCTGGCATACAGAGGGACATCAAGGTCGACCTTGACGGCATAGTGAGATCTTATTTCAAAATGAAGCATACACGCGTACCTATACACGATGCAGCAGGATCTGCTATAGAGGAGTCCTTGCCTAACATGCACAAGCCTTTAGGTTTAATTCAGTGCCACAAACCAACAATAGGCTGAGTAGGGAGAGAGAAAGGTACAGTTTCAAGTGAGCCCCTAGACTCCTCATAGTCCTCCCAGGTGACAAATGCCACCATCTCCGTGGTCCCAGCACCTGAGGGAGGTGTAAAGCTGTCAGGGAAGTGCCAGGTGGTTCTCACCCAGGGCTTGAACGAGTTGCTATGCTGTAGCAATCTGGTCACTATTTACACAGTCTGGTGACTGCCCAGCAACCAGCAAACATAACAGTCACCGTGTTTGGTTTTCCACTCGGGTGTGGCTGGCCAACTGTGGCTCTGGGCAGGCTCCAGGCAGATGCCCAGTCATGTTCGGTC
This sequence comes from Mus pahari, assembly GCF_900095145.1. Taxonomy (NCBI): domain Eukaryota; kingdom Metazoa; phylum Chordata; class Mammalia; order Rodentia; family Muridae; genus Mus; species Mus pahari. Next base: position 63,426,214 of record NC_034602.1, read on the forward strand.
CTGCAATATGGTCCGGCTGCTTCTGTAAGGCCACAGTGGGGATGCAGACACGACACACACTGAGGCAGTGGGTCCTCAACCTTCTTAATACTATGACCCTTTAATACAGCGCCTCATGGGGTAGTGACCCCCAACCACTGCCACTTCACAAACTGATTTTGATAGTTATTAACTGTAATGTAAAGACCTGTGTTTTCTGATAATCACAGGTCACCCCTGTGAAAGGGTTGTTTGACACCCCCCAACCCCAAAGGTTGAGAACCTCCAGATTATAGCACAATCAGTAAAACCGTGAAATATTTACTGTCTGGTCTTCCATGGAGAAAGCATGCTGACCCCTAACTGCATGATCCCCGGGGGCGCCCGCATAGCAGAGCCTCCGCAGGCTTACAATTAGGCTGGGAGACTTAGCTTAAGTGTGGTTGCTATGGTATTTATTCACTTTATAAAGCTAATAGAGGAAGAGGAGGAGTAAACACTTGAAGGCAGCAGGCTCTCCTGCAGCAGAAAAAGTTAACTGGGCCATGGTCACCACTCAAGATGCTGATGCTGATGCTGATGGGATGACCTCGAGATGCTGATGGGATGACCTTGGGATGCTGATGGGATGACCTTGGGATGCTGATGCTGATGGGATGATCTCAGGAGTAAAACCTCACTGAGCATCAATGAGGCCACCACGTAAGAGATGTTTGTCACGTAAACCCAGTGAACTACCGGCTGACAGTGAACTGGAAAATGGGGCTTAGAGGGGGATGCAGGAGGAAGTTATAAATTAAAACTTTGAGAGGGGGGTAATAAAAGACGAGAATGAAGAGAGCAAATCAGATGGCTCGAAGCTGTGTCTGCTGTGAGCACAGCGAGTCGGGAATAATGCCACTCACCTTGCTAACAGCTCAATGAGGTCAGTTCTGCTCATTCCATCGGGAATCAACCTCGGAATCGCAGCAATGCAAGTTCTAAACAAGTCGATTTTGGGTTTTCTTTCCCCCCTGAAAAATGTGCCACAACAAACAAACAGAAAACAGAGTAAGGAGCGTATCACGTGGGCTAGAAAGATCCATTTTACAAAAACGTTACAGAAGGCAGGAGCAGCGTTCCAAGGCTAATGGGTCCAATAGAAAAGGGGGCACAAGCTGGAGAGATGGCTCAGTGATTATGAGCACTGACTGCTCTTCTGGAGGTCCTGAGTTCAAATCCCAGCAACCACATGAAGGCTCACAACCATCTGTAATGAGATCAGATGCCCTCTTCTGATGTGTCTGAAGACAGCTACAGTGTCCTTACATATAATAAATAAATAAATAAATAAATATTTTTTAAGGAGGGGGGGCACAAGCAAATACACAGACAGACCCGGCAGCTAGCTACCATCCATAAACAATGGAAAGGATGGAGATCATTCAGGGAGATGAGCGCTAATAACTGACCTCATTAATTAGGAAGCATGCATAATAACTTTATAATTTTAAATACTTAAAAAGTTTTATCCACTTTAATATTTAAAAAGAACTTAGTTATTCACAAACACCACTAAATAGCAGTTACTATCAGGATAGTTGTGTGGTGGTTAACATGGATTGTTAACTTCACAGGACCTAGCACACGGGATGCAAACTTCTGGGCACACCTTGAGGGATTCCCTTCCCTGGATCAAGGTAGGAAGACACATTGTGGTGGTAGGAGGCATTATCCCAGGGCCTGGCCTATATCAAAAAGAGAAAGCTAGCAGAGCCTAAACATTCATAGCTCTCTGTGTCGTGAGCACAACGTGACTGGCTGCCTCAAGGCCCGGCCGCCATGGCCTCGCTCCACACCAGGGTCGAGCTATGGACTCAAATCAACCTTTCTTTCTCAAGTTGTTTTGGTCCAGGTATTTTGTCACATGGCAACAAGATAAGTAAGCAGTAAAAGTTGATGCTACTAAATACCTGAAATGATTAGTTTTACAATCAGATGTTCTCATAGATGAGTGTTCAGATTGCTTGTTCTTCTCGTTATACACACCTGTATCTGTTTAGATTTTATATAATTAAAATGCACCAATGTTTTAAGACTCAGTCCCTCCTGAGAGGCAGATGTTTAATACAACTTAATTTTATTACGTATGTGTCTACGATGGGGGCGGGGATGCTAAGGCCCAAATCCATGGCCTTACTCATGCTAGGCAGGAGGAGCTCTGCCACTGAGTTGTGTTCCTCACCTCCTCTACCATAGTTTTGTGAAGTTATTCACAAGTTTTACGAACCACTTAATGCCTGGCTTTTCGTTTTAGTCTGTATTCGAAGAGAAGCTAATCAGTTTCACCCTCTTCACTAATAATAATCCCTGCGCAATCAAGAATCAACATGTTCAAAGAGTTTTGGTCAGTCTTTGTTAGAGATATTGGCACAGCTGTTACTCTGTGTGGCTTTAAGATACATGGATTAGAGGAACCACAAGTCAGATAAAAAATACAGGTCCCCATTTAAGCTGCAGCCACTGCTTTTACAACAATGGCACAAATGTCAGGGCTGGCTCTCCGGTCCATAAGACATTTATTAAATGGACAAATGAAGAGAAGCTGGGGCCAACAGAGATGAAAGTGAAGGGGGGGGGGAAGCAAAAACAAAAAACCATAGTAAATTCTTACAATTTCAGGTTGTCACAGCATCTTCTCTAAATGTGAGCTTAACTGGACTCAACCTAGCCGAGTGTCTCAGAGACCTCTGATGATGTCTAGCTCTACAAACTCCCTTTTATCACAGATACAGATATTACCCGGTGTTAGCTCCGCCCCGTGAGTCCACGTGAGACCAGCTAGATACCTGTGCCCAGACGCAGCATGCAGACGTGCCACGGTGACCTTCTAAGGAATAAATTAGATCCACTACGTGTCCCTCTTGGCCATTTAAGGTCTATTGTTAGACTACAGTTAGAGATCCCAGGAAGGGAAATTCAAATGGAATTGTGAAAGGAGAGCGAGCTGATCAGGGGACAGACACTGTATCCATGAGGCTGTCATAGGACCACAGGAGGAACTTTAATGCACGAGTGGTTGTGGTGAGCAGGAGGAAATGTCTCGGAGGAGGAAGTCACACACACAGAAACCTTCACATTTGAAAACTCTCAGAACACTACATTACAGCAGTATGCAATGACCATGAAGTACAAAAGCCCAGAGAACAAAATATCCACGGGATGTTCTAAGTAGATAGAGAGAAAAGATGTTGGGTGAAAAACAGCAAGTGTGGGGGAGGGGGGGAGGGGAGGGGGAGGAGAAGCGGGAGGAGGGGGGAGGGAAGGGGGAGGGGGAGCAGGAGGGGGAGGGAGAGACGCTGTCTCTAAAAGACTTGCCCATACTCTACACCCTAGGCACTCTCTGGTTCCTACAACAGCTCTCAGATTTACAGGATTCTTGGCTTTCTTTTTTTTTTAACTTTTTTTTTTTTTTTTTTTTTTTAAAGCAGGACTCCGTAAGTAGGGTCATTTATTAAACTTGAAGAAGTCAACTGTACAATACATAGCTGTGCTAAGTGGAAACTCTTCATGTGACAAATCAAAGTCAGGCTCATTATGAGACTTACATTATCTACACTAGTCCAGCACCACATAAAATAACAACAACAACAAAAAAAAAAAACCCAAAAAAACTGGGCATGGAGGAGGAATCTCTGTATTGAAAACTATAGCAAATGGCCACATGTAAGAAGTCCAGGGGGAAAGTGTATGGAAGCAAGTAACCTGTGTGGACCCTTCTGGGAAAACAGAAACAGCCGTGGAGGCACGGAACGGAGGCATGTATTTACTACGTACGTAATCATGTCTTCAGGCTCTTTGTTGGACATCTGCACACTGGTCATACACATTGGTCTCCCAACCTCTTTGTCCAAATGTCGGAGAATGCTGTCTAATGCTTTTCTTACTTGAGGATAGTAAACTGACATTCCTAAGAGAGAAAGCACACCATCACAATAATGCCAGAAACCTCCTGGAGGACTGCTTTCTGTAGTAACAACCTATCAGCCTCTCAAGGAAGAAACCCTGCTGCGATCACATTAGAAGATGCTCCAACTGTAACATGCTTTGGGCTACTGCATACAATTTACGCAGAAACGTTAAAGGCCAGAACATACACAACAGTATCCTATGAGAAAACACATTTAATGGGAAGACTCTTGACAGGAATACTAGAAACATCAAAATATGATCACTAGATCACTGTAGGACTGGGGCATCCACACTTGGCAATGGGTACACTTTAGATTTGACTGCGGATTTGCACAGAACAGTACTACAATTGAAATGTACTCATTCCAGTGATCACTAACCTATGACTTTGGCCTCTTCGTCCGTCAAGGTTTTATTGAGGAAAATCTTCTTCACACGAAGAGTGTTTCCTGAGGGAAGAATGACTCCTGTGGTGGGCATGGGAGGGTCTCCATCCTTCTGCTGCAGGCTGTCCGCGATGACGAGGAAGACTCGGAGGCCGATGTTCATCCTCTTCAGAGAAAACAGACCCAAGAGGAAGAGGTCAGGGCCATGCATTGTCTAGGCTAAGGGGGTTGGGAGAAAGAAGGACAGAAGGGATCTAATCTTTCTGCCTGACACTGTGAACCAGCCCAGGTAGCAGAATTTCAAATTCCCAGATGGGGCTCATTGTCCTGAGTCAACTATCTCCCCTTGTCTCTCAGTCTCATTTGAGACCTCTCTGTGCTTTCTCAACTGCCCTGACTCTTTCAGTCCTCCTCCCCTCGCTTAAGACCACTTTTCTCCTTTACAGGGAAAAACTATTATCATCTCAAACCTTCAAGGAACCACACCAGACTACTGACAGTCACACATGCTGTTTGTCCCCTGTGGACTTCTCACAGTGCAGGGGGTGATGGCCTCCTAGACTTGTTGGAATTTCCATGAATGTGGTGGTCTGAACAAGAATGGCTCCCAGAGGCTCTTACTAGGGAGTGGTACTATTCGAAAAGGTTAGAAGTGATTAAGAAGTGTGGCCTTGGGGTGGGCTTTGAGGTTTCAAAAGCCTATGACAAACCCAGAGTGTCTCTGTCTGTCCGTCCGTCCGTCCGTCCGTCCGTCCGTCCGTCCCTCCCTCCCTCCTCTCTCTCTGCCCAGTGATCAGGATTTGGCTCTCATGCTCCCTGTCATGAAGATAATGGATTACATTTCTGAAGCGGTAAGCAAGCCCCCAGTTAAAGGCTTTGCCTTGTAATAGTTGCCTTCTGTGTCTTCACAGAAATAGAAGAGTGACTAAGACGCTGGGCTCTTGCACTCTCAGATCATCAGAGCACCCACCCCTTCTCTTTCCTTTATCCTTAGCACTTCTCTCCCAACTGAACACATATCCATGTTCCTTAGCTCTCTCAACTATCCGAATGGAATAAATTTCCCCCAAGTGTATTCTCCCTCACCAGGGGCCATACTGTATCTTCTTCGCTTTCCATAGCTCAGGCAGTGTCAAGTACTCTCTTTTCCCAAATACTGCCTATTCTTGCCACTTTCGTGTTCCTCCTGGTTGTGTCACCTCTACGCACACTCCAGGCTCCTCCTGTGATTTGTATTTTCTCCACAGAAACTACACAGCTTAACGTGGCATCAATCACTGTCCATTCCAGTCTGCCAAAAAAAACCCTGTATCTGGTCACTCTGAATGCACTCCTTATGACCTACCCGCCATCTCAGATGTCCCAAAATGCCATGAGTTAGACACGCACACTCTTTCTCCTGACTGCTTCTCCATGTCTCTTTGCTCAGTAAATGTCCTGCTTTCCTCTGTCTGCATCCTACTGCCTCAGCCCACACGTCCCTCTCTGTGACCTGCACCGAAGATTATAAGGCCAGGCATCCCATTGGTTGGCAACGCAGAACACTGGACACAAGTGTGCAAGTGTCCACTCCTGTTCACTATGTAAATATGGTCAAGCTTTAAAGTGTTACTCATTTTTAGATATGACAAAGTGTTCCCTAAACTCACACATCAGAGGGTCAGAGCCCCTATCATAGATGCGCAGAAAACCTGAAGGGGGGAGAAAATTCATCGTGTGCTGGAATTAACTGGCATTTCCTCAGTGGATCACTTACCATAAGCATCTGAGCAAATGGGTTAATGGATTCCTTTATCCAGCTTTCATTAAACTGGTTTTCAAACTTGCTGCCCAACCCCCACAAACAGATTGACTGAAGCGTCACATAAAACCCCAGAAGGACCAACACGTCTACTTCCAATTTGAAAGCTTCATTATTGCTATAATGCAACTTTTTAAATTTTACCTCTGGATTAATGGTGAAAGTTTTAGTAGACTTTCCAACACTGAGAAGATCAAATATTATTTCTTTCATTGCAAAATCCAAACGTTCCTAAGGAAAGAAATTAATTAGTTAATAAATCACTGTACCTTCCTAGAATATAAAGCTAGCTGAGAAATACCATATATTGGAAACAATATAGATTTTGCCCTTAGGAAGTTTATAAACATAAATGAACACAAGAAAAATATATATGAGTTAATTAAACATATGCTTAAAACATGTCATCTAGTATCAATGATATGAGTTCCCAAGGAGAAGGGTAAATTTTAAATATTCATCCACCACAAATGCTAAGCACAAAAAGAACAGTGAGGATGGGAAGAACGGGGCCCCAGCGAAGGGATCTCAATGGAATAAAAGGCTAAGGGAGACACATCGGTGCCTGAGGTACAGGGCTAGCGGATTACCACAGTGAAGCGACTGCCAGAAGGCACAGGCACAATTCTAGAAAATAGAAAGGTGAACAGTGTAACCCAACAGCACTGCTTCCCTAACACAGTGAGACCTAACACAGTGTGACCTAGCAGCACTGCTTCCCTAACACAGTGAGACCTAACACAGTGCGACCTAACACAGTGTGACCTAGAGGCACTGCTTCCCTAACACAGTGCGACCTAGCAGCACTGCTTTCAGAGCACAGGACCAAAACTCAACTCACTTAGTTAATCTTTTTCATCATTACACTCAGTAATTATCATTTCTTCTAGGCTCCCATCAGAGATGTTCACCCACTTTAGTTAAATGTTCCCTTTTTTATTTCCATTGTAAAAGGATAATTTGACCATGGATCAACTAAACTGTCTAGCTTCGGTTCAAAAGGAATAGAAAGAATCTCCTGGAACCAGCATTTCCCTGAGGAGAGGAGGGAATGCCTACTTATTTCACAGGACTGATGCTCCACAGGGAAATGTGACTGAGACCCCGGCAGTGGCTCACACAGAATCCATCTAATACCCTTGTAGTAAACTTTCTGTTCTGCAGAGGCTAGAAACTCCTCAAGGGATGGAAGCCTTAAGAAGCAGTGGACATGGTAGAAAGGGGGTGGAGAGGAGGAGGTCGCCACCTCTGACACGGGGGAACCATAGCAGAAGCAGTACGGCCCTCAAGCATCCTCATGGAGGAGGGCTCTTATTCCACAGCTCCCGATCTCTTTGATTTAGCCACAGTAGATTCTAGCATCTGAGCTCTCGAATCCAGACTGTGGGCTGTGGAGAAGGCTCGGGGCTTGTTGCACAAGCATGAGTTAAGATTCTCAGGACCGTATACAAATTGCTGTGTAGTTTGCATACTCCCATAACCCCAGTGCCGTAAAACGAAGGGCTCCACAGGCTCACTGGCCAGCCACTGTAGCCAATCAGATGGCTTCAGGATCAAGAGGGCCTCCCTGCCTCAAAAACTAAGGCAGAAAGAGCCAGTGAGAGGGCTTTGTTGGTGAAGATGCTGTGCTGAGCAGTTTTGAGTCAACTTGACACATGTTGGAGTCATTTTAGAAGAGGGAACCTTAGTTGAGAGCTCCCTCAGACCAGTCTGTAGGCAAGCCTGTGGTGCATTCTCTTGACTGATGACAGATGTGCAAGCACCCAACTCACTGTGAGCGGTACCACCTCTGGGCTGGTATTCGGTACCACCTCTGGGCTGGTATTCCCCGGTGCTGTAAGAAAGCAGGCTTAGCAAGCCAGTCTTCTGCAGCAGTTTCTGTCTCCAGGTTGATAACCTGAGGTCCTGTGCCCTGACTTTCTTTGATAACAGATGGGGAACTGAACATTGTAGATTAGAATAAGCCCTTTCTTCCCCACAGTGATTTTGGTCAGTGGCATTTTAGCATAGCAATTGAAACTTACTAAGCAAAGTGCTTGTTCCCACAACAGTGTACACACACATACACACACACACACACACACACACACACCATGAAGTTTCAAAAACAAAAGTTGAGAGCAACATAGGACACCTGATGTTGATCTCTGGTTTTCATACACACACAAGTATACACAACACACACATAAACCAAGATTACCGAGGTATTTTTATTAGAACTATGACATAGTTCCTCAACTCACCCTTGATTAAATGTGTGTCCACCTATGAGGTTCCTTCCATCTTTTCACACACACACACACACACACACACACACACGGTCATTAACATCCTATAATTTTAAAAACATTCTAAGCATACTTTTTCACTCTTGAATAGTATTAATCCTTTGAAAGCACACCTCTGAAAACCCCAATTATTACAAATGGCTGTTGCTGGCAGCCAGGACGAGGGGGCCAGGGAGGAGGACCCACCTGAGCAATGAACTGGATGATCTTCACAAATATGTTGAGAGGGGTGTCACGGGGGACCACACTGCGGGAGCCCTTTGGGAAAAGAGCTGACACTATACTCATCAGGCGACTGTGGACAGAAGAGACAATGACCATGAGACCGGAAGGACAAGGTCACCCTCCTGCTCCTGATGTCAGGAGAGTGCAGCTCCCTCTCTGCAAAGCTTTGGTAACTGCCACCCAGATGACTGTCACAGGCTTTTCCTCATTTCTTTTTGGAACTGAGGCTAGAGCTCAGGGCCCTGCCCATGCTAAGCACACACTTCATCCCGGAGCCAGATGCTACCAGCCAACATTCCATTTCAAATGTACGTGAAGACATGGCACTTTGAGCCAGCACTCACCTTTGCGTTACAGTGTTGCTCTCACATTTTATCCTAATTACATAAACCCACAACAGTCTATACAAAGACTCCAGTGCAACTCGAGACATTTTAGGGTCTTTATTCTGTGCAGAAACAAAAGAGAACAAGAATAAATATATTAAAAACACTGGTAAACATTTCAGACCAAACACATTCTCTCATGACAACTAACCCCCACCCCACCCCATCCCTGTTCTGTTCAGTCTAAGAAGTTTAAATAAGTGGCCTGTATTTAGTTTTACTAAGTATAGATGGCTCAGAAGTGGCCATTGATAAAACAGGCAACCTTTAGGCTCTAAAGTAAGAGAGAATATTAGGCCATTACTTAAATTACTTTATGATTGACAGTGAGAAAACTCTTTGATTCAGCCTGTTGTGTTGGTGAACATTCCTGTCACTCTAGCTGTTGTCAACACTGCCAACATTTCAGAGAATTTCAGAATGATATACACACAGCATCGAACTACCTGATAAGTGGTTTATACCACAATACTGACACAATGGATGGGCTACTCCCTTTGAATTCATTTGCGGCCCAAAGGCAGATCAAGTTTGAAATACCAAATCGTGTTAGCCCCATGAATCTGTGAAATACTACCAGACATCAGTGAGCATGTTTCTGTGAGAGAAGAGACCTTGGGATTCTGATTATGAAATCAGAAACCCAGGACCAAACCCAAGCCCTGGATGTTCTTTCATCACTTCCTGGGTTCTGTGATGGCCTGTCTTTATCAGAAGGCCAGAGGGTACCTACCTCACAGGTCAAAAGGTCACAGCCTACAAGATACTGGGTGGCCACTCAGCGTTAAGTGGACTAGTCCCAACTTTTATGTAGAAGCGGAACATTACTTAAATTACTTTATGATTGACAGTGAGAAAACTCTTTGATTCAGCCTGTTGTGTTGGTGAACGTTCCTGTCACTCTAGCTGTTGTCGACACTGCAGTCATGCAGTGAGATAGTGTAAACTTTGAAAATTATATCAATCTGCTGTTTGACTGCTAAAAAAAAAAATCTGTATTTTAAGATATTCATTCTATAAGATTTCTATCTTGTTAAGCAATGACATATGGCAACTAACAAAGAATTCTTTAGGACAGGGTCTCACTACATAGCCCTGCCTGCCTGGCCTCAAACTAGCAATGTAGACCAGGCTAGCCTCAAACTCACAGAGATCTCCTTGCCTCTGTCTCCCAAGCACTGAGATTAAAAGGTGTAGGAAGCCAAGAATTCTGACAAAATGCTTCGTTTACGTTAGCAGTTCTATGTGGTTTTAAGGCTTAGAATGGCAGACATCTACTACAGATAGTTTAAAGCAAAAGGATGGAGGATGTTTGATAAACACTAGACGTCACACAGGGTTGTGCACATGTGTACATAACGACTGGGCAGAATTGAGACTGGAAAATCCAAACACTCTCAATAGCAATTCCTTGCTCCATGGCAAGATCCATGTCGATCCCAAACATCAACCCCACCACACCCCCACCCCACACCCCCGGGGTGGCCTTCTGTTTGCTACTAAAGCGATGAAAGTTACAAGTGATTCATGACATTATGATGTCAACAAGGAAGCAGAAAGATAGGGAGAGAAAGAGAGAGAGACAGCGCAGAGGACGTTTTTGGCCCTGAGAGCCCTCTGGAGGGCGTCGTGGTGATGGACTCAGGCCCACACACTTGTGGAAGCCCTCAGAAAGCAGAGCACTGCCTAAATCCTAACATCGTGCCCATGGTGGAGGGAGAAGAAAGAGGAGGGCAGGGGAGGGTGGATAGAAAGGAACTGACTAACTCACTCTGCTGTGTTAAGTTAGAACAATAGAAATATCCTACATTGACCTAGGCCTTAAACAAAGATGTGTAATTCTCTAGGTAAAATTCGTACAAATCAGAGTCACCCGATTGTTACATAAAAATCTAAGGATTTTAGTATTCTACAAAGTCCCAACACATCAGTTAGGTATGACCCCCTACAGCAACCACTTTGATGTGCACATTCCCTTTTTTCTAATATGAACCTAAAAAAAAAAAAAAAACAACAAAAAAAAAACTGCTTTGTAGAAAACCCAAACCAATAGGGACAAAGGTTCAAAAACTCACTCATCAAGACCATGTTGAAAACCCAAGCTATCAGCTCCTTAATGTCACTGGAACATTTTTTTTGTTGTTGTTGTTAACATCTTCCTTTAGAATAGTTGGATAGTGTAAATTAAACAAAGAAGTAAAACCATAAACACTGTGAACAGTCAGCCGCGGCCACTGTCACCCACATCTTGAAAGTCCATCTTCTTGGGGCTGCAGTAACAGACAACCTCCTGAAGGGGGCACCCTCTCTGGGCTAACTCTTCCACATAACAGTAAAAGCAAGTTGAGGTAAATACTTCAGACATGCAATGCAACAATGGGTAAAAGGGAGGAAAACAAAAACAAAAACAAAAAACAACAACAAAGAAAACAAATGTCGCTCTTAAAGAAAAGAAAGCAATACTTTCCTTGGTGACGCCAACACAACTCACCTGCAGGGTTTCTATTTGTTTTCTGATACTGTTGTTAGATGGTATCTGAATAAAGCAACGTGAGACAGCAAACATAAACATGAGATGCGGCACATGCGTGTTAGATGAAAATAAGCACAAAACACGGCAGCTCCTCACCAAGGCCTCTATTTAGAAGAAATCTGACATTTCCGAGGCAGTGGCCAGAAATGCTAAGGAAACAAAACAAAACAAAACAACAAAACAAAACAAAAACCAATCCCAAAATTTGGGGGTCCTGCAGCTTATGACACTCGAGCTAGGAGAGGTCTAACATATCTCATTACCTAATTTTCCTCTCAATATTACATTCAAATGAGGGAAACTACGGATAGATGATGGCGGGCCAGTCCCCGGGTTACTTTTCCATGGTCCCAACTCCATTCCTCTGACTCTTAGCAATTCTTCAGAAACTTTAAAATTGGTATTCGCAAACCAATTGAACCGAAACTGACTAATGATGAAGGAGTGGAAATTTACCATATTTCTGTTAAGAGTACAAAGATTTAAAAATTAACTGCTCAGTGTTCTCACATATGAGCAGAGAGCAATGAAGCCCATTTTATTATGACTGCCAAGTTAAAAACGTGGCATACTGACATTAAAAGCGTTCTGTGTGTGTGTGTGTGTCTGTGTGTGTGTCTGTCTGTATGTGTGTATGTGTCTGTGTGTGTGTGTGTGTGTGTGTGTGTGTGTGTGTCTGTGTGTGTATCTGTGTGTGTGTGTAGGCTTGAGGCTGACTTCTGGAGTCTCCCCCCACACTTTCCACATTACCCAGCTGTCAGGCAGTCTCTCTCAATTGGACTGAAGCTGCTATTCTAGTCTAGGTGGCCAGTCTGTCCTGCTGATCAATCCCAGCTCCACCTTCCAAGTGCTGGATTATAGGGAGGTGGCAATGCCCACACAGCATCTATATGGGTGCTGGAAATCCTAATTCTGGCCATCACTACCCTGAGCTGTCTCCTCAGCCTAGTAGGGTAATTTTTTTTTTTTAAAGCTGTATATATATGATAGTTGTTAAGTGCCTAGAAAATTCACTGTACTTATTCATATAACTCTGGAGCATACAATCTTAATATCCCGGAACTATAGCCAAGATGCTTCCTTAAAACCATGAAGCATTCCTTTCCGAACATTCTAGGAGAGTATGGCCGACCGGAAGGCACGGACGTCATAAAACGGGGTGACTGTGGATGACCTATGTCTAGCACTACTGGCTACTTACACGCAGAACATTTACCCTCTTTCTGCCTCAGCTACAGGGAAAATGTCAATATTCAACCCATCTAGCATCCAGTAGATATTGGAAAACTGAATCCCAGGAAGGGGTGGTGGCAATTACGTGAAAATGCTTTTAGGGGGATTTTAAAAAAAAAAAAATCAATACAATAGATTCACTTGAATCGAGTCATTGATTAGAAAAGGCCTTTCATTAAATTTTCCAACAAATAGGAGAAATAAAAATACAACTTGCTTTTACACGTAACTAGCACAACATTTCTTAGAATGTTTAAATCTCCTTTCATAACTAAGCACAACAGCCACATGATCGGAAGCTTAACAGGCAGGAGCCAAGTCGCACAATTTCTGCTGAATAGAGCCTTAATGTACGTTAAGGGTTAATGGGCCAAGGCAACTGTCAACCAAATACTCATGCTATGCTGGGGGGTCCTTATCTCCTTTGGCCTGGCAGGTTGATGCGGCCATTCACTCAAATGGACAGTATGCCAGAAATACTTAACAGGAGGTAAGGGCTCAAAGAGAACAGCATTTTAAATGGAAGCCTTAAGACAAAAAAATGGGGGGGGGGGGTTAAGGTACAGTGGAAGCATTGTAAGTATGTTAGGTGGAAACAAAGATATATAAAGGAACTCCAACAAAGCAACAGAAAGGTATGAACTGTCATGCCCAGGAACATTAAATGCACATCTTAAAAAACATTCCAGAAGAAAGAAAACGGACTCTGAGGAAGGCACACTCCCCTTAGCGCCTATATCCGTGTGACTCATCAGAATGAGGACAGAAACCGTTAGCATGCAAATGCCTGGTAGTGTTTCTTTCCTGGTTGTGAGACAAGAAAAGTTTAGCCAGCTTAATCTAGTCTTGGAGGTTTTCATAACCAGAGAGGGTATCTCAAGTCTTGTCTAAGAAGGGATAGTATAAATGAATGTACGTGTAAAAGGAAAATCAGACAAAAACCGCTTCTGGAAGACTTACAGCTTCCATATACCTTACTAGGAAGTCAGAGCAGGTTTGAAGATGATATATTAAATCATGAAGATATTAAAGATTATATCCAGAGGACCATTCCTGAAGGATAAACGAGTCCTGTGGTTCACAATACTCTGAGTCACACTGCCTGAGACCATCATTTAACCTGGCTGTGCCTTGGCTTCCCTACTGTCAAAACATCAGGCTTTCAGTCTCCAAGGTAACTCAGACAAAGAACAGGAAGGGAAATGTCAATCGATTACACTTCTCTGACTTGCAATCCAGTATCTGAAAGGACTCCTCTAACCCTGTATTCACAGGACATGCAGAAGAGGCATCGTGAACAAGTCCCACCCTTCGTGTTAGATGCTGATTGTGTTCGTAGCCAAAGAGGAAATGAGGCCCGGGTGAGCAGAGCATCCTGGGAAGAAAACAGTCTCTCTACAGTCTCTCATGCCTGTGTTGGTGACACTCAGAAAGGACAAGTGTGGTCGTGCCAGATGATGTTAGTAACAAGTACCCCTCTGATCACACGACAGCTTAAGGAGCTCACAAAGTGGGGGTCTGGTGTCCGGGGTTCAGATCTGGCTGCACACACTCACTGTGGAGCATCTAGTGACAATTTACTATCAAAGCTTTTGATATCACTCAGGCTTGAGCCAACATTACTGAACTTTCTTAAAACAACAAACAAAATACCTACATGAAGGGTTTTTTGAGACTAAGTAATAGCTTATTCATAATTTTGGATAATTGTATCTATAAGTAAATATCACTATATCTAAGATGATACGATGGCCCCTGAAACACATAATTATGCACTTAATACAAACTAAAATGTTCAAGTAAAGGTTTATTATTTCCAACACACGATTCCCTACATAAGTAAAGTCCACGAGAGACTATCACACACATGTTATTCAAATGTACCAAGAGTAATCAAAGCTGTGCTGTTTACTGTTCTGTGAACACATAGAGATATGAACACATCACAGATTCCACAGGTCAGAGATGTAACAGTGTCTTACCTTTAAATGTGACAAACAGTTTTGTAGGAAAATATGCCAGTTATTTAAAAAAAACTGTTTCTGACTGACACATAAAAGACAGGTAATTAGTGGGTACAAAGCCTGCGAGGGAGAGAAAACAGAGAGTTAACATTCTTCACAGCGAGGTGCAGGACTCCTGGACGTTGGCTTTATTTATGCTCTTAAAGAAAAAAAAGAATTCAAGACATTTTAATACAGTTTCCCCATTTTTAATCTGAATTGCTATTTCATAGGCTGCCAAGGAATGAGGGAAGACCTCATTCCCCCGAGACTCCCTTAAGCCAGCATCCCCCAAGCTGGGACAAGTTCTTCCTTTTCCCTGGACTTTCCCATCCAGTCCCCAGCACCGTGCTTCTGAACAGAGCAAGGGTCAGCCTGGCATTAGAATTCCAGCTGACTAGGGCCAAGCACATGACTACAGCGGCTTATTTTCCAAACATGTAAAGTGACCAGCGATGACCACAAATGTTCGACTGAGGTGTGTGCCAACTTCAAGGGTGCCAAAGAATGTGGAACATTTAGGGCCATGTCTGCCACAAGTAAGATTCATGATTATTTTCGCATTCAGTGTAGATGCTCAACATTTGGCCAATTCTCCACACTTTCCCTAACTGCAGGAAAATGGTGTGAAGCGGATGGGTTTACTGGGGAGACAAAAGGTGCCGTCAGCTTAAGATCGGAAAGGATGAAACGGCACAGGGAATGGATCTTAAAACATGATACTTTCAAATCCAATTTTATGGTACACAATATAAAGAGTTATGGTTTAATAGAAAACTATATTCAACATATAACAATATACAGTTTAAGACACCTGTCAAGACAGGTAAACACTGGGCAGGAAGTCTGAAGGACCCATTAAACACAGAGGCAGTGAAATAAGACTGGCCATCTGCTAGACTGTGCTCCTGTTACAACTCAGCAGGCAGGAGCCTCGTAGTTACTCAATAAACTGTCTCCCTCCCTTCCCCACTCTCTCCCATCTCACCCTCTCTCTCCCTCCCTCCTCTGCTTCTCTGTCTCCCTCCCTCCCCCTCCTTTTTGCTTTCCTCCCCCTCCCCATCTCTAACAGCCTGCTCCCCCCCCCCCCACTTAATAATAAAAAGTAGAAAATCTACAATGTGCAAAGTCTGCCCTGTCCTGGGTATTTTACAAGTTCACATTCCATACTTCTTCAATCTCTACAGGGTTCATAAATCAATTACTAAAAAACCCAACAGAGAGCCCGGCGTGGTGGTGCACGCCTTTAATCCCAGCACTTGGGAGGCAGAGGCAGGTGGATTTCTCAGTTCGAGGCCAGCCTGGTCTACAAAGTGAGTTCCAGGACAGCCAGGGCTACACAGAGAAACCCTGTCTCGAAAAAACAAAACAAAACAAAACAAAACAAAACAAAACAAAACAAAAAACCCAATAGAGAACACAAAACTTTGAAACACTTCGCAGTACCAGTGAATGCTTCTTTCTGGAAC
This sequence comes from Mus pahari, assembly GCF_900095145.1. Lineage (NCBI taxonomy): Eukaryota > Metazoa > Chordata > Mammalia > Rodentia > Muridae > Mus > Mus pahari. The sequence continues at coordinate 63,442,468 of NC_034602.1, forward strand.
TGAGTTCAAATGTAGTCTGATACAGCATCTCCACAAAATTTTTCAAACAGGGGACATTGACTTCGTTTTTAACAGCCTAGGGAAAGAGTTAAAGATAAACAGAGATTAAAAAAAAATGGTCAGTGCCCATAAACCATAAGGGCATTATGAGACATGTCTGCCAAGTCTGGAGTAAGTTAATGATTCACTGAGATTTACATACAAGTCTTAGGTACCAAACGTTATAAAGTAAACCTGGTCCCTGGCCTGCCGGAACCAGCAGAGGATACAAGGGAGCAGATGGGAGGTGAGAATGCAGAGCAGGTGCACATGGACGAGCAGAGCTGGCTGTGCTCTGTGGAGAGGCCTTTTGAGGGACACTATGAGGAAGCGAGTGCTAAGCTGAACCCAGCTTGTTTATTGAACAAACCTCCTGCTTAACCCTTCCAGCCTCAGCTCCCACAGCTCTGCCCCTGGGAGATGGGACAAGCCATAGCATCTTCCCGGCTGCCTCTGCAACATCTCAGGGCGCCCATGCTGGATGTCGGAGATGCTCCTTCCACACATGGAGCATGTCTTTCTCCCTTAGTGTTTGCTCAGTTGTCACCATCTCTCTCAAGATGGAACTTACATAATCATAACTCTATTTAAAAGAGCTCAACTCCCCTACCCTCAGCCAATCCTTCCTTCTGTGTGCCCATGCAAGTACTTCGTGGTGCCTGCCGTGACATGACACCCTGCATATGCTGCATCCAAGTTTATTCTCTGTTTGCATGCCAGAAGTAAGCCTGAGAGTCATGCAGAGTACTTCCCAGCTTGCCGGGGTCTATTTTCTATGCACAACTGAGTCTCTGATACACAGAAGACAGTGCGTGACGAAGGAATAAAGACAGGCTAGCCAGGCAAAGAGGAGGAGGAGGGGGTCATTCAAGATATAAGACGTCCCAGGATAGCGGCAGCCCTTTCATAAGGGCACTGGGGTTATGGGTTAAAGCACGGCCCTACAAAACTCCTCTGTAGACTCTAGTTTATGGGACTAAATTACAAGGTTGAGAGATGACTGTCACTGGTAAACCTTTAATTCACAGCTGTTATTTGTACCCTTTCAAATTTAGTGGGAAGCTAAAAGGAAAGGCAGGTTTCAAGGCTGTGGCAACCACTGTCATTCATTTCCCAATATCTTAACTGCTTTTTGAAAAACAATCTTAGCTGGGCCGTGATGGCGCATGCCTTTAATCCCAGCACTTGGGAGGCAGAGGCAGGAGGATCTCTATGAGTTTGAGGCCAGCCTGGTCTACAGAGTGAGTTCCAGGACAGCCAGGGCTACACAGAGGAAACCCTGTCTCGAAAACCCAAATCAAATCAAACCAAACAAGCTATCTCCCGCCACCCCTCCTCTTCTAAGTGTGTTTCCAAAGCAGTGCATGAGCATGACAGGCAATTCATAAAAACGCACAGGCCACCCGGCCATGAGAGAAAGTGGCAGCCAGAGCGGTTTTGTTTCTCAACGTGAACATAAGCCCGTTTACAACAATTTTATGTAGAGCAAAATTTGGATAAAATACAATTAACTTTCATATCTGACCAAGACAAAAGGAGGCTAGATTTGCCCTATCGTCTACAATAACTGGAAAAATAATCAAAATCTTATAAAGGATGCACAAAGCTATCTATACCCATCAACATAACAAACTGACCTGAGGAGTGGGAAGCACAGGGGGTGAGGCCAGCGGGGGCTCACGACATCGTAAGAGCTTTCAGGGAAGAAAGGGCAGCATGCCTTTTATGTGACTCATGGTAGGAAGATATAGGTACATACTTACAGCAGCTACGGGGATAAGAATCTCCACGAATAAACCAGCAAGCGCATGCTTTATATCCTTATCTTTTACTTCTAAGAAATACTGAGCGCATTCCTTGAAGGGAAAAGAGGGATGTTTAGATGGACTAGCGGTTGAAGAATTCGTAATAATCGCATTTTCAAGAACACTTGCTTATTTTATCACAAAGCTAAGGGCAAGATGGCCTGCAGTGAGAACAAAGTCACACTATAGCAAGGATATTTAGCGCACGGGAAAAAAAAAAATCAGTAAGAATGGCCTTAAAAGGAACGAGAACAGATAGTTCTGGGCTCACTGTAACTGCCCACCCTGAGGATGACTATCACCTGCATGAACTGAAAGGATGCTTCAAAATCTTCCACGGGATACATCTTCACTCGGAAGAACTTCATCCCCATGATCAGGCTGATAACGCTCTGCACCACGTGTGGGCTCTGCTCCTTCTGCCGCAGCTCTTTCAGCTCCGTCACAAACTTCTTCCTCACAGCCTGGAACCTGTAACAGACACGGAGGCATCACGGACTTGGGTCACACACCCCCCAACTACACCCACATGATCTTTAAGGTGAGATCAAAGCATCTATATCTGAAAGGACGCATACACCTCCTTTCTCTGCCCTAATCTAAACGACCAGAGAAACTCTCTCAGGAGAACGGGACTATGCTAACGTGCTCTGGGTTTATTTCAAAGTCAAGTGGCTCTGAAAGAAGAAATCATAGAGGATATTTCCTTACGTCATTGCTGTTTATTATGAACAATAAAACAACACCAAATCATGACCTCACAAATCATCATCACACAAATAAGATTGTCTCCAAAATGTAAAGCCCTTTTCTAAGTTTCCTATGACAGTCACATAGGGGAATAGATCGGGGACTACAAATTAATTCAAAGAGACCAATCAATTGTAGGGTATTGATTGTAACTGAAAATTAGTGTCATGTGCAGAGACACAGAAGAAAGGATCTGTTCTCCCTGTGTCACTGGGATCATTAGATCAGGTTTGCAAAATATGAGCACAACCCTGCGTTCAAATCCACAACCTGTTTGACTAGCATTTCTTTGGTATCTAAAGCCAAGCCCTCTGGTACATGGATAGAATCAGAGGCTGGGACAGGAGCTTGGATGAGAATCTAAGGCCAATATAGGCTGTGCAGCAAGTTATAGGCTACAACAGTGAGACCCTGTCTCAAAAACAAAACTAAACAAAAACCAACAGCCGAAAAATCCATAGGAACAATTGATCAGCAATTGAATTTAAATCACTACAACCAGAGAAATTGTTCTACACCAGATTCAGCCTTGGTTGGCAGGCCTCCCTCCCCGGGCCTCTTCCTCCCCATCAGTGGGAATACCCTGAGTGTGATTCTGCTGTGGTGTGAACCCCTTCACACTTCTCCATGCTCCGTATGTGCATGAGAACCCTGGAGTGCGGCTCCACAGTGCTGAATTTCTTCCTCTCACAACTCAGTGAGGTTGCTACCCCACCCTAAATTCTCCAGCCACTTAGGCTCTGTCATCCCTGACACCGAGTTACCCGGGCCAGTAACTGAGCGTTTTCCTGCATCTAGCTTCCTATTGTATTATTTAGAATTTCTGTCTCATGTCTCTAAGACTGAGACACATTTTTATTTTTATAAACCCCAGGAATTATGATGTAAAGGCAAATCAATCATTCCTTATGCCTATAATTTTGTGTCCCTTCACCTGAGTTGAGGAGCCACTGTGGGCTAAGTGGAACACGACATTAAGGTTCTATTCGGGGGGGGGGGGCGCTTGGGCTTGACCACTTAAAATACTTTAAACTATGTTCGCAGTCTTATGGCATGACCTATACAAAGGTTCTCTATAAAAATTAAACTGTACTAAATAATATGTATTATACTGATGACAATTAAGCTTGCCTTCTTAAGAATTTACAGTGGTTGCTATGTGGTGATGCAGGGCCAAAGACTCTTAAAAACCCATCCAATTAAACACATAAACGGATACCATTCTCCCAACACATTCCCCGGGAGCAACAAAAGCTAAGTCAGACACTTCCAGTTGGGGAGCAGGCACAGACCCTGAAGTCCTAACTGTCCACCGGAGACAGTTCAGCACTGCCCCGTGAGTGTCCCTTCTAAAGCAGGCGTCCGCACTGGAGTGATCCAGCGTCTCCTATCCTTCCTTCCCTGGTATCTTTCCTAGCTACTGAAAACTATTTTGTATTAAAACAAGATGATTAGAATTCACTTCAGTGCAGCCTAAGAAATAAAAGCACTCAACTAGAAAGCAATAAAGTTAATTAGCTTTGCTCAAAGCTCTAAATGAACAGTTTAAAAAAAAAATGAAAGAAAGAAAGAATGAAAGAAAGAAAAGAAAACATTTTTTCATAGAATTCCTAAATTGGGATTGAAATAATGTTGGGAAAACTTCTGGAAAACTTTTGACTTGATTCGGATGTATACAAAGGCCAGATATGAATAAATGCAGGCTGCATAGTTCAGGAACGGGCGTTGCTCGGGAGACGACAACAAGCAAGGCTGCCACTCAGGCTCATCAGTGTGGCGACATCGGGAACAAATTCCCCCCAGAGCACAGACGACAGTTTCTGCTGCTTACTTTGACTGGGCAAGCACACCAATCACCTCTGCGTATAAATCCGCAATGATGTGCACATTCCCCGTGTTGGTCCCTGAATATCTGAAACAACAGAACGGACATGGTGTTTTAGTACGCGTTTTCCTTATCAGAAAGCTGGGTGTGGTGGCTCGAACCTGTTACCCTAGGCCCTGGGGAGCTGAGGCAGGGGAATCACAAGCAGTGTGAGGCTATCACAAACAACAATAACATAGTTGAGGTCCAGGCCGTCCTGCGCTAGACAGTGAAAACCTATCTCCAAAGGAAAGTAAAGAGAAAAACAAACACAAACAAACAAAACAAAACCAGAAAGAAGAATAAAAAGAAGGAAATCAACAATAAAATTCCTTACCAGAGTTTTACAACATCTTGGCTGAACACTTACTTGTAGGATAAGGACTCCACGGATTTCCTTCTGTATACATTTTAACTGGCCATGAAATTTAACCTCCTTGTTCTTATAAATCCAATCCACAGTACTATGAATTATTTTTTTCTTACAGAATTTTTCCCATACTCGGGAAAGACTAAAAACAACTGGGAGATGATTGCTTTGAACGCATTATAAGATTCAGACTTGGGGAGCCAGGCATGGTAATGCAAGCTTGCTATTCCAGCCTTGGGGAGGCCAAGGCAAAAGGATGGAGGGTTCAAGCCCAGTGTAGTCTACACGGCAACCTTAAGAAAAGCAAGCAGAGGAGGGGTGGGAGAACTTCCATCATTAAATAACCTGAATCTGAACTGTGGAAAAGCCACGGCCTGGCGCGAGTTACACTTACCCTTCTTTGTGTTTAAAGTGCTTAAAAGCTAGGTTTAGAACCTCGTGAATTAAGGGGTCGGGCACGGGGTGGACAGGAATCTAGAAGTGAAAGAAAAAAAAACATCGTGTCAGAAAGGCTTAAGTAGCATGGTAGACTTTCATGAAGAGTCTTATCACTTCAACGCTGTCAATAATCTATTCATTTTAGAATTCGAGGAAAATGCACACGCTACTACTTTACACTTGTTTGGGGGAGGGGGGCAATTAAGTCCGCCAAGAGCAACTTGGAAAGGGTAATGTTAGTAATGAGACTTCCTATGCCCGGCTGGTGGGGCTGGTGGGGCTGGTGGCACTTTCCACGCCGCACATACGCACGCAAGTAAAGGCATCTTGGCACTCTACCCACTCGGTGCACTGGGAGGTGCAGATTATTTTTAAGCTCAAGGCAGATGAGAGACAGATGTAAAACGAGGCACAGCTCTCTCTTCTGAGCTGCCTACAGCCAGCGTGTGAGCTTCACTCTCTGGAGGATCTCACCCCTGACTAGGTGTGAAAGCCTTCCCAACCAGGAAGAAGACTCATTATTATGGGATGTCGGTACAGAGATGGGGCTGTATAAATAGGTCTTATTAAACAGCTGTGAGCTGACACTAACATTCTCCTGTGTATATTTGCCCTCCCATACTGTACCGCCTCTAGAAATCCGAAATCCATTTCTTTTACGCTACAAGCCAATGACTCTTGCTAAGAATGGCACATGGACTTCTGTCAGGCCCTTTTCTCCACCTCCACTTCTCTCTTGTAAAGGCCTCCACGTGCAGACACGGAAGACCCTTTTCCCTGTCACTCTGTCTTTTGTCAATTTAATTTGTAGGTCTCCCGTTACTAAAACTACAACAGAATAAGACGCTTCCTCTGCTTTGGAAAAAAGATTTATTTAAGTTCTTTTCAGTGATGTGTATGTGCGTGGGTGAGTGCACGTGACTGTAGATGCCCAGGGAAGTCAGCAGGGTAGGGTCCCCTGGAGCTAGAGTTCTAGGCCGTTGTGAGTGGCCGGGCCTCGGTGCCGGGAATCCAGCGTGGGTCCTGTCCAAGAGCAATAGGAGCACTTAACCCCTGAGCCATCACCACAGTAACAATTCCGTGCCTAAAACTACACAACAGTTATACTGGCTGATCTCAGGAGCTAATTATGAGTGCAAAGGTAAGGACTAGATGATAACAAACAATATTATTATGTTAAAAGGAACCTTCGAAATCAAGAGAAATGCTGTTATTTGAAATACATACACAACCTCTTTTTAAAATTAAAAGAAAAACTGTTATAAAAATGGGCAGACTAGTCAGCAAGGAGTGTAGCAAAGGGCAGGACTTCAAATCCATGTAATTCGGTTTAAATTATAGTTGGCAAACTCAGTGGTGGGCTCACATGTAAACACACATTTAAAACCAACAGACAGACAGCCGCACAGACATCAAGGCTAACTGTCTTTCTTAAGCAGAATCATGATTCATCCCATTCCAGGGACCTAAGGTCCAATATGAAGAGAAACAAAACCACGGAAACTTCCAGTTTCCGTAAAATCGTTGACGGTACCTATGTATTAGAATCGCATTACTAAGGCGAACTTGGGTGAAGACGTCCACATAGCCGCAGAGATGCCCACCTTCCATCTTCTCTATATTCTAGCACCTCTCAAAACCACCAAGCCACTGGCAGCCATGGCGGAAATCTATAGAGTTGGCTGGGAGGTATGGAGGGAGCGGCCGGGCTCTCAGATGCGTGTTGGTGAATTAATGCCATTTGATTTCATTTTTAAATTAAGTCAATTTTTGTACTAACTTGTTATAAGGAAAACTAATTTGAAGAGAGACTGACCAATTTTCACTTAATTTCATATGGTAAAAAATAGTAACTTCTTATTAAAAGGAGAACTTGCAAATTAAAGACAATAGAACTACCACATGGCTGTCACAGAGGCACTACAGCTGAGGGCTTTTCGTCACCTGTAACATGATGACGGCGGAGAGAGCTGCCTGGGAATCTCCCGTTAACCAAGTACTGTGGAGTTCAGTTCTTGGGATGCGACAAAAGTAGATTACGCCTACCCTTTTACACAGAGGACAAACGGCTAGTGGAAAGCAGGGCGGTCTGAGTTCCTCGGCAAACAAGACTGACAGCTGGGACATGAGTGTGTGCCTTGGCCACCACCCAACAGTGACAATGATCAGCAGGCTCAGAGAATACAGAATCCTCCATGCATGGGGAAGTAGCAGCCGGCACATAACCATTACTCAGGGAGAGATCATATATACTGTAAGGACAGGCACTAAGTCACGTGAGTAGTTAACCCTCTTTGAGCTTGGTGTATGGATGCTCTAGGGCCCCATGTACATCCACCTGCCACGGCAGGACAGAATCACAACCTAATGAGGACCTACGACGCATGACAGAAGCAAACGTCCTAGAAGATTCAAGACATTGCTAAGTCAATTACTCTGGAGATCTATGAAGGCTTTGTCATTTTGGAGATCTATGGAGGCTTTGTCATTTTGTCATTTTGGTCTAAGAAAATTGGGTTAGTTTGTCACCGTATTTTAGAAACTTCTATTGATTTTTTTTTAAAATCTCATTTTCTATAAGTTTAGAGAAACTAATTTAAGAAACAAAAATGACTTTGCCTTTTCTGTGGAGAAGAGTCCCCACAAAGAGTTTTGGAAGAAGCTTATATGTGTCCTCAGTGACTCGCTGCAGTTTGATTGGGTACATCTGAACTCTGGAATGAGGTGACAGTAAAGGCTGAGGGAAGGGAGCGACCGGGAGGAGCAATGTGACAGCAGAACCTGGATCCTTCTCAGAGGTGGCGCCTCGGCTCACACCCGAGTCCCCTGAGCTACGAGTTAGTGAGGCCTGGTGAAGAGATCTTGATTTAAAAAAAAAAAAAAAAAAAAAAAAACCAAGCTGGCTAGAAAAACTTCTAAAAGGCTTATATGCCTTGGTACTAATATTGTCCTGTGTTCAGAGGGCTGTGTGAATGAAAGAGGCTAAGGCAGGAGGCTTGCAACTCTGAGAAAAGGGAGGAGATGGCAGGATACTGGCAGGAGACGATACCCCACCCCAACACACACACACACACACACACACACACACACACACACATACACACANACACACACACACACACATACACACACACACACACACTCACACTCACACACACACACAGAGGTGGCTATGGGTTGAAGCTCTAAAGCCAGTCCAAGTACAGGTGACTTGTGGGCTGTAAAGCCAAAACCATCAACAACAACAGACAAACAGAGACCAACTGGAGAGTTGCATGAGACGCAAAGGAGAAGAACACAGAGATCAGTGGCCGGCGGGGAGGCTCCAATTCCTCAGGCTGGAAGAAGGGGACCCAGCCTTACTTCAGTGAGGGAGGAGTGCACGGCCATTGCTCAGGGTCCTGCCAAGGGCGCACAAGGGAGAGTTGGATCGGTGCCCACACATCACAGGACCACAGAAGGCAGCAGCACACAAGTGTCAGCACACAAGGGACACGAGCAGTCAGTCACAGGAGACTGCCAAGGTCACCAGTGGCCAGGGAGCTCTCTCCCCACAGCTCTCCTGCCCTGGGAACTTTAGTTTTGGCATCTTGGCACTTTGGCCACTAAATAAATAAATAAATAAATAAGAGAAACCTAATCTGTCCTGTTAGCACAAGTCACGGAGAAAATCTGGTTCCCAGATCTACTAAAAAGAACCACCACCACCACCATCACCACCACCACCATCACCACCACCACCATCACCACCATCACCACCACCATCACCACCATCACCACCACCATCACCACCACCACCATCACCACCAAAAAAAAAAAAAAAAAAAAAAGCTTTACAAAAGGTGCCTTTGACCTTTAGGTAACTCATTTATCTCCTTTACATATTTGTTATGCTTTTTATTTGCAAATAACTGTCAATTCACATACATTGTAAAAACAAACACTGCAATCCAAGAATATATTATGTTAACTAAATCAAACTAGACGGCAAATTACTTTTAGATTTGGCATTTGCTATTCTTTCACATCCTGTTCTAAGTAACAAAAATGAAACTCCTATCTGAATGCATCATGAGGAAAGTGTGGGTTTTCTTTTATAATTTTCTGGCTTTCTTCTCTAACCACAGTCCATAGCTAGAAATACACAGATGATCCTTTGATAATGTATAATGTCTAAAAGACTACGAACTTAAAAAACATCCTTCAAATTCATACAAGTATGTGTGTATGCAAGCACACCTTCATTCATTTTCAACAGAGGACATTTCCGGTGCTATTTAAGTCTTTACTTCCACCTCGTGGAAACAAAGAGAGAGTAGAAAGGATTAAGCAGCCAAATGGCAGGCAGACAGCACAGAGTCCCCAGGTAACAACAGAGTTCCACTCAGCTTGTTCCTCCTAACACGACTCTATCTCAGATGGCAGGCAAAAGCAAAAAGATTTACTTTCACATAACCAGGGACAGACAAGTTCAGAGCAGGCAAGTCCCAGGAAGTGGAAAGACGGCGTGATGAAATTAAATGACCTGGTCACCTTGTGGGCCAGAATCTCAGGTAATGCCTCAGTGAGGCGCCTGCACCGGGAAGGCCCGGGAAGACAGTGTCCCGGGATGCAGGCTTGGAGACACAGGGGCGCTTACCTGCTTTAGGACTTCGACCAAAACCAAACAGAAAATGAAGTCCACGGCTAAATCCCGCCGCTCCAGGAGGTAATCTCTCTCGCGGTGCTGCTCATCTCTGAAAGGAGAACCCAAAATGAGAACCCTGTTGAGACTCCCAGGTTCCAAAATGACTGCTGTACAGTGGTTGGTTTGTATGCTTTACCGTGTTCCTCTTTAGCACAAGCGAGTGTGAGTGTGAGTGTGTGAAGGAGGGAGGGAGGCCTGGAAGTGGGGGTACTTAGCACCAACTGCAACGAGGACTTTCCTTCAGTACCCCACTGCATGCATGACATGTTCTGTTGATTTTAGACATTGGCTATTTATACATACGACATACACTTCACTGTTCCGTCTACTAGAAATAAGCCCAGTGCAGAAAAACTGAAGAGAAAGAAAAGTATTTCCAGTTTCCTCTAGAAAGCCTAACGTGGCTTCCTAATTCACTGGTAGCTTAAAAAAAAAAAAGCTACAAACTAAACAAAAGGACTAACTTTTCTAGATTAAAAACACAAGGAGGGGTAACTTTTTCACACACCTAAGGTGTAACTTTACATAGGATACAACTAAGTAGAGCACTAATTCGCTAAGCCTCAAGCAAATTGACTCTGACAGCTACCCTCAACTGATAAAGTAGATTATTCAAGTTTAAGCATGATCGCCTTCACTCTTACTACCACACAAGGGCATAAACTTGTCTCTAAATAAAGTAGTCAAAGGGCACAGTCTCGGCTTGATAACAGCACCACCCCATTGACCACAAGGGCCCCACGCCCAGGAGAGACGAGTAGAAAAGCCACTTACCCCTTAGACTTCGTGCTAGACCTAGGCCTGTACCCATAGGATTCATCGTCGGTTCCGTTCTGGCGTCGGTACCAGTCAAACAAGGTTCGGAGTAAGGATGGGAGACAGTGCTCGGCTACGGAGCTCATAGAGCTTACCAACTGAAAGGCAAGACAGCTGGATGTAACACGAGGAACGGCAGCAGGCAGCAACCTCCCGCTCCACGAGCCACCCCATGGAAATGCAGAGAGAGGAGAATATCAATGATAAAAACCATGTCTGAGTGCTGGAGGATGAGCCAAGGCTTTAGCCGTGTCACGAAATAAAATCAGCTTGGGCTTCAGTCGCAACTAGACATCATCCCAAATCCGTTCACTTTAGTTAGTAGCTTGTGGTCTTATGGCACACACATGCCACTTGTGTGTGTAACATCAAACCTGTCTACTACACGCCTGATTACACCAGTGGCTATCTCTGAAGAGCAGTGAGCTACGTGGGTGAACCTCTGTTTGTTTGTTTGTTTTCTTCATAGGCATCTTCTCCAAGGCATCCCCATTCCCGCCCCACCAGCTTGCTTCTATAAACAAGATTCCAGAATGTTAACAGGTTTCTGACAGGTGAGAGAGTCCCTGGAGACAAAGAAGACTACATCGTGATGATGATGGAGGGAAAGGCTCCATCCTGCCATGTTCCTCTGTGACACAGGAAAACTGTAGTTACTCTACTGTCCACAAGGTGGAGCCATGTCGAAAACAAACTTCTAGTGACACAAGGATGGCATAATCAAGTGAAGGGTGGCAAACTCTTAGGATGTGGTGTCTTTGATGCAGTCTGAATGCACTGCCTTGCATCCGCAATGCCCCTGAGGGCTTGTGTGTCTGGCTGGTGCTGGTATTGGAGACTTCGGTACTTTTGAGAGGTGGAGCCTCCTGGCAGGAAGAGGGTCACCTGGGGGAGCAGTCCCTTAAAAGGAATGTTGAGAGTCTAGCTCCTTCCTGCTTCTCTCTTTACTTATTAGCCATAGCAAGCTACTACCAGCAGGTACTGAGCATCCACAGGTGGATCGCAGTGGGATCAAGTGACCATAAACTGTAACCTCTGGCACCATGAACCAAAACAAACCTTTCTTCCACCTGAGTTAATTATCTCAGGTACTTTGTCACAGCAACAGAAAGCTAACACCAAATTCAAGATAAATACCAATAGGATTCCCTGGCTGAATAAACCCAACTTTCCTGGACCAGCTATGAGTGGCCCTGTCTGTGGTCATATATCATCAAGGATTCCATTTCTGGGCCATGTCTATATCTGATTCAACCCACTGCTTCTAAGATTAAAACAGCATAGAATCAATGCTCCATGGAACTTTGTTGATTTATCTACAACGTGCAGGCTGCAGAATTGTCAAGGGCTTTGTTCAGGTCTGTGACCGTGGGAAATATCTTTTAATGGAGATAAACTGGTATCTCTAGAAATCAAATTCATTCCGTGCTGTCTCATGCTCTTTATAAACGTCAAAATTAAGTTTATCCAGGAAAACAAAATATTAATTCCACGGCTCTTGCTTCATTATTCAGGCCTTGTAGGCTTCTTCGTGATTTCTAATTTCTTTGACCACAATTTATTATTGATTACTCTAATTGGATATGCTTTGTAACATTGGAAATTCAAAACAAGATCCTAATTGTATTGTTCAATGTGTTTATAAATTACACTTTAGGAAAATGAATAGTGTGTCTCAAACATAACTTCACTTAGGATCTAGGAAAGAAGAATAAAACACTGTCCGCTCTGCTAAACATATAATAAATCAATTCATACAACACAATGCGTTTTTCTGTGAACAAACCGCCTAGCACCCACTGCAATTTTAAATGACCATTCACATTTAAAAGAAAGAAGAAAAAAAAAAGGAAATTTTCCTGAGACTGGCGTTGAGTCAGAGTTCCCCGACTGCACGCTCATGGATGAAGCCAGATGCTATCGTCTCATTACTTCTGTAGTGGAGAAGCCCCTGAGGAGACCTGAGTAACTGGGAGTCACCTTCCTGCCTGGGGTTTCTTGGTAGAGCAAGTGTCTACCCACTGGGCGCGTGCAGAATGCCGGATCCTAGACAGTGGGTTGTAAACGCTGGAGCTCTATTGAAGAACTCTCTCGCGGTGATGAAGATGTAGAGAAACTAGTCAGCTCCAGCAGCAGGAGCTCCTGATGAGCCAGTACTCTTACGCAGTCTGTTTTATCTGACCAGCTGATCTAACGTAAGCATTCTCTTCCCTCCCCAGACACAGGGTTCTGGAAGGCAGCCATGCTCGCCATTATAAAGAGACCGTATTTTTAATAAACAGGCCCATAAATACTTGTGACACCAGACTGTTATTTTAAATAATCATTGTGTAATAGAATGGTTACGATACAAGGCTGTGTGACCCACATTTAATCTCTGCAAAGGGGAAAAAAAATTAATAAAAGAACAGACTTTAGATGTTGAAATTCTATATGCAGGTTTCCAAGAACTCCTACAGGTGAAAATGCGCTAAAAGTTAAAAGTAATGTTAAATTGTTAAAAAGTAAGGTAACGTAATGTAAAATTTCTAGATTCCGGGGCTAGGAATGGTGGTGCACATCTGTAATCCCAGCATTTGGGAAGCACGGACAGCTGGATGGCTAACAGTCAAGGTCTACCTGGCCTGCACAGTGAGACCTTGTCTCAGATGAATCAATGACTGACTGACTGACTGAACAGTAGAAACAAACTAGTACATAGGATGAGATAAAAAGATGTAGTTAAATCCTGGGAAAACCTTCCAAAGCATATTAAAGACATTAGCAATGAAAAGCAAAAAAGGGGAGGGGGGGCTTAAAGTGCTGACTAGGCAAAAAAAATAAGTGAGCTCATTGCTCCATGAGGAAGAATATATCATATAGGAATATACAGGATCATTACACAAGGCGGAGGACTTTCTCAATGGTGGACACGTGTGAACTAGATTATTATTAGGACATAGTTCTTCAAAGAAAGACTGTTCCCCCAAATTACAGTACCTGGTCAAACTGCAGATCCTCACCCCTCTGAAGAGACCTGGATAACAGCTTTTCCTGTAATAATAATCATGAAAATACAGCTTAGATACAAGACATCAGAGGGCGGCCATGCGGGCAGCAGGTTAGACTTACGCTTCATTTTGCTCTTCTTCTTTTTCCTAGGTTGCTTAAAAGAAAGTTAAGCTTTCACCTCGTCCTCACCACAACATAGGATTCAAACGACTCCCATGCGAAGGACTCCCCAGCCACTCTCCAAATAGAATGGCTTTATTAATGTCGATTCTTAGATTGAGAAATTAAAGTTTGACAAAGACCTGTTTAAATTCAAGTTCAGAATGTTGTCATGACGCTTTTATTAGTCTGTTCGCTTTTTTAACCAGTGCTGAGTAGGATGGGGATACAGCCAAGTGTGGTAGGAGAGAGAGAGAGAGAGAGAGAGAGAGAGAGAGAGACAGAGACAGAGACAGAGACAGAGACAGAGACAGAGAGACAGACACAGAGACACACACAGAGAAACAAGGGCAGAGACAGAGACAGAAAGACAGAGAGAAACGAAGAGGCAAGGAGGTGTAGATTGGCCTGGAAGGAAAAGAAAGATCATTTTCCAGGTGGGACAGCTCATGCCTGAAATCTACCACTGGGAAAGCTGAAACTAGAGGGAGTTTGGGGCCAACCTGGAATACATGTATATGCATATACGTATAGCATACATATATGTATGTATTTATATAGAGATAAGTGTGCATATATGTGTGCATATATATATTTATATGTACATGTGTATATGCATATATATGTGCGGACAGACAGACAGAGAGACAAACAGATCAACACTGGCTCCAGGCTAGTGTGGGTTACGGGGAATGCAGGTGTTTATGACTAGTATCCTCACACAGTGAGGTAGCCTGGCCTATGAGACCAGGAAGCTTGATCTGGAAGTCGGCCAGAGGACTGGAGATCTCTGGGCTTCGCTTTTCTCATTTGAAAACCAAACAAATACCCATAATGTTAAGTGCTGTTTTCAGAAATAAGCTACTTTAAGATGGGGTGAGGGGATTTTCCAGTTCCCTCTATGCACTGAAATTGTCTAGAGGAGATGGGATAGGGGTAGGCTGCCTGGGAACCACTGCTCTAGAACATGAGTCTATTCCCCCTGAATCATTCCTTAGGTGTGCACACGCTGCTAAGTCACTTCTCCTCAGTGTGCAACTCCCCATTCAAGGACGACTGATGGAGGAACAGGATTTTTTGTACATGAACTCTTTTTAGAAAGCAGATGTATTTTGTTTTAATCATGTGTCTGTGCGTGTGAGCACAGGGGCCCACAGAGGCCAGAGTGAACATCACAGATGATTCAGCCTTCTGTAACTCCCTCCAGGGGATGTCTCTGGCCTCTATGAGCACCTGCACTCACACACACATGCCCTACACACAGACACATGTCAAAGAAGTGAAAATAACAAATCTTAGAGATGTGGAAGATTTGTTAGGTTGCCTGTATCTTGATAACCGTACACATTATTGAACACATTATCAAACTCAGTCACACTGAAGAAACAAAGAAGTCCCCCTTGCTGTCATCTGGCCACCAGCAAACCCAGATTTGAATGCTCTTCCTTCCACTCCCTGTGTCTTCCATCATCCCTGTCTGCCTGTTCTATGAGTGAATCTGTGCCCGCCTGAGGGCTCGTGACTCTACATTTGTCCCTGTGTGTCTGTGTTCTGTTGTATCTGTGTGTGATTGTGAGTGTCCTTAACAAAGGGCTCCACTCTGTACTTATTGAACGAATCAGAAAGCATCACATGAGGAAGGGATGGGGGAGACTCTACAGAAGTCATTAACAGAGTTTTACAACGGATTGAGTTCCTGATTCCAACTGACCCCAATTGTCCGACATTAACAGACAGCGTTACAAACACCCCTGTTTATCAAGCGATAGCCGTATGTCATATTCACTGTTTACAGTGGATATTCATTTATAAGACTGACTTATGCCTATTTGCGGTTCCCAGCAAATGATTATCAGGACACACATGGGTCAGGGGCACAGAGGAGTACAAAATTTAAGATTATAGTTATGTACTATGTAGTTATAGTACTAGCTTATGGTGTAAAAGCTGATTACACAGGAAATCCAAGACAAGCAAGGGTGGTTGTTACATTGTTCTCAAAGCAGGTTAAACAAACAGGCTGAGTACACAGTAGCACAACCCTCTTAAGTCTTCCGTGACCTCAAAGGGTTGTTACCTCTGGCTGTGAGGTCCGGCAACAGTTCCAGTCTCTTACAATGTGAGAGATAGTTTCGCAACATTGTGTAGCCGCAGCGAGAAGCAAGAAGTCACAAAGGGATAAGTGAAACTAAAATGAAGTCTACAGCTTATTCTGCTGTTTAAGGACAACAACAAAACACCTCCAACCAATTAGAAGAATGTAATAACGATACATGGAATTGTTAAGCCATAGAAAGGGATGTCTTAATGTTGAGTTTATTTGAACTGAATCATTTAGATAGGAGTTTTCTACCCAAGGGAAAAAATTCTGAATTCCAGTAATGTTTATTTTATATATTTAGACCCATGTCATCAGTATATAAGAGGCTTATCTCATAGATAAAAGGGTTTTACCTGGGGGCCGGGGACATAGCTCCATGGTGGGGGGATACAGCTCTATGGTGTGGAGTGTGTACTTCCCACATACACAGACCTGGATGCCCAGTACCACCAAAAGAGAACTGTATGCACCAACTCTGTGAATACCCCCCCATCCCCACCCCTGGGGATCCCGGAGGTGAAGGGGAGGGGATCATTTTCCTCTGTGGTGTAGCTGCTGGTAAGGTGCTTTCTCTCTTCTACTCTGTCTTGCTTTGTTCGCACTGTATGCAATGTTCATGCTTGAGCCCTGGGGTTTTAAGAGCCACACGCGGCGATGCACTGGGGAGCATTGGGGATGTACATCAAACAGAACAAGGGGTCACTGTCTTCAATGAGCTTAAGAGCTCAGGCAGGCTGCGGATGTGGCTCAATGGTAGAGTGTGTACCCCGCACTCATGAGGTCCTGGTTCCTTACCTGGTAAAGACACACCCACACCGAGAGAGAGAGAGAGAGAGAGAGAGAGAGAGAGAGAGAGAGAGAGAGAGAGAGAGAGAGAGAGAGAGAGAGAGAGAGAGAGAGAGAGAGAGAGAGAGAATGAGAATATGAATGAATATGCATCAGTACAGCCTCGAGAAGGCATTGAGAACAAAAACTCAGAACTGTCTGAGATTACACTAGGAAGATTTATCAGGATTTAGCTGTGAATGCTCATGTGAGTGCTAACCTGACCTTGGCAATGAGAGAATGCCAAGACAGCTGACAAAGCACCATTTCTGGGTATGCTGGAAAGGACGTTTCCAAGAGAGACTATTGTTTCAATCAGCGGGTGGAGAAGGGAAGGCTCACCCTTACCCAAGTGGAGAGACATCATTCAATCGGCTGAGGGTGGACCGCACTTAGAAATACATTTATTTCTGAGGACTCTCTAGTAGCCTTGAGTGTTCCTCCCTCATTGGTGACTGATTCTTGTCAAAATAAAAACCACAGCTATAAAATATCCTCCTTTTACGTGTGGCAGATAGGATATGAGACCCCCGAGAGCATCGTCTTCCTGTGTATTTATGAAGATTCATGCCTGGGTTTCATTCCTACAGTAGGCACAATCGGAGAGACACGACAGACACATGGCTTCGTGGCTATTGGGTTAAGATCAAGTGTAAGTATGTGTGTGCGCGCGTGCATGTGTTTCAGGTGGCGAGCATCAATCGGGTGGTTGGAGACGTGACAGGTTGGCACCAAGTGTGGTGTGCACGCCTGTGAGCCCAGCACTCTGGCAGGGAGACAGGAGGCTCTGCGGTTCAAGGCACTCTCAGCTCCACAGTGGACTCACACCAGTCTGCGCTCCACGAGACTTAAGAAAAAAAAAAATCTACTTCCTCTTTTAGAATATCTCTACTCTTTCATGATTTTCAAAAGCTATCTGTTTTTTATTTTATGTGTATGAATATTTTGACACCATGCATGTCTGTGTGCCCGCATTAAGTCTTCAGAGGACATCAGATCCTTTGGAACTGGAGTTCCAAATGGTTGTGGGCCACCATTTGGTGCTGGGAACTGAAATGCTCTTAACCACTGAGCTGTCTCCCCGCCCACATATTTCCTTAATATAAAAATTAACAGTTATGAGGCTCGTGGTCCTTTACGTTCTAGCTTGCTTCTAAACCACTAAGATAATACCAAAAATAACCTTCGAAGAGATTCAAAAGCTATAAAAAGAAAGAACGAGAAGGCAAAACGAGTCAGGAGTGGGAAATATCTCACTGAGAGTCTCACTGAACAATGATGTCTTCCTGGGTAGGCAAGAGGGAAACCAGATGTGGGTTCCTACGCTGGGTCACCAGCCACCCATCCAGAGACTCTCAGGGTGAGCAGCTTTCTAGAGAAAAAACAAACATGAACCAACTGGAAAATGGTCCCCACCCTCACATACCCACAAACCGAGAGACTGGCAGGGGTCTGTATGAGAGACGGACGAGGACAGGAGGGTGAGATGGAACTGAGATTTCAGACAGAAATGACTGAGAAGAATGTCATTTGAGCGAAGCCCAACAGAAAGTGAAGGAAAGGTAACCCAGTTGATGTTCTGAGGCTCCCGAAAGGCTCAGGACTTGGAGAACTGGGGCACTCAGAAAGGATGGACGGCTATAGTGAAGAAAAAAACTAAGGGTACAGTTCATTGGTGAAGAAAAGCAGGTGCAGTGCTGGCCCACTATGCATAACACCCGGGATTCAACTCCCAAATCCACATAAATCAGGTGATGCACACTTGAGTTCCTGCACTTCAGAAGCAGAGGCAGGAGGATCAGGAGTTCAAGGTCATTACTGTCTACGTGTGGCGTTCAAAGCCAGCCTGGAATGCTGGAGACCTCGTCTCGGTGTGGGCTGGGCTGAGGGAGGGCTGGTTGAACAACTGTTTCTGAGGAAGCAGCCGAGGCAGCTGTAGACACTCCTTCCATTCCCTCCACCCACCAACTCGGGGAGGTAGGGATGCTTTACTGCAGGGACAGAGGTGGCACCTGTAGGAAAACAACTGAAGACGAGGTCTTGTCCTGAAGTGATGTTCATTCAGCAAAACCCCCACATTGCTTGCTAGCTGTGGTGGTTTGAGTAAGAACGGCCCTCATAGGCTCATATATCTGAATGCTTAGTCACAGGGACTGATACTATTTGAGACAGATTAGGAGGTGTGGCCTTGATGGAGTAGGTGTTCCCTTATTGGAGGAGCTGTGTCACTATGGGTGTGGGCTTTGAGGGTTCACAAGCCTAAGCCAGACCTAGTCTCTCCCCTCCCCCCCACACTTCTCTTTCTGCTGGCAGACTAGGATGTAGCTCTTGACTACTCCAGCACCACGCCTAGCATGCCTGTTCCTCGCCGTGATGATAATGGACTAAGCCTCTGAAAGTATAAGCCAGCACAATTAAAGCTTTCCTTTATAAGAGTTGACATGGTCTTCACGTGTCTCTCCACAGCAACAGAGCAGTGACTAAGGCACTATCCGAAACCCAGGTTGTCCCACATTCACAATTCTGCAGGTCTTCTCACGAGACTCTGAATGGCCTCCAGCGTGACCCGGCTTACTCCAGGGGTCCCATGGGAAGAGCAAGGCCCATGTGCACGGTGCCTATAGTAAGCAGTTTAGCACCCCAGTCTTAACAAGAGCTTGCTAAAGTAAACACGCCAGGGCTGGAGAGATGGTTTAGCAGCGATGAGCACTGGCTGCTTTTGCAGAGGACCCAGGTTTTGCAGTTCCCCGTACCTAGATGGTGGCTTCCAACCATCCATAACTCCAGTTTGAGGATCTAACACCCTTTTCAGGCCTCCACAGAATCTAGTAGCATGCATACATGCAGGCAAACTACTCGCATTCATAAGAATTGAGTAGATAATAAAAAATAAAAAATATAATAAAAAATATAATAAAAATTGAATAAATAAATATTTTTAAAATTATTTTGGAAAACATGCCAGAACAACTAATGTAAAGAAGCAACATAAAGATACAGTGCAAACAAACTGATCATAAAACGCACATGTGTCTAACAGTCTCAACAACAGTGTAAGTCGGAGTGCTTGTGTTTGAAATGAGGAGCCTGAAACAAAAATCAGCAGGTGACTAGCCAGGATCTTTCCTTCCATCTTCTTTCTAGTCACTGACAACGGACACAATGAATAAGTGAGCTTGGAAAGGCCTGGGTCATTAGCCAAGATCGATCCATCTTCTCTCAGCAAAAATGATTGGGTTGCCTAGCACGCAGGCTGCGATTTCAATCACTGCCTGCCCTTCCTGAATCTTCCTCCGCAAGTGGAAATCAAATTAGAGGCAGAAAATCAAGCCCGGCTCCTCTTTGATGGCCTCTGTAGCCTTCTTTCATTTTAGCCTGGGAATGAAAAGCCTGATTCTATCATTTCACTGGCTGGTTAGGCTCCTTGCAGCATTTCTGCAGCTCTACCACCCTGACGGACTTGAGCCAGGTCAGCACCGGCCATGCGCCAAGCCCTGGATGCTGTCTGCTTAAACAAAGTCTGCGAGGCTTTCCATTAAGAACCCAGCCATGTCGGTAGCTGCTTGCTCCCTCAAAGGGTAGAGAATCAACTTGCAAACGGATGAAATGGCAAGGGAAGCACCTGAAGCTATCTATCGTCTACACACCGTCGTGGGATTAAAGCCTATGTGTCCTTATTATCTTGATGCTATGTCCAATCTATCTAGACCCGGACAGAAAGAAAACTGAAGCAGCCTGGGTATTAACTTGGATACGGAGGAATTGCTTTGGTATACGGGAGGGTCACAGGTAAAAGTCTATAAGCTATGACGGAAACTGGGGGACACTCTTGGTGTGTCATGGAGGATACACAGCAATGCTTCTTGCAAAGCACGCTGAGGGATAGCAACATCCGTGCTGCAATGGGACTTTTAAGGATTTATTTATCTTTATCTTATGTGTATGAGTGTTTGGCCCTGATGTATGTCTGAGCACCCCATGTGTGGACCTAGTGCTACCAGAGGCCAGAGAGGGTGTCAGATTCTCTAGGACTGGAGTTACAGGTGGTTGTGAGCTGCCATGCGGATGCGGGGAACCAGATCAGGTCCTCTGCAAGAGCAGCCAGTGCTCCTAACTGTTGAGCTATCCCGCCAGCCTCTCATAATGGACTTTAAGCCACCGTTAAGTCTATTTTTGTAATCTCATTTTAAGACTGCGGGGCAGATGCCCCCGAAAAACCTGTTAGATGAAAGAGTAAAAGAGCATTAGATGATTCTAAAGGAATATCTGAAGCTCTGCCTTGAACAGCGGTACTGTGACACTGGGTCTTCTTAGACAAGACAGTGCCTCTTAGGGGTAAGTTCAATGAAAGTGCAAATTTCTGTGAAATACATAAACCTCAGGCCACCCTGCACGGTGACACCAGGTTCCTGGCATCACGTAACCCACCCCAGAGAAGACACATAGCCAACCATGATACGACATAGTCATATATACATGTATATGCATGTATGTTCATGCATATTCATATACACCTGTGCACATGTATATAAATACATATTGACACACGTTATGGGGAGATTACTGTACGGCCCTTGCAGGCACATGGTGTAGTAAACACTTAACTTAATGTAGAGCTACTATGTCAGAGGAAGCAATGGGGAAGTTCAAAAGGGTTAGCCAGACTGTCCCAAAAGATAAAAAGACAATTTTTAAAAATGAGAGTATGGAGCCCTTTGGATGGAAAGGAAGATGCACAAAGGCTGTAGCAAAGACACCTGAGGTGGAGCAAGGAAACCACGCACCAACCACAGGTCTGTGAAGCCCCTAGGATGACTCGAAAGGAAGCTGAACTTATCGATCCTCAGAGAGGCCACCAGCGCTGGAGGGAGACCATCCATGTCATAGACTGGGAAAAGCCAAGTGAGTGGAAGGGAACGATGGTGGCACGAGCCACTTCCTGAGGTTACACGCTCCGGCGGGCGCTGAGTCTGACCTCCACAAGCCCTCCAGAATGACACCAGGTTTTACCAACTGAAAGGGGTCAAGGACCTGACTTAGAGACTCGGTCATGTTAGGTAGCCCTCTCAAGACCTCAAGAATTTCAGAATTAAAATTCTATTGAGAATGTGGAATATTTGAGACTCGATAGGACCATGACTTATGAAACTATTACCAAGAGTCTTATGAAACAGGTATTGTTTTTAAGTGTGTTGTGCAAGGAGAACACTGCAGCAAGGCGATAGGACCCAAGTATTGGATACTCTATAAATCTCTCTTTGAAACGCCACATAAGATTCTTTTTCCCTTTCTCACTATGTGCTGTTGTAGATGGCTCCTGTAGCTAGCTATTCGCCGTATCATTAAGAGAGCATTA
This sequence comes from Mus pahari, assembly GCF_900095145.1. Lineage (NCBI taxonomy): Eukaryota > Metazoa > Chordata > Mammalia > Rodentia > Muridae > Mus > Mus pahari. The sequence continues at coordinate 63,464,669 of NC_034602.1, forward strand.
AAAAAGAGAAACTAACATTTTGTAGACTCAGCATATTTATAATTAAAACTTATGGTTCCTAATGATGTCCATAAGGGCTTTATAATCCTTATGTCTTAAAACAAAACTCTAAGCCAGGCCTGGTGGCACACGCCTTTGATCCCAGCACTTGGGAGGCAAAAGCAGGTGGATCTCTGAGTTTGAGGATGGCCTGGCCTATGTAGTGAGCTCCTGGACAGTTGAAAGTTACATCGTGAGACCCAAAAAATATACCTAAAACCAAAACCAGAAAAAATACCCTGCCTCAAAAATATACCTAAAACCAAAACCAGAAAAAAAATTATATGATGCACGTGCTATCAAAATATGTATGTATTTGTATGCTGGTATAAGAAAGGCATTGATTTTCTAAAAGATTGATTGATTGATTGATTGGTTGGTTGATTTTATGGGTACACTGTTGCTGTCTTCAGACACACCAGAAGAGGGCATCTGATCCCATTTCAGATGGTCGTGAGCCACTATGTGGTTGCTGGAAATTGAACTCAGGACCTCTGGAAGAGCAGTCAGTGCTCTTAACCGCTGAGCCATCTCTCCAGCCTGCATTAATTTGATATGTAAAAAGTAATTCTGGAATTGTTGGAGCTGAATAGAGTGATGTGCATAGTTTTGGAATACACACCTGGGCTGACCTGTGGAACCCCAGACCACATTGCCTCATTGATACTTTTACTGAGTAGCTTCCTCTACCTAATGTCTAGGAGGGAGCTCAGCTTAGCAATCAAGTTCATGTCTAAGAGCATTCAGAGCATGTGCGGCGATGCTCCCTTCCACTTTCCTAGAGCATCAGCTTCCCTCTTTGTACTCTGTCCTGGGAAAACACAGCAACTGGAGAAGCCTAGAGGTCCTGAAGCCAACCCTGTTCCTCAATCCACCACTCACTGGCTTTTGGTCTCAGATGAGCAACGGTTACACCAAGTTCCAACTGGCAGGGAACACTTACCCCTAATCCAGTTGGGTAGGAGTATATGAGTTACTGTAGCCACAGGCTCCATCTTCATCACAGTGGTCCCCCAGCCCCTACAGCATCCCTGTGTCACGAGGCATGTTCACTCCCTTCAAACCCATAGGGCCACCTAAAATACCATCTGTACCTCCAGTGCCACCTGAACAAACTAATGCCAGGAGCTGAGACAGTTCTCTTACAGACCAGGCTGCCCGACCAACAAATCCAACAGTCTTGTTCTGTTTAACTCATACTGCCTGCATGGTGGGGATGGTATTTCTTTTCTCTCTTTCTTTTTGTTTTGTTTTGGTTTGGTTTTTTTTGGTTTCTCGAGACAGGGTTTCTATATATAGCCCTGACTGTCCTGGAACTCACTTTGTAGACCAGGCTAGCCTCGAACTCAGGAATCTGCCTGCCTCTGGCTCCCAAGTGCTGGGATTAAAGGCGTGTGTCACCACCGCCCAGCTTGGGGATGGTATTTCTATTCAGCCCTTCATTTCTTTTGATATCACTTGTTCTCTCAGCTTCGATATATGTGATGCCCACTTTGACACTGCTGTCTCTTAGGAGAGCTCCCAAAGAATTCCCAGTCACCCATCAAGCAACTCCCCACAGGCAGATTGACAGTAAGTCTAGTTTAATATGCCTAGATGAAGAAGAAGAAAAAAGAAGATCCAATTCTCCTAACCTCCTTGGGAGGCTCCTGAGTATTACCTGCCTATTCCCTAAAACGGCAAACAATGGCAACTCTTAGCTCAACTCCAGAACTGCTCCTACTAAATACAGTTGAATGCTATAGATGCTTCTACTGCTTTTTCTTCTACTTCTCAGGTCCTGGTTCTCTCCAGCCTGAACCACATATGACTCTGTCCTCGGGTATCTGGCCGCCATGCTGTTTCCCATCATCCCGGTTTACGACTCTCCGGAATCTAACCTATAAATGCTTATTTTTGGTGGTTCTCCTCATCACAGACTCCAACCACACTCTCTAAGTGTTTCTCGTGTGTTGTGAATGTAAAATATGTAGCTCGGCTATGGTGGCACGTGTCCACAGCCCTGGCAGGATCCGGTAGAGTTCAGGGTCACCTTTGACTACAGAGCAAGCTCAAGACCAACCTGAACTAGACCTTGACTTAAAAAATCAATCAATCAATCAATCAATCAATAAATTTTAAATAAGATGTTCACTAATTTAAGTTGGCTAGCATCTTTATGACAACCTGTAGAATAGTCCAGATTCTCTTCTATTTCCTGTGGTGTTTTATCTGGCCACATGATTCTCCACTCCACCCCCCACCCCATGTAGACATTTCATTCTATTAGTGATCTCCAAAATCCCATCAAAGTGGATTCTGGAGCCACTGCCACTATCTGGATCAGCACTTTACAACAATACTAGCCCTTAATGTGGTCAAGTACATTATTCCCTTTGGAAAATTCATACTACAGCAGCTAATGCAAAAGGAGGAAAAAAAAAATAAGATTTATGGATGGCTCTACTCACCAAGGGTTCAGCCATTACAACTTCAATTTTCTTTTCAGCTTGAACAGCAAATTCTGCAAAGAGACTCTTGATGACATATTCACCAGGCTTGACATCCGGGTCAATGGTGAGGCTTGACATGATGGTGCTCTTTCTTCCCAGAGTGGAGTGGAAGGTGGAAGCGGTGGTGGCGGCGGCACAGAACTTATTCACTTTGCTGACTGGTGCTGAAGCTGGAAGTGAGAGAGACAGAAGAGCCCTGTGTTAATAACCGGCTCTGAGGGACCTGGACCTGCTCCGTCTACCTCAGCGACATCGCACCTCGACCCCTCCTGGATCCCCCAGGTTCGGTTGTCCTCCTTCACAGCCCCCTCTCACGCTTGCCATTCTGATACCTACCTAGCACTACCCAGCACTACCCAGCACTACCCGGCACTGCCTAGCACTACCCAGCATTGCCTAGCACTACCCAGCACTACCCAGCACTACGCAGCACTGCCTAGCACTTCCTAGCACTACCTAGCACATCTGCAGTGCAGCCTGGCATCACGTTTACCGCTAGGCAGTAGCTATTTCTCCACTTTTCACTCGTGCGGTGTCCAAAACATCAGGCATCCTCATCTGATTTGTTTTGGCCTAGGTGATCCCCATGTACCTAGAAACAGTGCCTGGCATACTTCAGGGGCATGACAAATGTTTATTGAATGACTATATTCTGGTCAGTGTCTAAAATAGTGTGATTCTCAACCTCTGGGTCCTGACCTCTTTGGCAAGTTTCTACCTCCAAAAATATTTACTTCATGATTAAAGACAGTAGCGAAATCACAGTTTTGAAATAGCCAGTGAAAATAATTTTATGGTTGGGGGGGTGGTCACCACAACCTGAGAAACTGTATTAAAGGGCCACAACTGGAGAAATGAAGGAAATACGAGAGATAAATACATGAAACGGGCAGGATTGGGAACTGGAAGATGCCACCTTGAAAGGAGCACACGTGGAGGCTTCACTAAAGAAGCTGCAGCTAGCTGCAGGCCTAAATGATGAAGAAAGGAGCAGAACACTCAAGACTGAACAGGAGAGAACAAAAAGACCAAGGGCAGGCGCTGGGGTGGAGGGAGATATGAGAGGCGCTCAGAAGACGAACGGCCCTTTAGGACTCCGTGAAGGACGTTTAGTGGGTAGGGATGGGATCTCACTTGTCCTTATAAATCTCTCTGGCTTCTCTGGAGAATGAATCTGAGGAACCCAACCACAGCACCAGGGATGCCAGTCCATGCAGCTAGTGAGATGGCTGGAGCTTGGGCTAAGAAGATGCTGAAAGTAGAGGTTTCTGTGGTAATAAGGTGAGGAGCCGGAATCAGCAGTAACTTGCCGTGCCTTCTCTTAAGTCACTCAGAAGATGCTGTGACCGTCTGCTCTGATGGGGATGATGTGTGTCTGTCAAGTGGTGTGAATCCCATCGTGCGTGGTGGAAAGAGCATTAACCTACATCACTCTCACCCATAACTCATCCAGTCACGCCTGTCTTCCCAGCCCGAGGCTTAACAAAGCCTGGATTCTAACTCCGGCTTGCGTGACTTCTGCTGGCCTAGTGTACCACAGACTTGGAATCCAATGCCTGTGCTGCTTTCTAACCTGATCTTTGGCCACTGCCTTCTCTGTATAAGGAATTGTCACATAGTTAACCCCAACCCTGAAAAGGGGATGCAGAACACGGGCTTAAACGCTGAATAGCTGTGGGTGTCTGCGTCAGAACAGGACAGCAAATTTGTTTTAAAAATACCTAAATTTGAAACCTACATTGCATTTTTAGGTCAAAGAAAAGTCTACTCTAAGCTAGGCATAGCAGCATAGGCCTGCGTTCTAGTAATCCAAAGTCTAAGGTACTTATGGTCACAAATTCGAGATCAGCAGGGGTGGGAACGTTATGGCTAAGTCAGCCTAGGCCACATGGTGGTGGTGGGGACAGTGTCTCAAACCTTAAAATGCCTATTCTATAAAATACAATATGTAAAGATACAGACATTTGCAACAATAATCCAAAGATTATTGCAAACTGCTAATATCGAACCTAACAAGTACCTTTTATTAGCACTGAGTTAAAATACATTTTGTATTCTAGAATTAAAATTGTATCATAAAAATCATCCGAGACAAAAATTCACAGTCCTCGGAACAGAGCACACATTATCTCAAACAATGGCCCGCTTGTCTCCGGTGTGTCACGACCCAACACTGTGTATTATTGAGAGGGGAATCTATTAACCAGTGTCACTGTGGACAAAGTCAGAGATCTTAAATTTTTAAAAATTAGTCTTGGCCCTTTAAGAGCCAAAAAAAAAGACACAGCTCATCTCAAATGGCTCGTCCTTGCTGCCCTCTGCCCTTGCTGAAGGTAATCATGAATAAATGGGCCAAGGCAGAGGTTCTAACCTGTGGGTCCCAAGCCCTTTGTCAAACCTCTAGCTGTAAAAAAAGATTTGCGTAACGATTTGTAACATTGAACTTACAGTTGTGGAGTAGCACTAAAAATAACTTTACTGTTTGGGGTCACCACAGCACGAGGAAGTGGAAGGGAAAAAAAGTATCTTCCTGCTGAAATTTCAGGCCATTGAACATCCTAATAACAGGGTTAGAGAAGAACTTATTTTTTTTTTAATAGCCCTGTTAACAGCACAAGCAACTGAAATGATATGATTCAGAAATACTAAATGGCACGAGAAAAATGTACAAACCGCAATATCAGATTTAAGACAACAAGAAGAAGAATATATACAGGAAACTAAACTGAAACTCAGCAGGCTGCTTGGAGCATGTTTAAACAGAGAACGGACCACTTTCAAAGCCAACCCAAAACACAAGTGAAATTAATTGGAAAACTACCAATACCTTCCCATAGAAAACAGAAGATAAACAACAAGGATGGAGAGAGAATAAGTAAATAAAGAGCCCGATAAGCACAAGAAATACTCACTTTTGCCAGGTTGCTGATAATAAGTTAAGAACTGGACAGCATTTGTCATCTGTCAGAGGCCTAGGAGGACCAGGCCGAGCAAGCCATGGGGAGCAAGCCAGTAAGCTGAGCTCCTCATGGCCTCTCCATCCCTCTCTGGCCCCCAGCCCCCCGCTGGGCTTGGCTTCCTACCCTGACTTCTCCCAGAGAGGGACAGTTAACTGGAAGTGTCAGTGAACTTGAACCGTTTACCTACCCTGACAAGGCTTTTGGTCACGGTGTTTTCTCACACCAACAGAAACCCTAACCAAGACGCTCCGTGACACTTGACCGCTGGAATTAAATATTTTATAAAGTCAAATAGGAGGATTGTGTTTTCCTAGTATTTAAAGCTTTAATCGTGTATGTGTATGTCTGTGTGAGTGTGTGTGTGTGTGTACCTATGCGTACAGACCTCACAGAGCCCTAAGAGAGGGCAAGATTCTCTGGAGCTGGAGTTGTGAGTGGTTGGGAGCTGCCCAATGTGGGTGGTGGGAATTGAACTCACATCCTCTAGAAGACCAAAGTGAACTTGTGATCACTGAGTCATCTCTCCAGACCAAATAAGGAGTGTTTCCCTACATGCAAGTGTAGAATTCTGCCCATGAAGGAATAACATAATGGTTAGAGTCTAAGTCTTACGAACATGGTCCAGGCATTGAATTTTAAACAGAAAAATCCAAAGTCACATTAAACACTCTTTAGCTATAACCCAACTGACCATGAATAGCTAGCTATGTTAGGATGAAGCAACAACTGAATAGTTTACGTTTTATTCGGCATTTCTGTTTTCTCTTAAGCTCCACATAAAATGTTAATTACTGGTATTTTTAAATACACTTCACTCTCTATAGCACTGTGCAGATATATTACACACAATAAAGCAGCTGTCATATTAATACAACACCTGTCCCCTGATAAATTCAAATTCAGTCAAAGGCAAAGGATAAGTAGGAAGGGACATAACCCTGGACCAGGTGTGTCTCTGGGGTCATTATAGCAATGGACTTCAGGGTTCTTTGCATGCGTGGCTCAAAAGGCAAAACGCTTGTTGCTCAAGCATGAAGACCAGACTTCAGTCCCCAGCATGCATGTAAAAGCATGCATCACCCATGTGATAGCATGTACCCATGACGCCAGGGCTGTGGTGGGGGATGGGCTAGAGACGGGTGGATCCCTTGTAGCTCACTACCAGCCAGCCTCACTGAAACCAGTCATCTCCACGTTCAGCGAGAGAATCTTTCTCAAAAATAAGCTGGGAGGTAATTAAGGAAGACATTTGACCTCTGTCACGTAAGTGCGGAGTAGTGTCCCCGAGTAGTGTCCCGGGTGTGGGTGCTTCCACCGTCCCTCCCAGTCAAGAGCAACTTGGCTGGCTCTGTTTTGGTGACTGCAGGAACAAGCTGTTGCTGTAAACGGTGTGCAGGGTGTAGTGTGGATGTGTGGTTTAGTCCCTGCAGGTGAAAACCGTGAATGACAATGATGAGTGTCACTGTTGTAAGAAACTATCTAAAGGCTACCCTCCCAAGCCAGTGCACATCTTAACATTGACCTCTGACCTTTACACACACATTTATGCACTCATGCACATGTGTGCATGGATACAAATACTCATATTCTCATATATTCATTCTCTCTCTCTCTCTCTCTCTCTCTCTCTCTCTCTCTCTCTCTCTCTCTCTCTGGTATAGGTTAACATAACTCAGATACATCCACTACATATAAGAGGCTTATGTAGTACAGAAATTCAATGGTACCATAGTTACTTACTATTATACTCACTACTGCATACACCATCTAGCAATAAGTTTTGATGGCACCTAAGAAAGAAAGGGCCTTAGAACAATTATTAAAAAAAACAAGAGGAGGAGGAGGAAGAGGAGAAGGAGAAGGAGAAGGAGAAGGAGAAGGAGGAGGAGAAGGAGGAGGAGAAGGAGGAGGAGAAGGAGGAGGAAGAGGAAGAAAAAGAAAAAAAAGAAGATAAGAAGACAATGACGACGATGCAATGACTTCAAAAATCAAAGCAAACCTAGGCCAGAGAGTTATTTCATGGACACCAACGAAGTAATCCTAAAAGTTTATACAGCAAGAAAAAATATCTCAGAAACAGCCAGCACAGTGTGGAAGGAGAACGAAGCCCAGGGGCAGACACTACCTGGTTTCAGGACTTATTATAAATCTCCAGTAATCAAGGCATTGTGCGATTGGCAAAGGAACAGACAAACAGATCAATGGGACAGAACAGACAGCCCAGAAATAGACCCACACAAATATAGTCAACTGATCTTTGACAAGGGAGCAAAGGAGAGGCAACAAGAAGAAAGACTTTTCAACAAACGCGGCTGGAACAACTAGACACCCAACTAGACATCCACATGGGGGAAGCAAAAGAAGTTAAACAGAACTTTTACCTTCCATAAAAACTCACTGAAAATGGAACACAGAGACCTAAACATAAAATTCCAAAACTGTATATTCCCTGGAACATAGAACATCCAGGTGATCTTGGATTCGGTTGGGGCTTGCTACATACACACCAAAATCAAGACAAGTGAATGGAAAGAAAAATTATTAAACAATGCAAAAATTAATGATGAGGATGAAAAGGCTATCCCCAAGGAAGAAAAAGAAAATCTAATAAGGGATTTGTATGCAAAATACATAAACGGCAACAGTAAGAAAAACAGCCCGACTTAAAAACAGGTACTGTACAGAGAAGTCAGAGATGGAGTGTGAAAGACGCTCACCCCAGTTAAGTACTCGGGAACTGTCAAGGATGCACAGCCAATGGAGTGGCGGGGCTCCCAAGCACACCACTGGTGAAGAGGGAAGAGGGACAAGCAGAGCCAGGACCGGCACTCACTGCTGGCATTGAGAATGCAAGATGAGACAATGGCTTGGGAGGTGGCTTGGTATTTTCTTCAATAGGGGATATCCATCATGGTTTTCACCTGAGGGATCTAAACCACACATCTACACCACACCCAGCGCACCATATACAGCACTTTGTAACAGCCTGCTCCCGCAGTCACCAAAACAGAGCCAGCCAAGCTGCTCTTGAGTGGGAGGGAGGGTGGAGGCGTCCACACCGGGGACACTACTCCGCACTTATAGGACACTAGCCAGCGAAAAGAGAATATTTTTAAAATTATTACACTGTTTGCTTATTGTGAGCGTGAGGGAGGGTGTGTGTGTCACAAGTCATTGCACACAGGTGGAGGTCAGAGGACAATCCATGAGAGTCAGTTGTCTCCTTTGACCTTGGAGGTTCTAGGTAATGACCTTGGAGGTTCTAGGTAATGACCTTGGAGGTTCTAGGTAATGACCTCAGGTCATCAGGCTTGGGCAGCGAGTGCCTTTACCTACTGAGCCATCTTGCCTTCGAAGATTCCTGGGGTAACAGCACTGAATGTACCCCTCCTTAGCTGAAGAATAAATTGATTCCCCCCCCTTTAGTTTTTCAAGACAGGGTTTCTCTGTGTAGCCCTGGCTGTCATGGACCTCTCTATGGAGACCAGGCTGGCCTCGAACTCACAGAGATCCCCATGCCTCTGCCTCCTAAGTGCTGAGATGGAAGGTGTGCATGGCCACCACCACCCATCTGACTAGTTCCAATTTACTATCATTTCACAGGGGAGAAGAGGCTCTGAAGCATGTGACCCTGTCCTAGTTTCTCCCAATTTGCCATTGGTAGCCTTACTTCCCCCAGAACCCCAAATCTCTATGCATCCCGTTCTCCTCTAAGTTCCATGGGGACCCTTAACACACCGTTTACCACATCAGACTTTCCAGTTGGATCTTTCCAACTTATTTACAGTGAAAAGGGCTAAAAGGAGAGGGGCTCGCCACTTTGACGGAGAAACAGCTGCTGGTTTTCTTCGTTCATTTATGTATTCAACTTTAGTCCTTCATCCGCCTGAAAGTTTCTTTGGCTACTAATACAGATCGTCTCTCCCAAGCTTTAACCAGCTCTTCTGGGTTTGTTTACCGAGATTTAGTCCTGGCTTTACCACCATAAAAACTTCCACGCTTGAGACGGAGTGTTAGCATCTCCTGGCACATAGAGTCCTACATACCAAATCCCCTGTCAGTCACACCGCCATGGCTATACATAGCTTACACATTAACCTGGGGGGGGGGGAACGGGACCCTGGCATCTTTATAATATAAGAAGTCCATGGAGCCGGCATGGTACACAGCTTTAATCCCCACATTCACAGACTGAGACAGTCAGATAGATAGGGATCTCTGTGAGTCTGAGGCCAGCTTGGTCTACACAGTGAGTTCTAGGCAACCCAGGGCTAAATAGGGAAACCCTCCTTTAAAAAAAAAAAAAAAAAAAGGAGAGAGAATGAAGGATGACCAGTGACTGGCCCAACTTAATCTATCCTACGGGTGGGCACCAAACCCTGACACTTCTTACTTACTAAACATAGAAGCCCTGGGACATCTCTGGCATGTGTTCAATGTTTTTCACTTGCAGTCTACCACAGAAAGATTCTATAGACTAAAGCTCGAGGAAGACGGGAAGACAACTCACTACGTACTCTGCTGGAGACTCCCAGTTACAACGTTCCTGACTCCTTACGACCTTGGAAGCTCGGCTCAGAAACCTTTCTAAACCCCGGAGATAAAGCAGTATTTAATGAAGATGCTGGAAGTTGGGGTTGGGGGGGGAGGTGATCACGGGGCCCCACAGTTAGCTGAGAGCCCTCGGCAGGTGATGCTGGGGCAGGGAGAGGCAGTTCTCTTCGGGGTGTGGCTCTTGGGAGGTTGCCAATGCTCCAGTGGCTGGCACCACACCCACGTGTGTAGGAACAGCACTAAACAGATTGGGGCGGTATTAACAAGAAAAGAGAAAGGCGTGGATTTGGAAAGGGTCTGGGATAAAAGCCGAGGCAGGAGGACTGCAAGCTCACGGTCTGTGTCACACAGTGAGCCCTGATCTCAAATAAAGTAAATGTGGGAAATTTACAGCTTGGCCAGAAAAGCAGCGCATGCCACGGTCCAGTTAATAAGGGTGTGGTCGCTAGCCCCAATGAAGGCACCAAGAAGCCAAGGGGTTTACAAGGCCACTAACCATCAGGAGCTTAGAAATGCAGCACTGCAAATTTGTTTCAAGGGCTTTCCTGGGTGGAGTGCATTTCAGAACAGAGCCAGGCAGAGGGGGTGCCCTCCACAAATGCCCTGAAAAATGTTCCAAGGCTGCTGTGCCTATGGTTTCGGCAGGCCCAGGTACAGCTGGTACTGACAGCAGAACTTGGCACCGCCCACATGATGCTGGCTGAGCGGGCACTCGGAATGCAATAGTTACAGAGTTATCCCTTTGGCAGGCTCGGAAGGACGGTCTTGGGGGGGGGGGTCAAAGAGTGAGCAGTAAGACCCTTCAGCTTGCGCACAGCAGGGTGGACTGTGAAGTCTTGATAGGGCAGGATGCACAGATGTTGGCACAGAACAATACCTACTACAGGAAGCTGCAGACAACCTGCGAAACCTGTCCAAGAGATAAGCCGTGGTAGTACGCAATGAGTGAGGCCCGTGAGACAGAGCCAACCAGACCCTTGGGAACCATTCGCCAGAATAGGACCCAGGTCCTCCACGAGGAGCTTCAGGATTTAATGCTTGCTCTGCTGCTGTTCTACTCTTGCCTGGGGCCAGCACCTCCTAACCATTTTCTTTCTGTTTCTGGCTTCTGAAATAGCTCACTCTGTGCCTGCCCAGACATGTAACTTAGCAATATATATTTCTGTTTGATTTTTTTTTTTCCCCCAGGAGCTCAGGGTTGATTTTGCCTTCAGTTTCAGAAGAGACTATGAACTTGGACTTTAGGGCAATGTTGGAACACATTTTACACTGTGACATAGATGAGAAACCTCTGGGGCTGGGATCGGAAGGCGACAGCTTAGCTGCGAAGTGTGTTGTTATGGGTTTGGTTCAAAGGGTGGCGCGACTGAGGGGTGGCACAGTGGCTGAACCAGAAGCATTCCCAAGGGAACCGTGGGACTCTGACTAGTCACTCCCTCTTCCTTTCTTGGTTTCTGCTTTACCACATGACCCTAACAAGAGGCCTAGAAACAGTGGGCTAATCCAGCTATGCTCTAGGAACTATAACAAACCCTTTCTCTTTATAAGAAATTGGCTCAGGCGTTATGATGAAAAGCTGTGTAACACAGGCTTTGAGGCATAAAACCGATTTCTATTAAATGTAGAAACAAAATGAAGATGCTGACGTACCCTTTAATCCCAGCTCTTGGAAGGCAGAGGCAGGCCAATATCTGTGAGTTCGAGGCCAGTCTGGTCTACAGAGTGAGTTTCAGGATAGCCAGGGCTACACAGAGAAACTCTGTCTTAAAAAATCAGGCAGAAGGGGAGAGAGAGAGAGAGAGAGAGAGAGAGAGAGAGAGAGAGAGAGAGAGAGAGAGAATTGAATCATTCTTATAAATATTTTTCAAAATAGATGGAACTTTCTATTCTATAATTATCAAGAAATAAGAATAGTTTTTTTTTGTTTTGTTTTATTGTATTTTAAATCTTCCATTCACAAACAGAAAATAAGTGGAGAAAGGGTTAGTTTCTCTCTCTTTTTTTTGTTGTTGTTGTTTTTGTTTTTGTTTTGTTTTTCGAGACAGGGTTTCTCTGTATAGCCCTTGGCTGTCCTGGAACTCACTTTGTAGACCAGGCTGGCCTCGAACTCAGAAATCCGCCTGCCTCTGCCTCCCGAGTGCTGGAATTAAAGGCGTGTGCCACCATGCCCGGTTTGGGTTAGTTTCTCTTTTAACTCTGCCTGGCTGTGTCTGGGATTCATCCCATACACCCGCCCCCTCAGCCTTGGTCGGAGAAGCTTCTTCAGGAGCCAACTGTGGTTATGGCAACAACGCCTAACAAGTCAAAGCGCAAGGATAAGAGGCTGAGAGTCTCAGCCGTAAACATGACGTTGTACCGCGAGGCTCAAGGAACACCCCAGAGAGAGGAGATAGAAAGGACAGAGGAGCAGGCAGATGCAGGGATGCTGAGAAGTGGCGCCTCTGTATGTGACGTGACCATTGCGCCCATGAACGCACAGAGGTCATGGTTCCCTGCACAGGATCAAGCTGAGGTCGCAAGCCCCACTCCTAACTGAAGAGCGGCTGACAGCTGTTGGCTGCTGGGGGTGGGGTGGGGTGTCACTCCTTTGGGCGGGTTGTGTGTGCCCCATGAATGATGTCACACTATTGCAGGGAGTGGCAGCCCTGACTGGACTGGAGTTATGTTTTCAAAAATGAAGGGGACATGGAGCTGGGGTCAGGGGTGACTGAGAGGCAGCAGAGTTGATAGGGTCAAGATGCAGTATATACATGAATGGGATTCTCAATAAGTAAAATATATTATACACCTCTTTTAAAAACTCACAAAACTTATAAGGCTGGCACATGGAAACCACAAGGATTTCTCAAAGCACATAAAAGAACCGAACACAAGGAAAGACATATTTTAGATAAGATTTAACAGAAGTACCAATAACCCACAAAATTAACAGGCTAGCATAATTTCAATTAAATTTTCTACATTTCTGCCTAGGTGATATTGGAGGAAATTATTAGTGTCTAGAGGAACAAAGTTCCAAGTCATGCCGCAGAAGTTATGTTCTTAAAGATGCGAAGAACAGCCAGGCATTCTTATATAGAATAACAGCAGCGTACACCTTCAATTCCAGTATTTGGAAGGCAGAGGCAGCCAGATATCTGTGAGTTCGAGGCCACCCTGGTCTACATAGTGAGTTCCAGGGCAGCCAGGGGTACATAGAGAGACTCTGTTTGAAAAAAACAAAAAGACATGAATATTTTCTAAATCTGGTAATACTATGATTATAATAAAAATACAGCAATATTCAAAATAGACTGTCAAACTACTACAGATCCTATATTCAAAAACTAAAGTACAAATGGACATGAAGTTTAAAATTAATTTCTCAAAGCCTTACAGACAATTAGGAGCTTCTGTGTATAATCCAGGGAAGAAAGGACTACTAAGGTAGGGAAAAAAAATCCAGACTATTTTAGAAAACGACATCTGGATTCACAAGAGGGCTGAGCAGGTGAAGGCTCTCTCCCTCAGGCCTGGTTCCTGGGACCCACAGGGGAGAGGGAGAGAGAGAGTCAAGGCCAGGCAGCCATCGTCTGACTGCAACGCTCTCGCTGAGGTGCACAGCCCTACGCACGCCAACGAATACATAAAACGTAATGAAAACAACTTCGAAATTGCATCTGACCACACAAGCCACTTACAATACTTAAGGTAAGCAATACCACAAACAAGAAAGGGCAAATTTGGGGGGGAAAAATGCTTATACGTGACAGAAAATCTAAAGTGTTCAGGGATCGATTTGAAAGTGGTAAGAAAAAGGCAGCGCTGTGGAGAAGAACCTGCAGCAGGTGGACAAAACGTACGTGAAGAAAAACGTAATGCATAACAAACATGAACATGGGGGAAAGTTACCAAACAGGACCACCCATACAGTCAACACAAACCACCCTAGTATAAAGCTGTGTGTGTGTGTGTGTGTGTGTGTGTGTGTGTGTGTGAATATATTTATCAGATTGGCAGATAGTCAACAGAATAATTGTAGCTACTGTGGGAGAGACGCAAGGAATTAGAAGACTTCACACATTGCTGACTGAGGCAGAATGCTGCCTCAGCGCTGCCTCAGAGGGACGGGAGCGCTCGGCTCTGCACAGACCATGAGCGTGCTGGCCCTGCAGCCGCCTGCACATTCTTCCACGCAACCTTCAAATGAGCATTCACTCTCCATGAGCTGAGAGGACAGACAGCAAGCGACCCGGAGTCAGCTGTAGCATGACCGCCCACTTGGTGTGTTCCTCATATCCTCGTGGTAAATCAGTGAGCCCCCTGAGAAGAATCTATCTGTCGCGCTATTTATTATTATTCTGCCACCATCTGAGAGACACTTCAGGTCCACAGTCGGCATTCTGGCAAAGTGAAGTCTCCCAACTTGACGCTTGGCTCTGCTGGCCAAGCCTTGAATCAGAAGCCAGACTTACCAGAGCTGGGGTCCTGGCAGCCCGAGTTTCTGGAAGCTCCTAAAAGTGAATGTGTCGGGGACCACTGCCCTATGCTGATCTAAAGAAGAGCAAGGGCTCCGTACGATGATTTCATTTAAAATTAATTTCGATCACTATGTTTTCTAAAGCTCCCTAACTACAGAAACCTATCCCATAATACCACAGATGATTCCTGCCAGGCAGTCCGGGGATACTTAAGTAACTACGTCATGGCGCATAGCCCAAGCATGAAAAACAAGGGACCAGTAAGACACAAGACAAATACGGTTTTCTTATTTCATATTAGAAACCTTGATGAATTGACTTTTTTTAGGGTTTTAACCATTTTAACTACTGTCCATAGTTGGAACCATTCACCTTGGTGCCCCACCCCCATCTGCCTGCCATTATCTGTGATTTCAAGGGGAAGGGTTTCAATTATATACCCTCAAATCCTTATTAAGTCTTCTCTCTGACTTAGATGAGTTCTGTATCTAATCTCCTTAGTAGCAATTCTACTGGAAGCTACCTGTTACGCCATTTTTTTTTTAAACTGGACTGTGGGGGAAGGGGAGTGCACATAGTCACACCTAAGAAGGACACATATGTGCCGGGGTATGTGCTGGGATCATAGGCGGCTATCATACCTCCATGACTTGCCTGTAGGCTCTGGGGATCAGAACTTGTGTCCATGCTTGCATGGCAAGTCCTTGTCAGCCGGGATCCTCCTGCCAGCCTGGGGCTCACTTTTAAGTTTAGAAGTTAGTAATAATACCCTCCATACTTTTCCCAAATTCTCCCTCCAGGAGGTGGACCACTTTCCGCCCAAGCACAAGAGGCCCTGTGTACCAACCACAGCAGTGGCTGTGTAAATCACATCGATAACCTTATCTTCGAGCGGTACCTGAGGCCGCTATATTGGAATCATTCTCTCCCTCAGTCTCCCTATATTAAAAATGACTCATTCATATCCTGTTCCAAAGTTTTATGAGAAACATCTTAAATAAAAAGGTGCTCATTCATTCTTCGTAGTGTAGGTCTCCACTTTCTATTACACTGTCAGTCAAGCATCTGCTAAAAGCTTTTATTCATCTCTTCATTCTTTATGGAGGCCTCTGCTAATTATCACGCTCCGGCAAAGCCAGCCACACCCCCGTGCTCCAGCAAAGCCAGCCACACCCCCGTGCTCCAGCAAAGCCAGCCGCCATCGCTCCTGTCTCCTGCACTTGGTCTCTCTTCTTCCCACCTGTGCTTCTCCTGAACGATTGGCTCTTTCTTCCTTCAAACTTTGCTCAAGGAGCACTGGACCAGAGAAGCCCCCAACTGAGATATGAATAATTAAAGGAACTTAGCTAAGGCTTGTAGGTGTGAGGGGTTGGAGGTCAGACAAGGGGTCCTAATGTTCCTTAGGTTATCTGAACCTTAAAGGAAGAAAAAGGAAAAGAAAATCAGAAATCTGTCAACTAACTGATTGTGGTATATTCACTGTGTAAAAGTGTGTTTTTATTCTCCTGTTAGAATCGCAGTTTCCCAGGCTTCCTGCCTCTGTCTACTAACCTAGGCCTGGTCCTGGAAGCTTCTAGCCTCCATACAGTCTTATCTAGGCCTAGAATGTTTTCAGCCTCGCAGACTCGCTGCTGAATAAACTCACCCTTTCTTGTTCTTTCTGAGCTCTGGCTGGTTTAACTCAGCTGTTCTGGCTCAAAACTCCCCTGCAAGCTGACTGATTCAATCTGGCTTCATTCTCAGCCATGCCTGAATCACTCTGCTTGGCCTCAGACTAACTTTGGCAATATGTTCTAATCTTCTGGCTCCTTCTCATTCCCTGGCTCCTTCCGTGATCACCTGTGTCTAGCTTGTTCTCTTTCTGCAACCTGTCTCTGTATAACCGTCAGCTTCCCCCCCCCCCTTTCTCTGCACTAACCCCTTATATAGCTTCCCTTTCCTTTCTCTCTCTGGGCATATTGTATTTGATTAAATCTTTCTCTGACTTGTCACTTCTCTGCTATTCAGTTAGACATCACGTTCAAACATGGCTGCTTCCTTCTACAAACTAACTTGACCCTCATTGTTTGGGATTACGGGTGTATACTAAGGGCGTGTCTGTATTCCAGCCAGTGGGATTAAAGGTGTGTGCTAAGGGGCTGAACCATGCCACAACTAGAAACAGATTTTTTTTTTCCCGGTAAATAACACAATCTCAGGGGTTCACAGTGTGAGCAAATCTCCTGCTATTCATAAAATGGAGTTTATTCGGCCATAAAAAGCACTAAAGTACCAATACATGCTGTAGCACTGTACCATGTTATTGCACAAAGTGTCCAGAATAGCCACAGTGCAGAAAGCAGATTGATGAACACCGTTTCTTTTGGGGGGCAATGATGAACATATTCTATCATTAGATTGGGGTGCCGACTGCACAGAGAAACCCTGTCTCGAAAACCCCCCCAAAAAAAAAAAAAAAAAAAGCTTCAGAACAGACTAATCAGTGGCAGACTGGACACCATGGAAGGACGCTATGTGGATGCTATCACGAGAGCTGGTTTTGGGGTCAGACTATTATCCCTCATCAGATTATCATGGTTTAATGGGAGCTCATGGATATATATATGAATTATATGAGTGCACACATATACCATACATGCAAAGTTTTATTTCAACCAAAGAGCATTGTGGTCTTAACGAATTTAAGATTAAAAAAGTATAACTGGGGGAGGGGATGTGTGCTCTAGCTGCTGAGTACTAAAGGCTATTTAAGACTTATTTCATTGTTCACATCCAAGCAATCTATGCAAATTGAGTCCCGTAACACAACACATCTAATTCATATTCTAATTTACAAGATGGTTAAACTGGGTCGATTTATCTATTCTACGGTCTGTGATGAAAAACTGAATCCTTTGAAATATGAGCTGCTATGTAAAATGATGTAACCAGAGGTTAATTCTAAAAATACGTTCACAAGAGGGACTGTCCACACATTGGCCACCTTGACCAGCACCACCGATAATTATGGAACAGGCGGAAGCTTGCTTGGCCTTATCAATCTGGGGGGGACTCCATCAATCTTTTAAAGGATGGCACCCTCGCTGTGCAGCTGGCTTCACAGAACGTTTCTGACTCAGGGTTTTTGGTTTTTGTGTTTTTTTTTTTTAAGGAGTGATGCCTGAAAGTTCTGGCACAGAGACAAACCCCTGAATTTAGGCCACAGGGAGGTCGCTGTATTGTTGCTAAAAGACAAAGGCTCCACTCGTCGAACTTCAGCCTGGCTGCATCAACATTCTGCCAGCTAAGCATTAGCTTAGTCCTGTGAGGGCCTCCACGCTCAGAACCCATAGTACCATCTAACCCCGCACAAGGCAAATCCTGTAAATAAGGACTATGGCTGTCAAAGATGGGCACTGTGGCCAAGGTTCGAGGAGTCAGGAAAACTGGGGTGGGGTGGGGGGGGGGGAACATTTGAAATACACATTTAATGAGGTGTTTGGGTTTTTTTTTTTTATTTCCCTTGTTTTTTTATGAAATCTATTCAACGAATCAAGTTTTCTCTGTTCTTCCCAAGAAATTCAGTAAATGGAATACAGTGGATTATTACTTTTTAAAAATCACTATGGTATAGTTTTACACACATTTGCTTTAGGGCCTGTTCCCCTGGGGGAAAATGGTAGCGTATCGAATTTTTTAAACTTTTAAGTTGTTTCCATTTACTATTATTCTTATAATTTTTTTTGAGAACTTCCTATATAAACACTACACCTACCTCACCTATGCCCTCAGCTTTTCCATGGCCCCATGCCAAATTCATTCCCTTTTTAGTTCTATGTGTGCGTGTGTGTGTGTGTGTGTGTGTGTGTGTGTGTGTGTGTTTACTGGATCCATTTAGCTTTGCTCATATGTACATGCATCCAGAAAATGTAATATTAATAATAATCAGACCAGAGAAAACAGCTCATATATTTAGCTTCCTATCTTTTGTGTTATTGTTAATTTATTTCAACAGAAATGACTGCATTTTTACCTGCTGTGTCAGGTGCCTAGACATTTCCCAGAGCACAAGCAAGCACAAGGCATAAGAAGAAAAGCGCAGAGACCACAACCAGGCTACACGGTGAGGAGGGCAGGAGGGGGTGACAATGGCCAGCGGCCCTCAAAGGGAGGCACGGAGCAGATGCAGCACTGACTGGTGGGCTCCAACGATGGCTGGTGGAGATGAAGTGTTCCATGCAGAGCAGACAGGATGGGGTGCGCTGGGAAGCAGACAGGGGGTGGGTAAGCAGGGTGAAGGAGAGGCACAGCTCGCTCCCAGAGCAGGGTAGGGAGGCCAAGAGAAGAAGGCAGAGGGGATGAACAGAGGCTGAGAGGGAAAACTTTATTCCTTAGGGAACAGCAAGACTGCAGTACGGAAGGGAAGAGAACCAAGGGAAAGTGGACTAAAAAGAACCTTTAGCAGCAAATGGAACCTACAAACAAGATATAAAAAGACCATGGAGGCTACCACGGAGATAACCCAGGGGACCATCCCCCCACCCCACCCCACCTCTGGAGGGGGTGCAGGGTTAAGACTGTGGCCATGCCAGACAGTCAGGAGAGAGTAAGAAAACCCAGAAGGTGGAGTGCAGGGGCTTCCTAACCGACCCCTGGCTCACAAGCAAAGTCCTGGGTGCCAACACTGTCTATGAGCCAGGGGAATATTCTAGCACTCCAAACCAACATGGGAAAGCCCCCTCCCTCCACATCTCTCCTATCGCCCTGATAAAGCCACTTCTCCCACCCCTGTTCCATCCCCGTAGTCACGGGGTATGCACTGCACCCCTCAACTAACCCTCACTGTAACGCTCACATTACGCTCCTCTCCCCAGAGACGCTGGCAGAGAGCAGAGACGCATCTCCCACTTTTCTGTATTCTGCAGCACACACTCAATCCGTGTCGGCTGATTCCAAGGTGTTGGTGTACTGTGACCATGCCTAGAAAGAGACAGCCAGCTACTGTCCTCTCCTACCTCCTAGGTTCTTCGTCTCCTCTCTGCACTGACGCTCACTGATGCCGGCGATTTAAAAACACCCTCACATTTCCCAGGCCTAAGACGGACACAGCTGGAGTCTGACTAAACACTGATACTAGCCATTTATTTTCAATATTAAGAGGCTGTGTTGTAACTCTGAAAACATCTTCAAGAGATATGCACTCTCAACACCCCAGAGCAATGGGGTACCATCTGACCGAATCACTCTCCCACCAGCACAGCTACATCCAGAAACTTTGCAAGCATCTGCTTTGGGTTCACGCTCAGATGCAGGGGATAGATATGCTTTGGCTGTGGCTGGCTACAGGGTCCAGGCAGTAACATGTAGAACTATTTAAGTGATCACAAATAAGTACATGGGGCTCTTCGGCAAAAGCTGCTGAGACAGACTAGACTGTTCTTCCACTTGAGAGCGTTGATTATGGCTTCGTTCTAGTCTTACCGTGTAAATGATGGGGGCGGAGCAGGGGGAGTCAGAAAGAATACTAACTCTGGTCTAATTTATCTGTAGAATAAAAGTATATTCTACAGGACTAGCTTTCTTTTAACTACGAAAAGTATTTAACTTAATTAACCATCACGAGTCTCCCAATATTTTAAGTGAGTTTACACTCTTAAAAACTTTGTGGCCATCTGGCAAGGAGGTGTCTATTTGTGAAGAAACTACTTAAAAGATCAGAAAACAGCCAGGTGCAGACATGAAGGCAGTGGGGCCCGGCCCTCATGGACCCCTTCGGATTATCTCCGGCGAGTTTCCCTCCATGTCAACATTCCGACTCGCATATCATTTGCTTATGGAACAAAACTCCATTAAGCAAGTATTTTCATAAAGAGCTGAGCAGGAAAGACTTTTTAAATTTAATCTCTCATGTTTGATTCATTAGGCTGCACAGTTGGGAGCGGAGATCAACCAGATCTATACCCCCCAGCTCTTTGCTACCACATGACCTTGGAAGAGTCACAATTCTTCTAAGCTTCAATTTTCTTTGCATAAACAATCCCGATAACAGGACTGGAGCTGGCTTAATTCATTAGTTTGATCTTCTAAATTGATGGTGATGATTATTTTGGCAGAGAAGTAAGGAGTCGGAGGTGATAAATCTTATCATAAGTGTGCCGAGGTNCCCCCCCCCCCAGCACAAGTAACCCAGTGAAACATATTAAATGAAATCAGTATTTCTGCCAAGTCCTTACTTGAGGAAGGGATTAAGAGAGAGGATCATAGCTCAATGGCACTTGCTTTTCCGACTTAAGTGAATTGGAAACAGAACATCCTCACTGTTCTCCCTCAGAAAAACCAAGTACACAGGACTTATCGCAACTTCGGTAACAGCAGGGGAAAGTTACTGCCATTCAGTGAAACTGTCTGATATCTGAAGACAGCCAGGGCTGCTACACATACACGGGGCTAACAGCGCTGTGGAATGACTGGCACTGGAATCCATAAGCCTGCAGAAATCCCGGCTGACTTGTCATCTCCCTCCCGCCCCCCCCCCCCATGTTTGATCGATTCTAAAAACTTTGCCGGAATAGCACAATTAACAGTGAACCCGGAGCTGGTAAATTTCAGTCAGAGAAAACAAAACAAAACAAAACCATAACTACCTGAATTACAACTGCCTCACGTGTGCATCTCAGAGATGCTTGGCTGACTGATAGCCATTGGAGAGTAAGCTCTCCGGGGGGGATTTTTTCCGAGGCTCTGATTTGATCTGGATGGGTCTGGAGAGAAGGCATGCAAGGAATGGCAAGAATATTCACAACTCCGTACCCCCCACCCCACCCCTCCTGGGCAGGCATCTATACTCACAGTTGCTGCTCCAAGACTTTAACAAGGACTTTATGCTAATTTCAAAAAACACAGAATCCTGTAGACTCAACATTGTGCCTTGGCTGGCTGCAGGAGCGGTGGTAGTGGCGGCAGCCACAGCAGCAGCAGCAGCAGCAGCAGCAGCAGCAGTAGCAGTAACAATTCTGTGGCTCTGGCTCCCAGCCCTTGTCCCCTTGCCTCTCGCAGGCAGCAGAGTTCTGGCCCACAGTGCCTTGGCTTCATTACCGTGCAGTCTCGCGGTGACGCACGGCTATAGTGGAAGCGCTGCTCAATGCAGATGAGGTGCCCAGCTGAATTAAAGCTCACAAGTTTATTATGAGTGCCCTGAAGGACACCCTCACCTTTCTCTCTGCGGACCTGCATGTGGCCAACAAGACCTGCCCAGTTTGCAATCAGGCTGCCAGGGTGAGGAGCTTTCCTCTCCTCTGGGCTGCCAGGACACAGACACGGGCTGCTGCTCTCTTGTCCTTCCATGCCAACGTTCCTCATGGGCAAAGGGCCTTAGGAACATAGTTATTTTAAAAAGGGAATTAGAATCTAGCATGTGATCTTTCAATGTCTTCCTTTAATAGCTGGTATCTTCTTCAAAGCGGGGGGGGGGGGGGGGGGGAATCAGTAGCGGTTTCCTAGGGGATTTGAGCGGTACATTCCCTCCACCCTGCTCCACACCAGGCTGTGGTCTGCACAGCGCGCTGATGATGAAGCAGAGTCCACAGGCCCGCTTACCCCGCTGCTGCCTAATGGAATGAGAGATGATGTCATCAACACTGGCTGAACCTCCACTGGCCTCTGAAACTGCTCAGCTCAGGACCAAGTTTTTTCCTGATCCGTGGTGCCGCTTTACTCTACAGAGATAACTGTCAGGTGAGGAGGTTGTTTTAAAATGGTGTTTTCTACTCTTAATATGGCATATCTAATTCCCATGAAAGCCTGACAGTCAAGGTGTCAGTGAACAGCCAAAATCTCCACTGGTCAATAAGCACACCTGGACAACTTCACTCTACGGAAGAGGTCTTGAGATGAAAACACGCTGACAAATGCTGAACTTCCAAACACGACAGAGGCATTGCACAACCAAAAACAAATATTATTTTATGCCAATATCCGAAGAAAAACATTCTCTCCTCAATTGGCTGACTGCATGCATCTTTGGAGGTCAGTAGACGCGTGTTCAGCGGTCCCTCATATGTAGAAATACATTTGTAGTGAGCCATCTGCGTTATTGCATTCTTTAAGTACCGCATAGAATACGTGCAATTATCAAAGTCATGGCTGAATAAATTCACTCAGTCAAATTGCTAGGCACTGTATTAGAAGCTAAAATAACATCTCTCCATGCATGAACACCATCCACTATGTACAAGAGGATGACCGCATTCATTAAGACATATTCAGTGGGAATAGCAGAGAGGGCAGATGTCTGAAGCTGTAGGGGGTGCCTGTTTTGTTTTCTTTTGGTTTCTTGGTTTTATAATTGTTCAAGAAATCTGATACAAGTCTGGACCATTCCAATTCCTAAATAGACATAACAAGAACATTTAAACTAAGGGTGCAAAGGTTGAACAACATGGAACCCAGCTCCACACCAGGACACTGGACTGACCAACTACACATGCCATGCTACATGTTCCATGCCAACTCTGAACCCTAATTCCATGCTGAGATGCTAAGGCTGACCAACACCAAACACAAATCTGCATCACTGTCACTCGCTTCCATCTTTTAAAAAAGAAAACAAACAAACCAAAGCACAGCTGAGAGCAGGGTTTCTCCTCAAAGCAAAGCCAAGGCCTCCAAGTGTTAGGAGAACAAATGGCATCCCAGAATCCCAAAGGCTACCATAGTCCACTCGTGGACATTAACAATGAACGTCCACACTGCAAAAGACGGCGTGCTTTACCTAAGTAGGTTTACATTTTGTTTTTAATTATAGTGTTTCCCAAAGTAACTTCAACAGACCTGCTAACAGATTCCATGGGAAAGAGTGACCTAAACCCAAAGACGCCACTAAGTACCAAGGCTCAGAACGGAAACACATCAGCTGACAAGTTGGTGCATAACATCTACATGTTCTCGCTACCCCTGTTGGGCTCAGCTCACCCAAGATTTAAAAGCAACTTGCTAGTGTTTGACTATGACATCTACATCTTCTGATGCTTTTATCATCCAAACTACCAAACTATTAGCTGGGGGTGGGTGGGTGAAGGAGAATACATACACACCTAGCAATCATTTTTAGAAGGCCACAGAAGAGTCCCACTGTGCTCCAATGTCTCTCTCAATCCCTCCATGACTAAAGTCTCTTTTTAAATTACACAAATAGTGATACTGTCATTATCCTTCAAAGGAGTACTCTCTGGTTGCATGGCTAATTAATTACATCAACCAAGACATAGTCTAAAGCCCACGGTAAGGTACTCAGAGATGCCAGTTTTCTAATTCATACTTAGTAAATTCAGAATCCTCCGACTTATACACACCCATGTATATTTTCTTATCATTGTCATAAAGATAGCTACAGAAACTGTCTCTAGATGGTGTGACCTTGATAAAGCAGACAAGTCTAATTCAGGGCATCAACAGCTTACCCAGCTTGTATCTCATCAATTTTAATAATACTGGTATGACAAGATATGTCCACAGGTGCCACAGTGGCACAAACGTTAGGGAGTAGCCAACTACTCTGTAACTGGATTTAAGGCCTGCTCTACAGAAGTAAACAAAAAGTCTACAGGTATTGCAGAGATGGCCAAGAACCCACAGTTGAGAAGTTCATAGATTCCAGAAAAAAAAAAATCTAATATTAATCTGTTAAGTAGATATACTATCAAACCACCCTCTACATTCCATATCTCTATACCCATATAATTAGTACAGCTCTCAGAAAAGTGTCAGTCATCCTTCCCACATCTATATCCCAGCCCTCCCACAAGGCCCAGGGACCAATGTGGAAGATGGGGCGGGAAGACGGCAGGAGCTGGATGTCAAAGAGGATCAGAACCAAATCCTCTTCTGGGCATGCCGGGAGGGGGCACTTCACTCATGAGCTTACAACAACTCTGGTTCAATATAAAAGACCTACTGAAGAACAAGCCAGTCAACATTCAGCACTGAGCGGGGAGGGGCTCACAAGCCCTCACTCCCAACTGAGCAGCTGTTGACAGTTGATGACTTCTGGAAAAGAGCCATTTTTCCTTAAGGGTGTGGCCTCTGGTAGGTTCACCACACTCTCTGGTAGGTGGCCCCACGCCAGCGAGTAAATGGGCAGCTCAAATTGAATTCAGTGGACTGTCAATAAAAAGGGGACAAACAGAAAGGGGACACAGAGTGGGGAGACGGTGGGGAGGAAGCATGAGTAAACACTGGGCACAACTGATGACCACAGTAGTTCTCCTGGGTAGTTGGAAGGCAGGTTTCCCCCTCTTTTTTTTTAATGAATTCCCATAAATCACTGCCCTTTCAAAAGGCTTTGCTTCAGTTCTCAGTAGAAGATAGCCTCCATGCAACACAGCACCAGTAAAACCCTCAGGAAGGCTTAGAGAACACTGCTGTCTAGGAGGGAGGGGTCTGAACATAGTGTACCCCCCCCCCGACACTCCGTGAAGCTGGAGCTAACTTAAAATACCACACTCTCCAGTCGGATGTAATGTTCTGAGAGAATTCCACAATTGCCAAACACATTTCAGGAAGGGAACACAAGTCCGTGGATCAGTCCTCATAGTAAGAGCTTCATCAACGTCTCAAAAACTCTTAACACCCAAATTAGCACACATGGAAAAGAGGGAAAAGAATGTGAGCTTTTCTCCCCCAAAATATCACATGGCCTTCTGGAAGCTCCTAGAGCCTCTTCTCTCCCACAGATCCCTCCCTCTTCAGAACACTCTCATCTTCGCTGGAGCTTAGAAAAGAGGTTGAAAGGCTTTAGAGGAATGATGCTCTCTGGTCTATTACATAATTACCAGTCACGAATTGCAACAAGGGGAAAAAAATGCTTCAAAAATAGCCTCCTGTTTAGCTTAGAGCCCTCATTAAATAACCTCATTAAATAACCAAATGTCAATGGCATCCACCCATGTATCTAGCTCATATGGGTTCTTGATGTGCTCACTCCTAACCCATATCACCCAACTTTCCTACAAATGGGTGTTTCCACGTATTAAAGCACCACAATACCAACCAGAAGAAGCAGGGGCTCTTTGGATAAATGGTTAGGTTTCAGAGCTGGGACATAAGAAAAACCTGGACCATCCTGCAGTGGCAGGAAAGAGAGTGTGGAAGCCAAATAAAGTGAGTGAGGCTCAGCAAAGAAGAGAGGGGCTGACTTGAGGGGCTGTCCAGACCGAAAGCTTCAGACAGAGTTTTAGGATATAAGCCAAAGTATAAAATAACTGTGTGTAAATCAGTATAAACTACTATGGGCTAACTGACCTCACCCAAACTGTGAAAACTGAATCCCTGTTGTAATCGATTAGGAGGGCAGAAACTTAATGGACTATGGTATTTGGAGGTAGGATCTTTGGGAGGTTAAGCAAGCTTAAAGAAGGCCATGCAAATGATTTCTAATGCTACAAGGTTGTCACTGGCTCAAGGGGGAGGAGCTTGAACTGAGATTCTGAATTCTGCCCTATGCCTTCTGGGACTCTGCAGGGTGTCTCCACCAGCAAGAAGGATCACACCACATGCAGCCTCTGGTCTTGAACTTCCTAGCCCTCAGAGTCAACAAATAAACCTTCATTTCTGTTTAATTATAGCAGCACAAAATGACTAAGGCACTGATATAAATAATCGGCTGGGCAAATAGATAGGAGGAAGAGGAAACTCTTCCACTGTGCAGAAAGGAGGAGACTTGACTACCCCCCTCGGAGTGGCTTGCCTGGCAAGCCTGGCCTCTGAACAACATCTGAGACTTTAGGTTGTCGGAGTGCCCCGCTATTCCTGAACTACTGTGAGTGGTTCACTGTACCTAAATCATATACATAATCTGGTTCCTATAAAACGCCTGTTTTCATTTGTTGGACTCGAGGGTTTGTGTCTAAGCCAAGCATGGGATGCCTTCAGGATCAGCCTAGTCAAACCCTGGGCAGTGAGTGTCTGATGAGCTTCCTGGGCCAGCATCACTTCACCTGGAGGGTTCCAGCTCACTGTGAGACAAAAAAAAATGACCAGGGAAAGGATGACTTTACTAGGGAGAAACCCGGAAGATATCCCCTCAGCCAGAAGATCAAGGCTTTTATGTTTTGTTGGCTGATTGGTTGATTTGCTTGAATACAGGGTTTCTCTGTGTAGCCTGTGTAGCCCTGGAACTTGCTCTGTAGACAAGGCTGGCCATGAACCCGAGAGATCCACCTCCGTCTGTCTCCCGAGTGCTAAGATTAAAGGTGTGTCCTACTTAAACTCAGGGTTTTATTAGTGATCATTAATACTATTGGTCCTAGATCTTTACAGAACATAAGAAAGGCACTTCACCCATATCCTTCATCCCTATAATCAAAAGCCCAGCTTAATCATAAAGGGGTGTGTGTGTGTGTGTGTGTGTGTGTATGAAAGATGACCTACAAAACATCCAACTAATATTATCAATACCATTAAACCCAACAACAAGCTGGAGATGTAGTTTGGTGACAGAGTCTGGGGCTCAACCCCAGCAACAGAAGAAAAAAAATATTTTTGGACTCTAAAGAGCCTAAGGAGGCACAACAAGCAAATGTTCCACCATATCCTAGATACTGAACAGAATGGGGGGGGGGATAACAGCTGAGCAGAATTTTGGCTAGCAATGCTGCAACACTATTGGCTCACTAGCTGTGAATAACTGACCATAATGATGTAAAGTGGTAACAACAGCAGAATACTGCACTGCTGTGCAGGCGCTTGCTATCAATCTGAAAGTGTTCAAAAATAAAGTTCATACACACACACACACACACACACACACACACAATCCTTATATAAAGTATGCAAAGTTTACATGAACTCATTCCAGACTTCTGCTAAAGGCTTCATGGGACAATGGAAACTGACTTCTCTTCTATACATGACTCTTAGACTATTACAAAGTCTGTGACAGGTAATCAGATACTGGTCTATAAACACAGGGGGACTAAAGCAATTGAGTGAAGCAAAACAAATGAGAAGAAACACAAGGATTGTCTCAACTTTCTGCTTGGGTGCAGTTTCAGGGTTGCAGTACATAGACTGGATCCCTTGAAAGTCTACAAACCACAGACATCTGACCAGCCAAGCCTAGTCTCTAACCATGGCAGGAGGGCTGTGTCCAGCAACCTAGAGATCACTCTAAAGATTTCTGAGGCCTTCCTTACAAAGACTTTAAAACAACCTTCTGAAACAAGCATCAAAGGATCCTGCTGCCCTGCCAGTAGTTACCATCCAGAAAGTAAACTGTTCTTTCTATGCATGTAACAAAATCCAGTGTGCAATAATGTCCCATCTACATATCTGTTCTTTCTAAGCATGTAGCAAAATCTAGTGTGCAACAATGTCGCATCAAGCTTGTACAACCACTCTGGAAATCAGTCTGGCGGTTCCTCAGAAAATTGGATATAGTACTACCGGAGGACCCAGCAATACCTCTTCTGGGCATATACCCAGAAGATCTTCCAACTGGTAATAAGGACACATGCTCCACTATGTT
>NC_034602.1:63493534-63508890 GCF_900095145.1 Mus pahari
GGGTATAGGGAACTTTCGGGATAACATTTGAAATGTAAGTAAAGAAAATAATAATAAATAAATTTAAAAAAAAAAAACAATGTCGCATCCTCATATCCAACATCTAACTAAGGACTATTAAGTGTGTCAAACGGTAGGAAAATGATCTATAAAATTAGTAACGCAGATCTGGAAATAACAGAGATGGTGGATTCTATTGCTTCTTTAAAAGGCCAGATTCCATGATATAGAAAAAGAAAATGAAAAAAAAAAAAAAAAAAGATGAAAAAGCTTCACATTGCCAGGTGGTGGTGGCGCACCCCTTTAATCCCAGCACTCGGGAGGCAGAGGCAGGCGAATTTCTGAGTTTGAGGCCAGCCTGGTCTACAGAGTGAGAGTTCCAGGACAGCCAGGGCTACACAGAGAAACCCTTTCTTGAAAAAAAAAAAAAACAAAAACAAAAACAAAAAAACAAAAAAGCTTCACATAGACTGTCAAGAGACAAAAAAAAAAAATTCTAGCTAGTAGCCCTTTCCTTATTCACAGGGAAGACGTTCTATGACCCAGAGTGGACACCTAAAACTGCTGGTATAGAGTCCTTGTCTTAGTTTGGGTTTCTATTGCTATGAAGAGACACCATGACCACACCAACTCTTACAAGAAAAAAAAAAAAGCATTTCATTGGGGCTGGCTCACAGTTCAGAGGTTTAGTCCATTATCATCACAAGGGAAGCAGGGTGGCACACAGGAAGACATGTAGCTGGAAAAGGAGCAGAGACGAGATTTACAGACAGCAGGAAGAGAGAATGATGCTGGGCTTGGCTTGAGCTTCTGAAACCTCAAAGCCCACCCCCAGTGACACACTTCCTCCAACAAGGCCATGCCTCCTAATGTGCCACTCCCTATGGGCCTAAAGAGGTCATTCTCATTCAAACCACCAGTCATGTGTATACCATTTTTCCCCATACAAAAACAGTTACAATAACCTCTAATTTTTAAAACAACCACAAAATTAACAACAAAACAGAACAAACAACCATATGACAAACATTATGTGAATGTGTTCTCTTTCCAGTGCTCACTTTTTCTAAGTCTTCTGGATACCCCCCGCCTTGGGGTGACTTGCAGTGACACCTCCAGGAGGAACGTGAGGTAAGGGGGCAGGGACACTGCTACCTGGCACTGGCTCTCACATGAGCGTTATCCAGACCCCAGTACACCCAGTATGCAAAGTGCGCCCTCAGATGACAGACTGGCTTCTAACTGAAACAGGCTGCCAACAGTTGGGAAGCATGTACAGATACACAGGATAGATACGCTGACGAAGTCCTGACTCGCGTGCCCAGCAGGATGAAGTGGGGCAGACCAAGGTCTTACAGTGCTCCTCAGAACAGTGTGAACACCAAATATTTACTTTTGTAATTTCCCATTTAGTATTTTCAGACCATAGGAAATACAGAAAGTGAAATCGTGGATGAAGAAGAATAACTGAATCTAAAACAATAAATCCCCTGGGCTTTATTAATTATTTATTAAATTAATCTGTAGTAGATTACAGACGATACGAGGGTGGGGGAGCGATCACTATAATCCTGGACAAATGAGCGCATAAACACACCAAAGCAGTGGTTCTCAACCTGAGGGATCGTGACCCCCTTGGGGGTTGCCTGTCAGACACTTATCTACATTATGATGCATAACAGTTGCTAAATTGCAGTTAGGAAGCCACAATGAAACAATTTTATGGTCAGTGTTTACCACAACATGAGGCACTGCACTAAAGGGTAGCAGCCACAGGAAGGCTGAGGACCACTGCTCCACAGGGAAGCACCTTCAACAGAACACAGTCTGTTAATGATAGCAGGATGAACAAAGCCCCAACAACTGGGGGGGGGGGGGGGGGGGGACCGCCAATGAACCGGCATCTCCACAGGATTGAGCAGAAAGTATCACCAGAGGACGCAATGATCAAAACGTTTTCTAAAATTGGTAAGACTACAGACCCACGGAGCCAAAGTTCTCAGGCAGAAAACAAATAAATGTGCACGCCAAGATCCCAAAGAAACTGCCGAACCCGATGGTAAAGATTGGTTTTTAAGTAATAAGAAATGATTAACTGCATGTGGGGGGGGGAAAGAAAGATTAAAATGGACAAGGGTGTCCCATCTAAGACTGCAAGGCCCTAGGTGGAATGGCTTTACTGTAAAATGAAAGAAGGGAGAGAGGGAAGGAGAGAAGGAAGGAGAGAGAGAGAGGGAGGGAAGGAAGGAAGGAAAGAATAAGGAAACTACTGATCTGAATCTCTAAATCCTTGGGGGTGGCGTGGGGGGTACCTTTGAGTTAAAAAAAAAAAAAAAAAAAAAAAAAAAAAGAAAGGAAAATGCAAAGTAAAAACTTTTACCAAACATACCAAATGTGAAACAATTCATCACTGACAAATGTGTACTGGAAAAAAAAGGGGGGGAAAGGGCAAAAAGTATTAAAGAGTTCTTCAGGTAGAAAGTGATAAGGAAGCTGAATACTTGCATCCTCACATTCTATTGAGGGTGCCAGAAGAGCAGGCGCATGAAGAGACAATGTTTCTGGTTTTAAATGTTTTTCCAAAAGCAACCGACAGGCTGAGCAGGAAGCTCAGGGGATGAGGGATTGCCTGGGCTCAATCCCCAGCACACACCATTAGTTAATTAAAGCAAAGACCACTCACAGTGTATTCCTGGATAGAAATCAAACATTTTACCCCAGGTTTGGAGAAATGGATCAGTAGGTAAGAACACTTGCTGCTACCCCAGAGGACCTGAGTTTGGGCCCCAGCATCCATGTAAGATGGCTCACGGTCATCTGTAACTCCAGCTCCAGAGGCTCTAGCATCTCTGACCCCACTAGACACCTGCATTCATATACACATATCTATATACTGGCATATATACCTACACATAACTGTTTTAAATTTTTAAGTAAAACTGGAAAAGAATTTACTCTATCAGCTCCACACAAAGGGGGCAGAGAAGAAACATAAATGTAATAAAGTTTCACTTCATGCATTGTATGTAAAACATCTATTGTTGCAAACTCCAGTCTGAGATTCACTTTGCAAACTTCAGTGCAATGAATCTTAAAAGGAAAAAGAGAAAATGAGCTCATGGTAGAGTATGAGTATTAGAAGATAAGAAATTCAAAAGACAAAGAAAAAGGGAGGCGTTAGGAAGCATGACCAAAAAGCAGATTTATTTTAATTTTATTTTTTAACTGAAAATGTTTTTCACGCAAAATATTTTGATCATGTTTCCTCTTACACAGTTCCTCCCAGATCACCCCCCACCTCCCTACCCACTCAACTTCACGTTCTTTTTCTACCTCTAAAGTCAAACAAATCCCCACAAAAGAAAAGAAAGTCAAAACAAACAAGTAAAAAACTAATAAGGGGAAAAAATGTCCAAGCAGAGCAAAATGAGACATAGGGTCTATAGAAGTATCACTGAGTTTGTTTTATTTTAGCCAATTATTTAGGGGCGTGGGGCCTGCCCTGAAATGTGGCTAACGAGCTCCATTAGAGAAACTGATTTTACTTTTACCAGTGAGTATCAGATGCATCCTTTGTAAGACAGTTTAACCCTGTGTCAATAATTCCATTAAATATAAATGGTCTAAACACTGCAAAAGATCACTTCATGTATCACAGATCCCCATGCCCTGGCCAAAGACAGACTTCATTTGTGAACACCAAGTGGGCTTCTCACATACAAATGAACCCTTGTGAAACTGTAAGTTGTAAGTAAGTACAAGGCAATAAAGGGTTACTTGTGGAAAAACCCGGGGTCCCACAAGGCAAGGGAGAAGAGGGAAGAGGGAAGACCTCCCGGGGAACGCTGTCAAATCTAATCCCGTCAATGAGGCATCCAAACCTGAAGAGTGGATGGTTGTGTTTATCATCAAAACAAAACAGGCACAGATAGAGTGAGTGAGACAGCTTTGACTGACACTCCTTCAAGTCTTCCACTGGCCTGAGAAGAGTTTCAGGGAAGCAGAAATATGCAGACTGAATGCTGAGGTAAATATTGGAGAAAGGTCATGAGAGAAACCGGGTCAAAAGGCCACGTAGGGTTATTTGGAGGCAATTTGGAAAAGGAGTTGATTCAAACTACGGCAGTGAGGGACGACGACTTTTTTTTTTTTTTTTTTTTTTAAGGTGCTGATAAGAACAAAGGGGAGAGGTGATCAAAATGTCGAAGGCGATCAAAATGTCGACGAGGACTCAGATTCCGTTTCATATCTCTTTATGAGTCTGATGAAAACGGGTAAGGCCAAGATGTTCAAAAATGATGTTCAAAAACAAAGAAGACTGGCTCAAATATAGCCCTGTGAGAGATGAAATAAGCTACAAGCCAAAGTGACCTTAATTTCTGCCCAGGGTTTTCAATACAAGTTTCAGGTCATGTCCCGAATTAACCGCTTATACTCCTGTGGCGGTTTGAGGGAGACTCCCCATACAGTTTTGGGCATTTGAACCCTCGCTTGCCACTTGATGGCATTGTTTGGGTCGGCATAGGTGGGTTGGCCTTTTCAGAGGAAGTTTGTCAGTAATGGTGGGCTTTCTCTTCTCTTTCTATTGTCCCTGCCATTGTGGACCCTAGCCCTCCGGAACTGTAAGCCCAAATAAACCCTTTCTTCTACAAGCTGCCTTGGCTCGCAGTGTTTCATCAGAACAGGAGAAAACAAACGAATCCAATGACTACGATCAGCCTGGTTTCTGAACACAGGTATATGGTTTCTAATAAAGATAACTTTTACAAAGTCCCACAGCACACCATTATATTTACAAATCAACAACCTAAAACCCATTTTTAAGATCTGTATGTAGGGCTGGAGCGATGGCTTAGTGGTTAAGAGCACCAACTGCTCCTCCAGAGGTCCTGAGTTCAATTCCCAGCAACCACATGGTGGCTCACAGCCATGAGATCTGATGCCCACTTCTGGAGTGTCTGAAGACAGCTACAGTTTACTCATATGAATAAAATACATGTTTGTTTGTTTTTTTAAATCTGAATGTAAGCAGTGTGTGTGTGTGTGTGTGTGTGTGTGTGTGTGTGTGTGTGTGTGAGCTAGAAGTCAATGGTCAACAAGTGTCTTCTAGACCACCTGGCCACCAAGCCCTGGGGTCCTCCTGACTCTCCTCTCAGACTGCTCCCCAACACGCTTGGCTTGTGTAGGTCCTGGGGAAGCAAGCTTTGGTTCTCCCTGTCACATCCAGGAGTGGGTAGGTATGGAGCGACAGTGACACTTCTCATGGGTACCGCGAGGTACAATCACTGCGGTGCTCCTGGCGGGGCTGTTTATTAATAGCTGAACTTGTTCTGCGCTTTCCCTTTCAGTTCTTTTTTTAATCTTTTGCACATTTAAAAAAAAAAAAAAAAAAAGCTTCCTCTACACTCTGCTCTGAAAGGAACAGTTCAGACCCTGTAATCATACCTACTTCTTTGCCCTTGCAAACCATACCAATTTGCCATCTTTTGGCAGGATGCTAAGACATTGTTTCTGAATGAAACCAGTCTGTTCTTTCTGTTCCTTGTTCAAGTGCATTCATTCTCAGGATCCCAGAAGCCCTCAGCTGAGTCCTGCCTACCTGAAGAAAAGGGTTTGAACACTACGTGAGTAGGGACCCAGGCTTTAAAATTTATATTTTTAAAAAAACTGCTACCCTACATATATTTATATAACACGTAACATATATGTGGATTGCCCCAATGAAAGAATTAGTAACCCTAGCGAACTTCCACCTGTGTGCCCCACACATGCACGGAGCAGAGATGCAGGTCTGCACTGCAGCTAGCCAGTCCTTCTGGGCAAGGACAAGTATTCCACTGGAAAAGGAAAAAAATTGATGAACAAAACCAAAACCAAAACAAACAAAAAAACCCTCACACCGAAGAAGCAAAAGGATCAGGAAGAAAGGACAGAGACTGGTCAGAGAGCTGGCCCAAAACGTGCTGGACTAACCAAAAGGCACTGTGTCTGAAAGAGACTAACTTCAAAAACTTAACACTCTATAAAGCCCTATTTTAAATCTTCTAAAGTCAGAATTCACTTTTCATTAGGATTCCCTGAGTGATTTGTTTTAACTCTTGTTGTATTCTGAGACACCATATTGTTGTATTCTGAGACACCATATTGTTATACAGTCTGAACTGGCCTAGAGCTTGTGGTCCTTCTGTCTCTACTTCCAGAGTGCTGGGACTGACTGTAGGTATGGAAGTGGTTCCTGTGTAAGTCTTAACTAAGCACACTAAAGTGTGAGACTTTAAGGGAGCTAGGGAGATGGCTCAGTCCATGTGCCTGCCGTGAGAGCATGAGGACCCGAGTTCAAACCCCAGCACCTGAAAATAAGTCGGATGCCTGTAATCTCAGGACTGGGAAGGAGGACAGACAAGTCATCAGGGCTTGCTGGCCAAGCCGTGCACTCCAGTTTCCCTGAGTTTCCCTGAGATGCTAGAAAGATACCTGACAGCCACATCTGGCCTCTATACAGGTACAAAAATTCCTGTGTATGTGCATACACACACACACCACACAGACAAGTATATTCAAAAAGAAGTATTTTAAAATGTGTTTCTAGTCACTTTGTTTCTAAAGTTTTTCATTTTTATTTGCGTGTGTGTGTCTATCTGTCTGTCAGCAGAGACCAGAAGAGGGGATCTGACATCCCTAGGGCTGGAGATATAGGCAGCTATGAGACACCTGATGTGGGTGCTAACCTCAGATCCCCTGCAAATGATATTAACAGCTGAGCCATTCTCCAGCCCAAGGTTAACTTTCTTAAAACTCGATTTTAAAATAGAATGGGGAATTTGGGAAGACTAAGAATAATGAGAATTTTTAACAGGTTTCTTCATCAAGGGAACTGGAAATAAGTTCCAACTAGTACTTCCTCCACACACACTGTAAGAGTCTGTCTGACCAGCCTGAGCTTAAATTACTTCCTAAAAACAGAAAACCCATCAAAGGGCTACATGAAAGAACAAGAAGAAATTGGAGCAGGCGAGTATGAATAATCTACACCTGTATTGCTTAGCAATTTAAATCAATCGACAATGACGTGCTTACTTTAATAGATGCAGAATTTAGAAAAATAAACTTTCAAAGGCAAGCATATGGATTCTAATTTTTAGTGCCACCTATCACCTTCATCTGAGATCAACTTCCCTTTATAATGAATCCTTTCTTCCCTTCCCATCTCCTTTTTCTTCTTTGCTCTTTTCTTGCAATTGGGTCTCATGTAGCCCAGGCTAGTCTTGAGTTTGCTGTGGACTCCTATGCCCAGACTCTCCATCTCCCTCCCACGTGCTGGTATCACAGTTCATACCTCCACACCCAGCACGGATATTTGTAACACAGGACTCAGGTTCAATAAACTTTATGACTGAAAAATGATAGTGTGGTGGAATCTATCCACATAAACAGCAGGACGGGGAGGGTGGAAGCATAACTCTCGCCTGGTAGACAAAGGGTTCCATTGTGAGATGGACCCTGATCGGCTTGGTTGACAATAACAAACCTTCACACGGGCACTGGGGGCAGAGAGGGAATGCGGCGAGCCAACAGATGTTATCTTTAAAGAATATACCGTCTGGTCTTGCTCACACTGCCACAGGATTGCAGGGGTCTGTTTTGTTTTGTCTTGTTTTGATTTTAATTTTGAGAGACTTTATGATCAGTTATCATCGTCTCTGAAGTTTAATATGAGGTAACTGATATCGAACTGGTATTTATTGAATACCTGCTACAGACCAAAAAAAAAAAAAAATACAACCACTCTTACAAGGGTTACATAAAATACAAGGAAATATAATGCTAGATCTCTTCAAAGCCTCCGGCGTCCATGGTGAGGTTAGGTCTGTTCCCTGACCTCAGCAATATTCTTTTCTCTATTATATTTTAACTACTAGAAAACTTTGGTTCCTAGGACAAACCTGTTGTATTTCTGTAAACAAAGTCACACCGGGATATGTCTCATACAGTCATCACTCATGAATCATCTGTGGCTGCCCTGGCCCATAGCTTAGGGATTGGTAATAGAGGCACACAGCTTGCAAGACCTGAGGTATTTACTCTCTGGGCTTTCATAGATAAAGGTTGTTATTGTCGATCTGCCCTTGCTAGATGGGAGATTCTCTCTCCCTCTGCCTTTTAGGATTGCTTTGTTTTGTGTGACTTTGGGACTAATAGAAGGCTGCTACTGCTCAGGAACCAGTACTCTCTGAGCAATGTTCTCTATGGCTAAGAAGGAAAAGAGCTAAGTCTGGCTTCAGGCACCTGCTCTGCTTTGTCACCTACAAGACAGGAGCCTAGGACAGCAGCCTCCAGTTCCTCAACCAGCCCTCGCCAGATGCTTCCCGACCGTGTGGTATCGACCTGAGCTCTGGAGTTTCCCACATAAAGCCGGGCCAACGCAATCCTCCAAGAGCTAATATTTTTATGTTAAATTCACTAACAGGAGCTAGCAGGCAGAGAAGTGAGGTTAGGGGAATGGCCTGGAGGCATCACACTGGAGAGTTCTACACCCCATTGGGGCTGTAACCATCAAGTGTATGTAGCCCTTCAACCCCAAGATACAAACCCAGTCTGTACCTGGGCCCAGGAAGCTCCTGGAACGTGTCTTGTTTCCTGAATTCTCTTCGCAGCACACTGGGCTTGTCTATTCTTTTACGTTTTCAACTCAAATTTGGCTTTACTCACCACAACCTAGTCTTTAACCACGTCGTCACTTATTTATTTTAGTGTACTTTGCTTTGTTTTCTGCTCTGGTGGTATGTGTTGTCCTGGCTGAGCTGGTCTGACTCTGTCACTCAAATATCTATCCCCTAAGAAATTCTGCTGACCCCACAGATTCTAACCAGTCTCTGATACGTTTTTATTGTCTTATTCATGTTTTTATGACTTTTAAATCTAAACTATATGGATTATATCATTTCAGAGATGCTTAACTAAGTGCTCATTTATGTTTTTCTCTTATTCCATGTAGATTAACCTTGGATTATGTAATTCTTTCCCCTTTTGCTTCTTACATAAGCCATTGACCAGGAAGGCAGGCAAAACCCCTCTAGCTAATGAAATCCGGACCAATTCAGAGCGTCCTGAGTGGATTAGGACTAAACTATTAGAAGCAAGTAAGGAAAGAGACCTGGAGTAATGGTTAAACACCTGGATATGGGGAGCATAGACACACATTGCTTAACAATGAGGGTAGAGTCAGAGAAACCTGGTGGCAGGCAATTTTGTCCCTCTGTAAACATCACTGAAAGAATTTACCATGAACCAGGATGGCTATGACATCAATCAGTGTCGGTAGAGGAATTTTAATTCAGCAGCATGGGTGTTCTAGCAAGGGATCACATCCAAAGATATGATCCAGCCAGAATATATACACACCCTGGATTATAGTATAATCTGCCTGGAATACAAGCACACCCTTAGTACACACAGGCCTTTAATCCCTAAAAAATAAAGGTAAGGTTAGTTTGTAGAAGGAAGCAGCCATGTTTAAGTAACTTCTAATTGAGGGGCAGACAAAGTAACAAATCAGAGAAAGATTTGACAGAATGAGTCAGAGCCATGTCCAACTCATAAGAACAGCAGGGGAAGGGGGGCTACTTAAGAGAATCCAGAGGGGGTGCTGGAGAGGTGGCTCAGTGGTTAAGAGCACCAACTGCTCTTCCAAAGGTCCTGAGTTCAAATCCCAGCAACCACATGGTGGCTCACAGTCATCTCGTAATGAGATCTTCTGAAGTCTGAAGTCAACTATGGTCTACTTACAAATAATAATAATTAAATCTTAAAAAAAAAAAAGTATTGAGAGAACAAAAAGGGTATGTGTTGTGGTGGGTGGTGGGGGCAGTTTTACCAGGACAGCTTTACAGACACGTTACAGAGAAAATAAGCTAGACACAGGTGAAGACAGAACAAGCCGGAGAACAAGAAGGAGCTAGAAGATTAGAATACATTATCAAAGTTAGTATGAGGCTAGGAAGAACAATTCAGTCAGAAACCAAGAGCAGCTGGGTTGCATCAGCCAGCTTGGAAAATGAGAAGCTAGAAGCATCCAGGCCTAGGCCTGGGGATAGTGGGAACAGAGAAGGAAATGCCCCGGGCTCGTCCCAAGCCCTGGATTTACACAGCTTGGGTTTGGCTCTCGTCTCGTTCCTTCAGCTAAGGAAATAAAAGTGACTTGTAAGTGATCAGTCTTATACGACCACCACCACCACTCCATGTGTCCATCACTGACTACAACATCCTTACACGGCACATCATAATATTTTAATCACTGGAATCATCACGGCAGTCCACACTGGCTCAGTGTTAGCCACGTGACTCAGGTCAGCCATAGCAGTGGAACTGAGGGCAAATGAACCCATCTTTTACTTCAAGTGTGCTTCCTGTAAATCCTTGAAATAAAGATCCTTAGCAAATGCTACCTGCAGTTCAGTGTTCCCACTATGGACCTACGGACCTGTGCACAGCCTGGGGAGACAGCCAAGAGAAATTATAGATGGGACACGGTCTAACTAACTTCTGACTCACACGGTTGTTTGACAATGGATGTTTGGAGGAGAACACGGGGCAGACAAAGGAGGAAGCAAAAACACCTTGTGACCCAAGCTCCAGAGGGCTTCCACGAAGCCATACATCACTCTGGAACTATGTGTAATCAAAGAAGGAGGTGCACAGGCCTAAAAAATGTGTTATGACTCAACGCTCTAAGGACACATTCAAGTGATTCACCTACCTTCAAATCAAAACCCCAAAGGTTTTTCAAATCACTTTTACCACCATTCATTGAGCAATGCATCATTTTTCCTAACTTTCTATAATCATGAAAACAAAGATCAGTAATATTCACACATCTAACGAGTATTTATTAAACAACTATTAGAGTCTCACCCCCAGAAGACACCTAAGAAGTAATTTCCTCTCTGCCCAGTCCATCCTCCCCGCTCTCTCTTTTTAAGTCAAGGTCTCACTATCCTAAATGTTGTTACTTGTTCTGTTTAACCTATCACTGCCCCTCCTCATGGTTGATCATAAAAAGTCAGTGTGGATCCATCTGCTGGTGAGTGCCTGTAGTCAAGCGACTGGGGAATCCTAAGTTCAAGGCCTGCCTGGGCTAAACAGTGAGTTCAAGATCAGTCTAGACAATGTAGGCAGACTTGTCTCAAAATAAAAACAAGGGGGCCAAAAATACAGCTCAGTAGTAACATGTTTGCCTAGCTGTGGGTTCCAACACAATGCAACAGTAACAACACACTGCACACTTCTGTCCTTCACCCAACACTTCCTCTTGACTCCAAACAGCATTAATAATAACAAAATGAAGGTTAATCCTATCAGTAGAACAATAACCCAATCATGGTGACCCAAGGACTCTGCAGCTTTTATAAAGAAATGCATGGAATCAATATGAACTAACCAGTACCCCCTGAGCTCTTGTCTCTAGCTGCATATGTAGCAGAAGATGGCCTAATCGGACATCATTGAGAAGAGAGGACCCTTGGTCTTGCAAACTTTATATGACCCAGCACAGGGGAATGCCAGGGCCAAGAAGTGGGAGTGGGTGGGTAGGGGAGCGGGGGGGGGGGGAAGGTATAGCGAACTTTTGGGATAGCATTTGAAATGTAAATAAAGAAAATATCTAATAATATCTAATAAAAAAAGCATTAAAAAAAAAAAAAAAAGAAATGCGTGGAAACACACAGGCTGAACTTTAGAGTCAGAGTGCTTTCTACATGGTGAGTATCCAAATCGAAAATGGTACGGTATATTCTCAACCAGGAAGCCACATTTTCTTCCCACCAACTCTTACGCCTAGAGATAGGGTCCCGGCTGTCATATTTATCAGTGAACTACATTTTCTGTTGTTTCTTTTTGAGGTGTTTGGGATCAAACCCAGACTGGGCAAGAGTTCTACCACTGGCCTGCACACTCCAGCCCTGGGATCAGTCTTGAGTCACACCGTCAGGATGCTATCCAAGAAGGATGCTGAAGCATCTCGGGAATGGGAGTCGACTGCATGTGCTTGATCCTTCCGGTACCTACTAGACGTGGCGAGCAAGTGACATACTTCTTTAGCAGTATCACACATGACTCAGCTGTGCACAGGAGAGTCCTTTAAAAGTAGGCTGCCTGGCCATTTAACTTAAAAGCTCATTCAAGTAGGTATCAGAGGATGGGGGGGAGGGGGTGGCGTTTGGGGGGAGACCCGCCAAGGTTTTATTTTAACTTCATTAACTTCAAATGTTTAAGTCATATTTAATCCCCAGCTTTCTGACACAGTGCCAGGGCCCTGTCCTTTAGGCTGGATATGTGGATGACACCATTGTCCTTCTTGCCTAAGACCAAAACCTCATACACTTGACTACCTTGTTCAGTTTCAGAAAGTATTCAGTGGTCAATCCCTAGTCCTGTACATTTCTCTGGCCTGTTTACTGCACGATTTTGTTTTTCCTCTAGAAAATCTACCTTCCTGGAGGCCATCCAAAGCGTCCACCTCTAGTTTACACCAAGCCAGCCCTCTCTCCACTCTCATCTTTTACCCTATTATGTAATGCGTAATTAATTATGTAATCATAACAAGAAGTTGACATTGGTGTACACAGGCTTGGTTAAAACAACAGCCAGCTCAGTCTATTGGGAAGAGAAAGCTGGCAAGGGGAGTCACCAGCTGCTGTGTAACGGAGCAGCGCTACCAGCAGGAGACACTGGTCAATACACCAGGCTACTCAAGAATGTCCATCAGGGTTTTCCAAGTATTAGTCTATATAACATTAAAGAAAGTTCAAAACTGAAAAAAAAAAAAAGATTAAAAGCAGAGATGTTCTTTGAAGCATGACCTACTAACATGTTCACTCTATGCGGACTTCTGTCCAGTCATAAGCAGTTCTACCATGACAGGTGGTATTTCAGACTATGCATCTACATCACAACCTTGTCTAATGTCCCTTAGGAACAAGAATCGGGTCAGTGAGCTGCTGAGATGGCTTAGTGGGCAAAGCACCAAGCCGGAAATCCACAAGATGGAACCGAGAACTGACTTCCACAAGTAGTCCTCAGACCTTCATATGTGCACTCGGTCCACGTGCAGGCGCACATACGCACGAGAAGTCAATGTAATTTTAAAAGTATTTTTTGGTTTCTTGAGATAGGGTCTCTCTCTACATAGTGCTGGCTATCCTGGAACTCTCTAAGTAAACCAAGATGGCCTCGGACTCACAAAGATCTACCTGTCTCTGCCTCTCATGATAAAAAGATTTTAAAAAGAATATGGTATAACATACCAGTTCTTTTTTCTACAAGAATAGATTCACACACACACACACACACACACACACACACACACACACTATTCACATAAAATTTCTCTATACTCAATTTCTCCGTTCAGTAAATGAAGAAAGTCAGCTGAGCATGGGGGAGACCAAGCAGGAGGATTTAATCCCAGCACTAGGGAGACCAAGACAGGAGGATTGCTGCCCCAAGCTCAAGGCAAAAATGGAACAACACGCCGGGCGTGGTGGTGCACGCCTTTAATCCCAGCACTTGGGAGGCAGAGGCAGGAGGATTTCTGAGTTCGAAGCTAGCCTGGTCTACAAAGTGAGTTCCAGGACAGCCAGGGCTATACAGAGAAACCCTGTCTCGAAAAACCAAAAAAAAAAAAAAAAAAATAGAACAACACAGGAAGTGCCAGCCAGGTTGTCCAGTGTATTACCTTATCTTAAAACAACAAGTATGTTTCAAAACTCCAACACCTCCTAGATAAACAGTTCCAGTTGTAATGGTCATAGCTTCTGGCTACACTACTCCATAGCAGGAGGGGTTGGGGGCGGGCCGGCTAGCCACCAGCTCACAGGGATTCTTGTATAAGTGAACCGTAATTTCTGTTTCTATTCTTATAGAAAATCCAGTCGAGGACTTGCAGGGTACAGCTGAGTCTCAGGAACCAGAAACATTTGAAGCATGCAGACCAACTC
The DNA here is from genome assembly GCF_900095145.1 of Mus pahari. Lineage (NCBI taxonomy): Eukaryota > Metazoa > Chordata > Mammalia > Rodentia > Muridae > Mus > Mus pahari. The sequence goes on from NC_034602.1 coordinate 63,507,529, forward strand.
TAACAGGCAACACACTGTGGAATCAAACAAGCCTTGATGCTAGGCCTCACTCTTTGTCAAGGTGATGGAACTGCGACAAAAGGAACAGAGATGAGACTGTGTGCCTGCCTCACTGGAACTCCATCTGCTCTCAGCTTGCACAGGTCTCGTGCACACTGCCACAATGGTTGTGAGTTCCTATGAACAGCTGCCCTGCCATGTCCAGATGTTTCCTTGTGGTCGGTCAGTCATACCTTCTGGCTCTTAACTCTCTTTCCGCCCCTCTCTTCCAAGTGATCCCTTAGCCTGGGGCGGATGTAGGGAGGTAATATATATTTCCTTTAGTGCTCAGCATGCTGTAGTCTCTTTTTCTGTGTACTCTGGACAGTTGGGGGTCTGTATTAATGACCCTCTCCTGCAAACAGACATTCTCCAGTGAGGGTTGAAAGCTGCACCAATTGGATGTGTGCACAGGAAAGGGCAGCTTTGTGCCATCTTCAAAGTAGTTTTCTTCAAGAACTGTGAACATGTCGAAATGTGGGCTTAAGGGCAGTCAAAGAACTTGGGAGGTGGAGACATCAGGATTAAGAATCAAGGTCATCCTTAGCTACATAGCAGATCTGGGACCAGTCTAGGCTACATGATACAGTGACTCAAAAAAAAAAAAAAAAAAAAAACAAGAGAGAGTGTGTGTGCATGTGAGCAGGAGAGAGAGAGACAGACAGACAGACAGACCCTGCCTGGTTACATAGCAAATGTATTTTCCAGGTCCTTGTCAGCTGGATTGTTCGTTTATTTTGTTTCATTTTGTACTGCTAGTCTAACAACAGAAATCTTTTCTTTGATTGTTACTTGTTTTCCTTTTTAAATTTCGGTTAGCCACATAAAGAGGAAAAAAAAAATCTTAGGCTGGAAATAGGGCTTAGTGGCTAAGAGTGGACACTTCCCTGTAGAAGCCTGAGTTCCCAGCACCCATGTAAGTGACTCATACCACCTGACTCCAACTCCAGGGGGATCTGAGGCCTCCTGCCTCCACACACTTTGCACTCACGACACAGTCAGGCAGACACACACATACACAGAGACACACATTATTTTTACTGATAAATAAACCTACTTGTGATACAATTTGCATGTTTCCTAATAAAAATTACAATACAAAAGCCTCTTACTAAGTACTTGAAATTTAAGGACCTGCTATTTTAAAGCTAAATCTTTCTACACTAACGAGCAAAAAAAAAAAAAAAAAAAAAAAGGCCGTCTCCTAAAGCTAAATTCTACTTCTGATGAGACAGAGGCAGGTGGATCTCTGAGTTTGAGACCAGCCTGGTCTACAGAGCAAGGTACAGGACAACCAGAGCTGCACAGAGGAAACCCTTTCTC
>NC_034602.1:63509173-63582588 GCF_900095145.1 Mus pahari
GAAGGAAGGAAGGAAGGAAGGAAGGAAGGAAGGAAGGAAGGAAGAAAAGGAAGGAAGGAAGGAAGGTGAATAGGAATAGGTGGCAGATCCTTAACTCCTTTAGTGTGCTGTTTTACCCATGTAGCAAGAAGATGCATGCCATACCAGCTCTTACTGTTAGTCTAATAACACTTGCTTTCATTTTTAAACTCTGTTTAGTCACTTAAAGAGAAAGAAAGAGGGCAGGAGAAATGGCTCAGTGGTTAAGAGCACTAACTGCTCTTCCAGAGGTCCTAAGTTCAAATCCCAGCAACCACACGGTGGCTCACCACCATCTATAATGCGATTCGATGCACTCTTCCAGTGTGTTTCTAAAGACAGCTAAAGTGTACTCATCTAAATAAAAGTTAATTAAGAGAGACAGACAGACAGACAGACACAATCTGGGGCTGGAAACTGAGTGCTCGTGGCAGTTAATCACACCTGACAACTCGGCAGGTTGGGTAGCATCCACAGGGTTAGTAAAGTACAGACTGAGTTAACGGAGAGCAGGCAGCTGCCCTGCATGTGGGGAGCACCACCACAGAGCCTGAGATCCCAGACAGAATAAAAGGTGAAGAGTAGGGCACCCATAGGGCACCATAGGGCAGGCATACCCCTCCCTCGTGTCTGTGTCTGTCTGTCTGTCTCTCTCTCCCTCTGCTTCCTGGATGTCATGATGAGAACCTCTCACCTCCAGACTGAAACCAGGAGCGTTTTCCTCCTTGAGCTGCTTTTGTCACATATCCTGTTATGACAGAAAATCTGACTAACCCATTAGGAGTGAAGCAGGGAGGCAGTGGGGAAGGGGAAAGTGAGGAAGAGGGAGGGAGGGATCTGTCATGTTTTTAATATTTATTCTATATGTATATGTGGGAGCCTGAATGCCTGAGTGTATAAACACTCTGATCCCCCTGGGGCTGGAGTTGATGGCTGTAAGCTGTCACATGGTGCTGAGAACTGAACCAGGTCCTCTGGGAGAGGAGCAAGTGCTTTCAACTGCTGAGCCAGCTCTCCAGCCCACACCATTATTTAAGGGTGGGGTGGTAGAGATGGTTCCCTGGGGTAAAAACCACCCCCAAGCCAACCCAATGAGCTGAGCTAGAATCTCAGGTCCCATGGTGGGAGATGAGAACCAAGTCCCAAATTCTAGATTCTCATCTCCACGTGCAGGCTGTGGTGTGTACCCACATTCATTCATTCATTCATTCATTCATTCATTCTCTCTCTCTCTCTCTCTCACACACACACACACACACACACACACAGAGAGAGAGAGAGAGAGAGAGAGAGACATACACACTCGCTCGAGCAAACACAAACACGCACACACAAATAAGTAAACTTAAAAAAAAAAAGCAAAACAAAACACAAACCTGGGGTTGGAAAGATGACTCAGCAGATAAAGGCACTTACCACATAAGCCTGACAATTCGGGGCCATCCCGGGAACCCACATAAAGGTGAAAGGGGAGGAAACAGTCTACTAAGTGTCTTCCGACCTCCTTATATGTGCCCCCCCACACACAAATAAAAACTGAAAAAGAAAGTCTTACTGGCACTGTCCTTAGTTAACATTAATTGCAAACCTCTGATCGGTACACTTTGTAGCAATGTGAACGGCGGCTACAAAGTGTGGCCATATGGAAGGAGCAACCACAGGTCAAGCTCAGAAATAAAAGGAACCATAGAAACGGGTGTGGTGTGTTACAGGTCAAAGCCAACTCCAATCAAGTCAGGTGTGGCTTGCAATAAGGAAAAACTTAAGTGTCTCAGGACTGAAAGCAAAAGAAGGAAAAGTGAATTTTGAATGCCTCGCTCAAACTGCACACAGAGCCCACACACACTGCTGGACTTTAGGGTGTGCTGGCTGAATCTCTCTGGGTTTTAACTCAAATCAAAAGGTAGCACTCGGTGCCTCTAGCCCTTCCTCACGCTCTAGAAGTGTGAGAGACACCAAAACAGCTAACATCTGATAACAGGAAATCGTGGACAGCAACATAGACCGGCAGATGTTGTTGGAGAGCCACTGCACAAAAGCCAGTCACCAAAGAGGAAGGATCTTGTCTCTGTTTGGAGATAGGACCTGGAGCAGCCCAGGTGGATCCTGGGCAGATGGAGGTATAGTATGCACTTCAAGAGTCCCGCCTCTGGCTTCCACCCCTGCAGCATCTAGGGTTACAAGCCCGTGAACCTTAATACGAATTTTCTTTATTTAAAAAGGAAAAAAGAAAAAGAAAAAAGAAAACCCCACCTCCCCATTCTTTTACATAATTGATGCATTTATAACAGATATTATGGTTTCTCATAAATAGAACTGTACTTTTTTAAACCGACGTGAAACAACATCAGGGAGAATATGAATTAACAGTCTGTAAAATCCTGCCTGATATTTAAACTGGAAACTCTCTTAAAGGTGATATCACAATGCCTGCCCCAATTTTAAAAGTGCGTGGAAATTTACACGAAGAAGCAATCACCAGCAGATATGAAGCGACACAAAAAATGAATAGTTATGTAATGTTTTAGTGACTCAAAACTGGAATCACGGTAAATGTTACTCCTGTTCCAGCGTAAAGGATAAACTGAGTCAGTCCCATCCTCCCCATGAGCTTGGGTGGGTTTTAAATGACACAGAGACACAGCTGGGAGGTAGTCAGCAGCAGGGCAGGCACCAGGGCCCTCAGAAAGTTGCATCTTAAACATTTCTAACAAAGATTCAGAAAGCCTCGGTTGGGAATTTCAAACAGAGTGTTTTTCCATTTGCCATTGCCCTGTGTAGAACTGACTTCTGTAACGAGCATGTAGTGTGGCATGGGGTGATCCTGGGTGCTCTGCGGCAGCTTGCTTGCTTCTGAAGGGTTGAACATCTCACAAGACGCCTTCCACAGGCTAAGTGTTCCACCATGAGATACAGCCTACCCAAACACTTGTCATCTTTACAACAAAGTAGTTAATTTCTTTTTAAAAACAAAAAACAAGTCACTTTTTTAGTGGGCAGATCAGTCTCCATATCTTATTTGTTTCCCCCATGGGTTTTAATAACATTTTTAAATAATACTTCCTCAGAATATTTCCCAAAGACCACTGGAGTTATCAGTTATCAGGCTTGATGATTTGACACTATTTCTCATCATTTGCTTCCCTCTCTAAATCAAAACAAAACTTCTAATAGTCAAAGACTTAGGTTAACTAGGTTAACTCTAGTTACCTTAGGACATATTTTTAATACTTAAATCTTACTTTCCTGGGATAATTTTTGAAAGAACTAAAGCAACACCTTTTTACTTTACCCATTTGTTGATGTAGACATCTGTCATCGTGATTTCCACACCACTTATTCTCGCCTGGGTCACCCACTGTCCTCTCGGAGGAAGTTGAACACAGTCTTCGCACCCTAAGTAATCTGGGGGAATCACCTTCAATCTTCTCTCTGGCCTCCAAAACCAGGTCGCCCGAGAGGACAGGAGGCACGACTCTCTTTAAAAAATCCATCTTAAGGTGCTTCTGCTACATTACTAGAGCCAGAAGCACAAAGAAAAGGTGCAGGGACCAACTTCCTTGATGACTCGTTAAGAGCTATACTATCTGAGGCAAAGAGCAGAGAGTGTCATGTGAGCCTAGGCGGTACTAAAGCCCAGCCGGTCAGCCACCAGCTGTTTGGAGGCTGATTTTTTTAGGACATTACTGTTTGTGCTGATAACAAGCCGAACACTGTCAGTCTGTGAAACTGCAGGCCACATCTGTGTGCCCTTCCACAGTGGGTGTTAACTGCAATATCCATGCCATAAAATGCTTAGCCATCGATAAGGGTTAACATTTAGACTCTGACAGCCTTCACTGTGATAATGTAAAAAAATAAATTCGCTTTGTTCTCGGGTGTATCTTCCTCATATAAATTTAAGATCTTGAGTGCAAGAGAGTAACTTGGACTCAAAAGATAATTCTTATCAATTTGAAAATTTGCTACCAGATCTCACAACTTACACAGGCTGTAAGGCTGAGCCAGTGAAAACTTTAGACTTTTAAACATGCGCGGACACACACAAATCCCCTTTAGAATCAAGCGTTCTTCACAATAGTAGAAAACTTAGAATAAGTCATCAAAAGGTGCTGGAGAAATGACTTAGTGGTTAACAGTCCTGAGTTCAATTCCCAGCAACCAATGGTGGCTCACAACCATCTGTAATGGAATCTGATGCCCTTTCTGGTGTGTCTGAAGAGAGCTATAGTGTACTTACATACATAAAATAAATAAAACTTAAAAAAAAAAAAAAAAGAGTCATTGGCAACAGATCCATCTAAAACATAATGTTAAAAACTTGAGAAATGAATCATAAACTGTAATAAGTGTAGTCCCCAACATCCTGTCCTTGTTTTCAAAATAATTACAATCCATTCCATATGGTGAAAGAGCACAAAGGGTTAATCCTAGGACCTCGATGTTACCAGGACAGACTAAAGACAGAAAGGCTCTAAAACCTGAGCTAGCACCCACTCAGGCCTCTCCCTGCCTTGTGGGAGGAAAGGACAGGCGCGTGAGGGGCAGGAACCAAGGGAACGCAGAGAAGGCAGAAGCAGCCCGGGGAACTGTGCTTGTGTGGAACTTCAGGAGACTTCAGAATAACTTCGGAACTCAGATTCTCTCAGCAATGCACACACACACACACACACACACACACACACACACACAATTGCTCTCTTCCAGTAACAGACATGAAAATAGATGTGAAATGTAACATTTCTAAAGATGGAGCAAAGCCATCCCTACAGACATCAGGGGAAACGACTATAGATGAGTAGCTAACTGATGTCTGCTTGGAATCAGGTTTCTGCCCTTGCTCCTAGACTGTGAGACTTAAGGGGTCATTGGCCAGGAGCTCGCAAACCAAGAGCGGTGGAATACACCTGTAATCCCTGTACTCCAGAGGAGGAGGTAAAAGGATGGGAAATTCAGACTCATCCCGGCTGATTCAAGGCCAGCCTGAGATACTCGAGACCCTGTTACCAAGTAGGGGTCGGGTGGAGGAATTCTGTCTAGGCGAAGAACAAGGAAGGAAGCCTTCCGTTTCTTTTCCTAAAGAAGTCCTTCTATTAGAAAAACCCCTGACTTTTATAAAGCACTTTTATGAACCACATTCTCTCGCCAAGCTTCCTCTGAGCCTACAAGGAATAAAATTGATATCTCAGTGACCTGATCCCCACGAACAAGGAAAGCAATGTCATAGCTCTAAGCCCTGAGGTTTCTCACTGCCTGTGGGTGCTCTTACTCTGTGTTTGCTTGGTGACTGTGACCTCAGGGGTTTGACACGGCATGTCTGCTGTTTGCCTCGGGCCTCTTTGTGGGCTCTTATCTAAGGAGCCCTGTAACACAGTGGTGTGGAAGCACACTAATGCCAGACAGGAAGTTGTGCAGAACCACCTGCCGGGTCATATTAACCCCAACCTCACTTTCACATCTCAGAAAGGAAGGGTCTGGGGCGCAGAAAGAAGAGCACTGGGTGTCACAGAAGTATCTCAAGATTCCCTTTACCCCTCAAGTGTTTGCTGGGCAGTTTCTATGATTTGTGCAAAGTACAAAGACTGTGAGATCCGCTGCTTCTATCCGGTTAGTCCTCTGTTTAAGGAGGAAAATCAGTTCTCACCACTACAATTTTCCCTGCAGGGTAGGGCACAAAGCTTTCCTGAGCCCAATCTGCTTCCTAGGCTGATCCCTGATAAACCGTGTGGAAGCCACTCTGTCAGCTACCTGAAGACCAACCCTGGCTGAGACACAGAGTTGACAGCATTACGTTTCCGGTGGTAAACACTATCCATTATGGTCTCCATCTGAGAAGAAAAGGTCACGAAAACCCATTTACTTGTTACACTTGGACTAGTTATAACTTTGAGTGGAATGTACTGATATAAGCAATATCTTAAATGTCCCCCAGTGGGGACTTACAGGGACGATGGTTCAGTGCTCAACAGCACTGGCTGCTCTTGCAGAGGACCTGGGTTTGATTCCCAAGCAACCACTTGGCAGCTCACAGCCACCTGTAACTGCAGTTCTAGGGGACCTGGTGCCCTCTTCTGGTCTCCATGAGCACCAGGCACACAGTGCAGACGTGCATGCGGGCAAAACACCCATGTACATAATAAAAATACAGCAAAATAGTAATAATTTTAAAAACTGTGTAAGTCTCCTAATGGCCCCACATATCTAAAGTTTGATCCCTAATTTGGTGATTGAGAGGTAGAGGCTACTGGGAAGGGTCAAAACACTGGGTTGTCATCCTTGAAGAAAACAGTGGTGGGATCCTGGCTCCCCACTACCGTGTTCTGATTCCCTGGACAAAGGTTCAAAGCAACAAGACAGCAAACCACAGACCAGAACTTCCAAAACCATGAGCTCAAATCAACCTCTTCACAGTTAAGTTAATCATGTCAGGAGCACTGTTGGCGGGACGGAAGAGTGACTAAGACAGAAACTGTAATCGAAGCTGAGAGCCAAACTCGCAGTGGCGTTAAAACCTCTTTCTCAACCTCAGTCTTAACCTATAGGGTTTACTGTGATCTTACCGCAGTGCCACTCCCGGCTAAGTCCTTGGTGGTGACATGGAGCATCTAAGCATGCATGACGCTTGAGCAGTTTGAAGAATTAAGCATTTAGAGGGTAATTGCCCAGATTCAAATAAATGGCTTCGTCTCTGAAGAAAAACAAAACACAACATTTGCCCGTCAGGGATGTTTATAATTAAAAACATTTTTGTGTTAACTTGTATCCATCCCCACTTCTGGTAGCAATCATTCACCTGGTTCTACCATCTCTTCTGATCCTGACACGTTACTTAATTTTTCTTAAACTCTGTAAATTTTCCAACTGCTATAAAATTATTGAGAATAATATCCTAAAAGCACCTGCCCCCATTATTCACAACTACAACAATTAGCTCCGCGTATATCATCATGTCTCAGTCATAGCTGCATATCCCGTCCATCCCCAGGATTATGCTGAAGTAAAAAGGCAGACATCCAAGCATTTAGGCCTTTCTAACACAGCAGCCTATTAGAATACCTAGAGTATACTAATAAGGTCTAATATCAACTACCAATCAATGCTCACATTTCCAAGCATCTTTTTAACCATCTGCCCTAACCAATGAACAGAATCCAGAGAGCGGTAACTGTGTTCCTCGGGTCTGTACCAGCTTATGTGTTTCTCCCCTCCTTTTCTCTAAGCAATGCTTTTATAAACCAATGGTTGACCTCATACATACACCACCATCTTATTCAGTTACATGTTTAACACACTGACATTGCATTCATTAGAATACAGCATTGTCAAACAGCGTGTGTATCTTTTAGGCACCATATTTAACAGATCTATAGATATTTAGGGTGTAGCATTCTATGTACTAAGAAGCATGATGGCCGGGCGTGGTGGCGCACGCCTTTAATCCCAGCACTCAGGAGGCAGGGGCAGGCAGATTTCTGAGTTTGAGGCCATCCTGGTCTACATAGTAAGTTCCAGGACAGCCAGGCCTACATAGAAAGATCCTGTTTCCAAAAAAAAGAAAGAAAGAAAGAAAGAAAGAAAGAAAGAAAGAAAGAAAGAAAGAAAGAAAGAAAGAAAGAAAGAAAGAAAAAGAAAGAAAGAAAAGAAGAAAGAACATTCTGGCACATTCTGGATATTTTCCTTTGTCTTTGGGTCATGGCATCTTTTCTCCCTCAAAGCACATAGAACTCATATTACAACCTCAGTCTCACCTGTACGACCACACACAGCATTAGACTTAAACTGGGCTTTGCCTCCTTTCTCAGGACAGCTCACAGAAGTGAGGCCCATTAGAGTGAAATGTGGGAGGAACCGACACAGCTCCAGGCCCAGCGAGATGGCTGAGTCACAAAGGCATGCTGGAGAGAGCCTGGTGGCCTCAGGTGGATCCCTAGGGTTCATGTAAAGGTGGAGAGGACCGACTCCACAGAGTTGTCCTATGACCTCCACACATGTGAGGTGACGCGCATGCATGTGAAGTGACACGCATGCAGCAACACTAAGGCGCACGTCAGACAATAAAGTAAAACTAGGTAAAAAGACGGGAAAACCAACTCAGAAAGCAAAGGAGGGATGTTATAACCTCAAACTGGATGGATTGTGTGTCAGGATATGGCGCCCGCTCTCCCTCGCTCCCACACAGCAGGCTTCTCCAGCAGCTCTTCATTGCCAGCTCTCATTCTGTGGATGTCCCCAATGGCCCCTGAAGCCCGCTCTCTGTGGATGCCCCCAATGGCCCCTGAAGTCTGCTCTCACTCTGTGGATGCCCCCAATGTCCCCTGAAGCCTGCTCTCACTCTGTGGATGTCCCCAATGTCCCTGAAGCCCACTCTCACTCTGTGGATGTCCCCAATGGCCCCTGAAGCCCGCTCTCTGTGGATGCCCCCCAATGTCCCCTGAAGCCCACTCTCACTCTGTGGATGTCCCCAATGCCCCTGAAGCCCCCTCTCACTCTGTGGATGTCCCCAATGCCCCTGAAGCCCCCTCTCACTCTGTGGATGCCCCCCAATGCCCCTGAAGCTCGCTCTCACTCTGTGGATGTCCCACACACCCCCTGAAGCCTCCAGCACCTTCATCAGACACACACCCTTCCAACCCTCACCTTCTCACTTCTGAATGAGAGATGCAATCCCTGACTGCCCAGGAGAGTATTTGGTTAATATTCCTCTGGTTTTTCTTGGTGTGTACATTTTTATCAGGAGTAGGGTTTGAAGAGATATCTGTATCCAAGGGTTTCCTCCCCCAACCTGTTTTGTTTTGTTTACGGGGTGCTGTTTGTATGTTTGGAGTTTCTTGGGGGGAGTGGCAGCCTTTCTGCATGTTAATCAGATTTCCCTTTTGTCTCTCCACATACCATTTCCTATGAAATCCACTTTTCTGATCTGGAGAACATGGTTTGTTTTTTTCTATAAGAAAAACCATTTTTACTACTTCCTTTTAGCATGTTGCTTCTGAGACCGTGAAGGTCAAAGAGGGTGTGTTAACTGTCAACGGTCAAGCTATACATGAGATCAGTGCCCTGCCTTTTATTTGAAAAGGTCAAAGGAGACCAGTGGGTATTTGACAACCCTAAATCCAATTCTATACTCAGCCAAAGAACAGCAGGCTTGCCGGCATGTGACTTCCACCCGTGGCAGGAGATGCTTCTTAGACTCGCAGTAAACAAACAGAGTAATGGCCCAGATGAGGTCCTCCAGACAACATTCTACATCTTTTCTTTTTGAAAACAATTTTTGAAATAGTTACAGCACAAATGCCAGAGGTTTAACTATCTACATAGTTAAAGCAATCGAAGTGTGTCTCTATGATATATACTCTGGTAGGAAATGATAGGCTAAAGTAACCAGAGCTAACTGGACAGAGAACAAAGCTGAGGGCTGTTGGTTAGCACACTTTCAATATGTGTGCACTCAGAATATGCCAAACCATGAGGATAGGAGCTGGGCAGGCCCTCGGCATGTGGGAGGTTTAGGATCAATGTTAAGGACTTGATGGTTTACTCTTATTGAAAAGTCTGCTCACTGAGGTTTTAGGTAAAGATTGTTAAGAATACTGGCTGGAGCCACGAAGAGCAAGTATTGCCCTCATGGAAGACCTGAGTTCAATCCCCAACACCCACATGGTGACTTCACAACCATCCATAACTCCAATTCTTGGAGATCTGAGGCATTTTCCTGACTTCCACAGGCACCAGGCACAAATGTGGTATGGAGACATGTGTGTGAGAAAAACACTCATACACATAAAATGACATAAATAAATCCTTGAAGCAATATTGTAGAGAGTACTAGCCTTCCTACACAATGTGACTGAAAGGATTACCCCACCAGGTTAAAAAAAAAAAAAAAAAAACGGTTAGGGCAAATTCCAACTTGACAGTTTCAACCTGAAACTCCAAATTTAACTTCAAATGTATTTTATATTATTTTTGAATACAAAATATCCAGTAACCTAGAAGTGCATCATTCTTCAACCAAAAAGATAAAGTACATCCCAAGGCATGAAATCTGCCTATTATTAACATCCAGGAGTCCTGCAAGGTCTCATAAAATGATGATTTTTTTTTAAAAAAAAGGGGGGGAAGGCAGAGAGATTGGGGGGTGAGGAGGGGTTAACAGTCTTTGCTCTTCTTCCAAGGACCTAGGTTTCAGTTCCCAGCACTGGCTGCTGTAACTCCTGCTCCAAGGGTTCTGTCGCCCTCTGGCAGCCTCCACGGGCACTGCACCCACAAGACAAACATGCAGACACATATATCCATAATTAAAAACAAAAGTAAATCTCTTTTCAAAGTTAGATCAGCACCCCCACAGCCTCTGGGAGCAAAGCAGAAAAGTGCTTACACCAGCAACGTGGCAAAGGTGCTCACACCCACTTACAATCATCGCAGCTCTTGCCTTGACACCAAACCAATAATGGAAAACACAAACTGCAGTGATCTGTTTAATCCAGTGACTGCACGGTATATAAAGAGCCCACTCACAAATAACAAAGTGGGAAATCAACGTATCCTATGCATCGGACCAGTAAGAAATTATTAAGACAAAACTTTTAGGGAAGCTTTATCACCCATTTAATTGACAAAGAAAGTTAATGATTTGTAAAACCTAATGGTGATTGTTTTATAATTCAAATTTCTAGTCTCCTTTGGTCTAATTATTTAAAAAGGCTGTGGTTTGTTTTGGTTTTTTTTTTAATAGCGTTTTAAGAGTGGTTTATATTTAAACTTCTCAGTTGCTTTATCACATTCCATCAAGTATCAGCTTTTGTTACATTTAGAGTGAGCATGTGTGTGTGCGTGTGTGCGTGCGTGTGTGTGTGTGTGTGTGTGTGTGTGTGTGCCCGCGTGCGCGCACGCGCGCACGTGTACAAGGAAGTAGACAACTCGCAGGGGGTTGGGTCTCTCCTATCACATAGGTCCTAGAAAGCCAACACAGGTTTTCTATTTGACAATAAGTGCCTTTACCCACGGAGCCATGTGGCTGGCCCCAAGATTCTAATTTCATAGAGTGAGGGAACAAACTGTGCTGAATATAATCTATATAATCTCAGATTATATCACGAAACCTGCCAAAAATGTTGTATAATGATCTGAGGTAGCATAATCAAGCAGTACCACAAAAAGGAAAAGAAAAAAAAAAAACCCTCTAAATCTCTTGCTGACAGAGCAAGACTCAGCAGGTAAATGTGTCAGCACTCTGTTCATTTGGCATTTTTTACTCAGAACAGCAGCGTCATGGCACTTGATCTAAGGAAAGCAATCAGCAGATTTTCCATTCACAATGTTAGAGAGTTTTCTAGAAATGTTTCATTATTGAACCAAATGAAAGCACGCCGGTATACACATCTTCCTGAGTACTGATGAATGAATATGTCGCTCTAGTAAAACTTCCCTATCATATTTCTATGTGGCATGAGATCAAAAATATATCAATAAAAAAGATTTTCCCACCTACATTTAAACACCAGGAGAGGACCTTGGGGGTCAATGGAAGAAGTCCCAAGAAATCAATGCAGAAAGAATATGTCGCCAACTCAAAAATGTCCTTCTACCCCCAACTTCTAACACTTTGTTACTGTAACCATACCCCACATAGGCTGGCAGAAACCACACACTTGATAAATGTTTGTAGACTAGAACCATCTATGGAAACTGGAGTGTGAATAAGCCAACCCCCTAGCCTAGTGTTCTCCACCTTCCTTACGCTGTGGGCCTTTCTTATAGTTCCTCGTGTGGTGACCCCCAACCATAAAGTTATTTCCATTGTTACTTCATAACTGGAATTTGCTACTGTTATGAATCGCAATGTAGATATCAGAATATCTAACCTGTGGACCTCTGTGAAATGGTCAGTCAGCCCACACAGGTTGAGAATGGCTGCCCTAGACTCTAACCATTTACATCCTAATGGAGAGTTTACATCTTCTAAACTTGGCCCTGCCTTACTACCAATGAGGCGAACCCGAGGAGCCAAGCCTGGGTTCCAGCATGTATATCTATCAGTTCACAACTTCTCTTGACTACAGCTCCAGGGATCCAAGGCCTCTGACCTCCTTGGGCACTACACTTGTATGTACATAGCCTCGTAGATAACGCACGCAAATATACATTAAAACATACAGTAACCTCACCTTAGGGAGTTGAGAACGTTTGAGGTAGAACCATCAGTTATAAAGTAAGATTCCCTCGCTTAGGGAATGGGGCATGGCTTTGTGGGTTAGAGCACTTTCTGTCAAAGCAAGAGGATGTGAGAGTGGAGACAGATGGGGCCCAGACACCCGCCTAGCTGAAGTGATACGCTCCAGGTTCACAGAAAGACCTTGTCTCACGAACTAGTCCCAGAGGAAGGCAGCCGGCGTCCTCTGAACATGTTCATGCATGGGAGCACACATGCACACACGCACATACCCAGCACAAACATACTTTAAAAAAAAGTGTTCACTTACTTTTGACAACTACTATATATAGCAGTTTCTCAAATTATGCTATTCATACTACACACCATTTCTCCCATTGCACCAAACTGCTCACAAACTCCTAGACGGTCAGATTATACTGCAGTAATCTCGTCCTTCCCAAAATAACTGAGCCTGATCCCTTCAGTTTCCCATAGAGCCTAGCTTTCTGGTTTCATGAATTATTCCCCGAGCACCTTAAGTTATGCCCCAAACCTACAGTTCAAGTTGTCACAGATGTGACACATGACGATGCGAGGAGACACACTCAAGAGGAGCCCTAACCACTTAAAAAATAATAACAACTTCTTTTACGTTTAAATTTGTATTTATTCTGAGTGTGTGTGTCTGCACGTTTGCATGCATATTAAGGCACACGTGTGGAAGTCACAGACAACTCACAGAACGGGTTCTCTTCTGTCTTCTCCCTGCAGGCTGAGACGGCCAGGCGAGAGCCTCGGGATTGGCAGCAGGTTCCTTTTCCTACAGAGCAGCCAGCCCCAAACTACCCAGGAGTTAGCCAAAATGCTTCTGTTCTTGCTTGTCACAAAAAGGAAACATGTTATCCATTGTGTGTGTGGGGGGGGGGTGCCTTTTTATTTAAAAATGTGGTAGTTGAAACATATTTGGGTCATTAAGGCCCCTGATTAATGTATACATTTATTGAACCTATAGTTTTAAAAAAATTAAACCATGGAACTTCGTTTAACTAATTACCACCCCATGGTTCAACAAGAGCAAATATCACAGAAAACTCGTGCAAATTTTCAGAAGCATAATTTGTACGTTTTCATACCAGTAATTGGCAATATGAGTTTTTAATATCTTTGAGTTCAGGTGCGTGTGCACATGCATATATGTGCATGCGTGTGTAGAGACCAGAGGACAGCCTCAGGTGACATACCCTGGAATGTTATCCACCTCTTTCCACACAGTCACTCACTGGCCTAAAGCCTATCCATTCAGCCCCTGGGATCTACCTGTCTCTGCTTCTCCAGCACTGGGACCAGAGCCACCACGCCCAGCTTTTTCTTACAGGCTCTAGGGATCAAACCGAGGTCCTCAGACTTGCGAGCTAAGCACTTTTATCGGCTGGGTGATCTCCGTGGCTCAGTCATAAGAGATCTTCTAGACTGATCTGACTTTTGAATGAAAGAGAGGGTGACAACTAAGTAGGAGCTCAAGGTCATGAAGCGAGCTCAAGGTCATGAAGCGAGTGACGGCCACAGCTTAATAAATCCCCCTTCCTCTTTCTGCTTATTGCTTCCAACAAGCCGAGGGAAGTCTGACATCCATAAAAGAAACCAGAGAAGCACACATGCCCACTGAGGATTCAGATGACCTACTTCTCCCAAATTTATTGCCCCGAAACAACTTCTCTAAAGAATGCTATTTGTCACCTTTGGTCTCGCCACTTGAATCGAATGGCTTTAAGATATTGATCATCTTTCATCCGGTAATGTCATTTCTCAGAGCAAATTCTAGAAGATGATCAGAAGGGCATGGGCAAGTTTGTTTCAAAGGATGTGTGCACAAAAAGAAACCCTTGCTGCTGGGCTCAGTGACACACATCTTTAATTCCAGCACTCAGGAGGCAGGCACAGGCTGGTGTACATATCAAGGCCAGCCAGGGAGACATAATGAGACCCTGTTATAAAAAAAGTGAGTGCCCTTATTAGTCTCCCAACCCTCACCAGAGATACTTCTCTCCACAGTAGAGGGTGATTAATCCAGAGAACCACCACCGCTGGGCTAAGTGCAGAGCATAGGAGACCAAGGAGTTTTTGAAGCTCTAAATGAGACATCTACGTGTCACACACACACACACACACACACACACACACACACACCAGGGCTCAGGGACCATCACAGGAGAGAGGTATAATACTGAGACAGTATAATACTGAGAGATGAGTTATCTGTAGGAGACCAGAGTTTGTACACATGAACTCATAGCAGCTGTGACTGTATACACAAGGCCAAGCCAGCCCAAAACCCAGCATTGGCAGGGGAAGGGAACGCTCTCCCTAGCTGATGGATGCTGAGGGAGAAGACCAGTTTTCTTCAGGGATTCGGACCCTGAGAGGTTCCTCATCCTCCAGTATATAATCCTACATGCACGCACGCACGCACGCACGCACTCATGCACACACACTAAGTGGACTCAGTAGATTAAAAATGGACTGAACATGTGAAGTTGGGAAGGAAAAAATGAGGAATTAAGTAGGAAAGAAACTGAAGGTGAGGAAAAGGGAGAAGGGTTTGATCAAAGCAGATTATATGTGCTTGAAAAATTCGCAAACAATAAAAAGAATGATGTGTCGTTTGCAGGAAAATGGATCAAGCTGGGCGTGTTAGCACCAATCAAATGAAGTAATATCTGTTTCCTCTCATTTGTGGGCCCCAGGTTTTGTGTTGACACATAAATTATACATGTCCAGATGGCATGAAAATAGAAACAAAACTGTCCAAGGGACAAAGAGAACAAACAGGAGGGGACCGGGAAGATAGAGGAACAGAGAGAAATGTGCTTAAAGTACATTACATACTTGAAAATTACCTTATATAATCCAGTACAAAAAAAATAAGGTATTCAATTTACTGTTATTCTTGGGGAGAATGAAATATTACAGTGGTCAAAGAACAAAATAGTTGGAAGGGAAAATTGATATATTCACAAGGTGAAATATATCATTTTCTAAAAAAGCCAAATATAGTCTTGACTAACACTGCAACTCAATGTGTATATTTAAGTACAAAGGGGGAAAAAAGTACTTACAGTACCTTACCAGTTATTGGAGATAAAATTACATTTCAAAGCAATGACTAGACCCTGATAGAGTGACTCCATCTTTATGATTGACTGTACTCATTGACTCCTCCATAAATAAGGATGATAAAAATCTCTCAGGACTACTGTGGAAATTAAAAATGAAAAGCACTTATATAGTGCTTGATATATGGTATGAGATCTCCGTTTGTTTAACATATCATAGATGCTATAAACAGCAAAGTCTGCAGCAATTTCCCAATAAAGAGATGAAAGTGTGTCAAAGTTCTAAGACCTAAGAGGCTAGGGAGCTGGCTCGGTGGTTAAAAGGAGTCACTGCTCTGGTAGAGGATCGGGGTTTGGTTCTCAGCACTCGCATGGCAGCTCACAACCTCCAGCTCCAGGGATCTGATGCCCTCTGCCAGCCTCCATGGGTATTACATGCACACACATGAAGGGTATTACATGCACACACATGAAGGGTATTACATGCACGCACATAAAAGGTATTACATGCACACACATGAAGGGTATTACATGCACATACATGAAGGGTATTACATGCATACACATGAAGGGTATTACATGCACACACATGAAGGATATTACATGCACATACATGAAGGGAAAACACTTTTATACAAATAAAAAAGAGGAATTTTTTTGAAATGTTAATGGTTATTTTATACGTATGAGTGTTTTGCTTACGTGTGTGTGTGTGTGTGTGTGTGTGTGTGTGTGTACAACACACATGAGTACCCACCGAGGTCAGATGAGGGTGTCAGAACCCTTGGAACTGGAGTTATAGAAGGTTGTGAACTGCTATGTGGCTACAGGAATCAAACCCAAATCCTCTCAAAGAATGAGTGGTCCGAACTGCTGAGCTATCTCTCCAGCTCCAGGTTATCTGTTTAAAAGCTAAACACCCTCGAATTACCATTTACCGATTCACAGTAATAGTGACTTGCTTTAGGTTTTTTACACGTTAAATATTTTACACAGTGAGAACACTTCCCTTCAACGTCCAGTGGCTACTGAACGACATTGTCTTCGCTTGCTCCTTTCTCATACTTTAAGTTCCATTCTTCATGACTGCATGCAATATTGCAGTGTCTTGATTGGCAGTTTGTGTGCATGGTTTTCCTCCTCAAGAAGGCATCTTGAAACAAAACTGCCATTTCGAATGGTAGGAGATGTAATTGGCTCTCTTCCCAGACTAACCTGTCTGGGATGCAAGCACACACTGGCTGCTCAAAAATGCCCACCACCCTCCCCCCCCACCCACAGTGTACTTCATGCATTAAAAGCCTTAATGGGTGTTTTATCAGAACGTGTGTCTTGTTTTGTGGTGCAAGGGCTTGTTGAGAATTTCCTGGCTCCATTTATTCCATTTCAAAACTCTCGTTCTTCCCCAGCAAGACTCTGGCTGCAAGCCTGAGAACTTGAGTTCAATTCCCTGGACCCACGTGGTAGATGACAAGAAAATCTTCATGAAGATGTCCTCAGATCTCCAAACACAGGTGCACATGCACAAAGAGATGATGTGATAAAAATTAATATCTCTCTTTTCCTTTACGGTTGCCCTCCCATACACACAGTGTTCCTCGGGTTCTATAAATTCTCCCTAAAAGATTAAGATTCTACTTTATCAGCAAAAAAAACAGAGTCCTTGTCGGTTAGGAACCCACCCTGAAATATTTATGGATGGAGTGTTATGACAGAGGACATATATCAAAACAATCAAGGTCTACAAAAAACTGGTCCAGCAGCCACAGGACTGGATGAAAACTGAAGCCGAGGAGTAGGCTCGCCTAGGTCCCTCTCCTCTCTCCTCCATCTAAATGGGGTTTTGTTTGTTTGTTTTTTAATTCCGTTGTTCTGTTTCTTAATCTTTGAAAGTTAATGTGATGATTTTTTTTAAAAAAATCTATAAAAACACGTCTACCCAGATCTTTGAAGGCAGATGATTCGATGATTAGAAAAAGAACAAAACCAAAACTACTGAAGGCAAAGGCAGGACTGAAGTAAACAACTTAGACTCTTGACTGCACTTGTCAGTAGCTCCCACAGATAAGAACACACTCCAAGGCCTCTTTCCAAACCATGCCTTCGGCATGCCGTGCTGGCTCCCCAAAACAGCTCCAGTATTTATGCCATGCATTGAGAGAGCACAATCACGCCTCTGTGTGTGCCCACGTGAGCATTTGATAAATCATTTTATTATGCAGCAGTATTAAATAATCCAAATTCTCTTGGTGCCTAAATCACAACTTGGTACCAAGTTAGGCATATCACAAACACTTGCAGACTCGCAGTTTGCAACAAAGAGTTTCATTTGTATCCAGAGGCAGATGAACTAGGCCAGCATTTCTAGGGGGTGGGGTGGAGTGTGAATAGCCCACATCCTTTACCAAGATATACTATGAGGAAATGAATAGAAAGCACTTGACCTTGGTGTAGGTGACAGTGGTGAGGACTAAGGACAATGGGATCAAGAAATACACTCAGGTTTGACCAACAAGTGGGTAGGAGGACAAAAACCCTTCTCAGGATCTTCACCACAATTTTTAAGTTTGTTCACAGTTATGTTTTCTTGAACAACTGAGTATACATGTGTGCAGGAAGAGATATTTGGAGCATTCTTGTCTCTGAATTATTTAGGGAAAATAATAATCCCATCATTCTCCGCTAAAACAATTTCCTTAAACTGGCTGCCGTGTGTGTGTGTGTGTGTGTGTGTGTGTGTGTGTGTGTGTGTGTGTGTGTGGTGTGTGTGCTAAATCTCCTCCCATTTACCGAGCCCTGGGCAGGTTACAGTGGGTGGGTGGGATTCAAGGAGCTAGTGTCTAGACACTTTCCTGAGAGAGACCGCTGCAGTGTCTTCCTGCTAGAAAACCTTGTGGTTCAGAGAAGAGAGGTTAGGGCTTGAGTTCCCTCGCCTCCCCGAGACACTAAAAAAGTGGCTTTCCTATAAATAGTAAGAGCAGGAAAGAAACATGGGTCACATTCAACCGACAGTATGCAAACGATGTGTAACTGTCAAAGTTATGCTGTTGAAATAGAAGGTACCCACATACTACTGGGTATAGCTCAATCTCGTTGTACATTATCTTAAGACTCATAAGTTCTAAACTGTGGCTCTGTGTGTGTGTGTGTGTGTGTGTGTGTTTAATTGTTAATGTGTGTGTTCATATATATCAACATGGATGTGATTCACATAAAAACCCACACAAAGCAGTGTCCATAAAAGAGACAAAAACAATTCACTTAACATTATTCTAAGGCTTGTTCATGATCCTATTTTTTTTTGTTTTTTAATAATTAAAAAAAAAAAAACAAGATAAGCAAAGACATAGGCCCAATATAAAAGGAAAAAAAAACAGTAAGTTTCACCACCCAGTGACCTGTGTCCTGTGTCAGTCAGTCCCCAGTCAAACAGCTTTTAGCTGCACAGACCATCTACTTTTTGTCTTAAAAACAATCCCTTGTTCAAAAAACGAACAAACAAAAATTCTCAAAGGTATCAGGGTTGCCCCTGTACACATTAACTTTCAATAGTTCCTTCTGGTCTAACTTGCATAGGGACAGGGACCTCTAATTAAGAGTTCTTGATTTGTATCCATAATCATGTTTGATAAGATCAATAAGGCAATTCCTTTAAGTTTTGTGATTCTATAACATTATGAACACAGCATTTCACATCATCTCCTGAAAATTACAACACAAATTTACTTTCCTATAACCTTTTCTATGACCTTAATATTTTACATTAAATTGCTTGGAAAACATCTAGAATTTTACCAAAAAAAAAAAAAAAATGTGACTTCTGGTCTTCAAATGAAGATGTTTCTGCAACTTCCAAACATTGACTTATGAGGGGCAATTCTCAAGCTCTGATCTGATTCAGTCTCTTACTAAATGTGAATTGCTACTACTAACCAAAGCAGGCTTTTAAAAGCTTCACAGAGAAAGAAGCCCTTTAAGAAATAGACGAAAGAAAGAAAGAAAGAAAGAAAGAAAGAAAGAAAGAAAGAAAGAAAGAAAGAAAGAAAGAAAGAAAGAAAGAAAAAGAGAGAGAGAGAGAAAGAGAGAGAGAGAGAGAAAGAGAGAGAGAGAGACAGAGAGAGAGACAGAGACAGAGACAGAGAGAGAGAGACAGAGACTCTTGCTGGCTACACACCTCTGATCCCAGCAGGAAGCAGAAGCAGGTGGATCTCTGTGAGTCTGAAGCCAGTCTAGTCTACATAGTGAGTTCCAGGACAGCCAGGGCTATGGGGGGAGAGAGGGGGACATGAGGGAGGGGAAAGGAAAAAGAGAGAAAGAGAAACTCTGTCTCAAAAAATAAAGACAAAAGAAAAAAAGAAGTATATAAAGTTTGCATTGAAGAAAGAGAGGGGGGAAGAAAAGAAAAGAAAAGAAAAGAAAAGAAAAGAAAAGAAAAGAAAAGAAAAGAAAAGAAAAGAGGAACGAAAAGAATAACAGGATGCCCTATAGATGGTGAGTGTGGGGGTAGGGAGGTGGAGGGGGTGTTAGATATCAAGGATTGTTAAAAGGGAAATGTATATTTACAGCTGGGAATATAGCTCAGTGGGCAGAATACTTGCCAGAATGCACAAGTCCCTAGCTTGATTTGATCCCCAGGACCACACATGTCGGTACCCATGCACAAACCACCATCGGAGAGGTGGAGACTTGGGACTCAAAGTCCTCCGTCCGTGGTCACATCAAAGTCAAACAGGCTGGCTGAGAATTTTTTTTTTTTTTTTTTTTTTTTTTTTAAGGGCATCTCTAAACTGCCAACTGCCATGGCCTTTCCACCAGCCAGGAGCACTGTGTCCCTGTAGCAGAGTTCCTAGAATCTACGGTGAGTGCCAGTTAGTGGCAGGAGCCACCTTCAAGGGATCTACAGACAAGATAAAAGATGGAGAGGCATGTGTTTCAGGTGCTCTGAGAAGCCTTTGAGAGAAGACAGCCTTCTCCACACAAAGACTGACAGTGGAAACAGCTATAGCTCCAAACGCTTCTTGCTTCTATGTGCAGAGCTTAGGATGAGACTAATTTCTTTAATTCCTTGAAGATTTCACAGATGCATACAATTAATTTTGACCATATTCACCTCCCAGGCCTTCCCTTAACTCCTCCCAGATCCTCTCCTAAGAGGCTGATTCTTTAAAGGCCTTTTAAGTTGCATAGTCAAGCTCAATAAACAGTAACCTCACTTTAAGTCTCCCCAGCACAGCCCCCCAGTGCGCCTGGACTGAGAGCCCGATGCTATCATGTACCCAGGTTACATAACGACTCTTGGCTCTGCCCTCCTAAGTGGCTGTGTGCTGCTGCCTCCTCCCCACGTTTATGAAAGAAAGGATTGTGATTAGTGGCTCCTCCCTAGAAATTTGTAAAAGATAATCAGTAATTTATTCAGATCAACGTCCTCTACACAGAAAATAACAAATTTCAAAGTTGGTAACAAAACATTCCAAGTTGGTTTGGTCACTACAAATGACCATATAGGAAAAAAAACAAAAAACAAAAAACTGCCACAAAACTGAATTCTCTTCTTATAGAACATAACCCGTAACTGGGAGAACCCCCCACCCCAGCCCTGAACGGAAGTCAGCAACACCCCTCCGACTCCACCCACAAACAGGCGCCACTCTTCACGGTGGTTAACTTTGGTCTAAGAAAACTACAAATACAAGAGGGGAGAATTCAGAGTTGGTTCACTGCACCCTAAGAAATGACACCCTAGAAATTCAAGCTAATTAAGAGCACAACAAAAAAAACAGCACCTGTCACCGACAGCCCACTAGGCAGGACTAGCTGTGGCTGGCGCTCCACTCGCACGCCTTCATTTTAATCCAGCTAACCACAACCTTTGCACGTGTTCAACTTTACAGACACGGGAACCGAGAGGACACTGGAAAATGACCTTGAAATGCTGAACATCTGGCTCTCTTAACAGAACACGCTGCTATGTGGACTTACATCAGATTCTGTAACTTCAATACATTCTCGTGTGATCAGAACTGTCAAAACCAAAGAAACTATAAGAAACTACGTTATGACCAACAAATCAGCGATGACTTTATATTTCACAGACTAAATCCAATCCTTGTTGTTGAGATCTAATTATTCAAGTCCGGTGAACGTCATCATGGAGGGAAGCAACAGTGGCATTTCAGCCATGATTCTTAAATGTGATCTCCAGTCTAAAGCACATGCCTCCTGAAGGTCACTAACAGCCTCAACACCATGACTGTCCACATGTCAGCTTCGTCCACCTTGGAGGGTAGGCCTGGCAAGCCCTGAAAGGATCAGCTATCATCGCTGTGGCTTATATGAAAATCTGTTCACTCGAATCACCGTCTGTGGGCCCCTCTGCCTTACTCCACACTCAGTGTTGAGAGACTATTTGGTCCTTGGCTTAGTGTCCTAAAATTCAGTCATCTGAATAAACGCCTTGAGTGTGGTCTCTGGACCAGCTTCACTACCGGGCTTATGTTGCTCTTCTCACTGAGGAGTTTGACATACCCTGGAATCACAGTCAGGCAAAATTAAATATTAGCTGGGAGATGTATTGGACAAATGTGAGCAGGAAAGCAATGCTGTTGAGGCCCTTGGGAAACTGGGCGCCAGGAGCAGAAGAGAGCATGGGAACAGCCCATCTGTCTGTCAAGCCACGCCCTACATGGAGGACAGGCAAAGGTGAACTAGAACAGGGTCCCTGCAGACTGTGCCCTGGAGTGTGTGACTCAGCCCGTTCTTGGACCATCCTTCTTAACCTCGCCGTGGGAGAACATTCTAGAATGCGCAAATGTGGTTGTTGGGAAAACAAGAGACAAAAGTGATCTTTTTTAATATGCCCCGTGCTTCTGAAGTCACATTGTGATTGTACTAAAAACTAATTCAGGTGTGGCTCTATAAATGGGGGGGGGGCAGAGGGGAGACTTGGAGAGGACCAAGGGAGGACCTGAGTCATGTCTCCCACCTTGGCAGGCTTCGTTAGCATGGCTGCTGGTTGCATAAGCCCTACCTGGAGTCCAGTCTCGATGATCTTACCCTGGAAGCCTTTACAGACCCATCAAGCCAGGAGCTACACAGCGCTTGTCAGCTCTGCAGACTTACCATTCTATAAACAAAGACTTATTTTATCACTCTAAACCATAAACAATATTAGTGGGGATCAGCAGCACATGGGAATTTGTTTCTTACCTATGGACACCTAATGTTTCAAAATCATTTTTGAAAACTCTAAAATCCTATTCCCAGAAGCTAAGTCTCAAAAATCCTACTTTCATCTTAAGCAAAGTTCATTATAAAACTTCCATTATAATATTTGACCTTATAAGCAAGACACTACTGAGAACATTGTCAGAATGTTTAAAACACTGTAATGTGTCTTTAGGTAATTTGTTTGTTTTATAGGGTTTAAAAGGTTTTTGCTTTCCTACATTTCAGATCCCAAAAATAAGTCCCATCTGGTAAGGAGCCAAAATTTTCATAACCACACATCCCCTTCATTGCATCCAGAAATACTAAAAGACTGAAAGCAATTCTTTAATTCAATAGGTAGGCCAAAGACATGAAAAGATTAATATCTGAAAACTCTTACATAAAAGAAAATCAGCAAACGTCACCCCTCAACAAAAAACATTTCCATTATGAGTCCAGACAAGTGGCCTCATCTGACATGGTTATCACCAGTGGCCCGGTTACGGGATACTAAGACATGACAATGCAGTCAAAGCAACAGACTCATTAGAAGAGGAAAGAGGGGGAAAGGAGAGGAGGAGAGGATTAAGGTGTAAAGGAGCAGAAACCAAGAAGGATTTTTTTTTTTAAACAAAAAAATAAAAGTCATTTTGCAAGTGTGCATCACTAATGAGCAAGCATCCCATCTCATCACAGAAGAAACATGCTGACTGGCCCTGACAGACAAACCAAATCCCGCCTGAGCACCGAGTAAGCCAGCCTTACCGATATGCAAAGGATCACTGCTAATCTAGACATCAGTCAGGGGGGATGATCCTTCCAAATGTTGTCATAGGGGCCGGGGAAACCACAGGGACATGGCACTACGCTCCGTCTTTATGGCTTAATTGGTCATTCTCTGCCACATGAAATGCCTAGCGCCTGGCTTCCCATTACTTCAAGTTCCCAGAACTCAGATACTGCCATACACACACACTTTTGTCAAAGCAGTGTGGAGAGACAGGCCTTATTTAATGTGTGCTGAAGTGTAAAGGTGGATTCAAAAGGTAAGTAAGGCTTTGCGGTGGCATAAGGTCACTTCTGGAAGGTTCTACTCAAGGCGCCTGCAGCAGGACACCAGAGACTTGTCTCCTCTGAAAGACACTCCCCTGACTCACCCTCCTAACCCCACCAGACTCACCAGAATTCTTTTCAGGCCTATCAGTTCTGAAATGAGAAATACACAGTTCCTCTGGCGCCAGACCAACCCATGGGTGCTTCTGACAGAGACTGTGGTAAAATCTTAAGAGTTGGCGGTAGCAACAAAGGAAAACAGGATATGTAGGTCAAAAATAAATTGATCTGACTGACGGGGATCGTAAGCGGATTAGGGGGAATGGCTAGGAGTGAGCGTCAAGGCAACAAGGGGGGAAGAGGGTGGACAGATATGTCAAGATGGAAGACCAGGCTGAGGAAAAGATGGGGAGGAAGGAAGACATTACAGGTGCTTGGCTGACCCCAAGAAGGGAGCACCGGGAACCTAAGATACATGATGCCTTGTTCCCAAGCAAGACATCACTCTTCCTCAGTGAAGTTGCTGAGAGAGGAAGCACTAGAGAACAGGTTTTTGTTGTTATGGTTTTGGTTTGTTATTATTTTTTAAAAAACAGAGCCTCAAGTTGGGTACCCTGGTTTGGAACTTCTGATCTTCCCGTCTCCGCCTCCCAAGTGCTGGGATTAATTACGGAGGTACACTACTAGGCCCTGTCTATGTCAGGCTGGGGATCAAACGCAGGGCACACCACACATGCCCTCTACCAGTGAGCTACAGCGCCAGTGAGTAAGTGATCTGTCATCTCTAAGTTCGCTTTGGAAGCTCCTTCGACGGTAAGGATTAAAACAGGGTGTTTTGTTTTTCTCTCCAACCAGGATAGGGAGAACTTTTTGAAGACCACAGATGTAAAGATACAAGGAATGAGTCTGGTCCTGAGACGGAACTAAGATAATGTCACAAGTGAACGAGCAGGCGCCATCGCTCCGCAAATGCCACGATTGACGACTGTCTGCGTACAGCTACTGGCCTGCGTCTGCACGCACCTCTTCTTCCCATGATGGCCCGTGTGGCTGCAGGGGTCTTGTGACTTTTCTCCTTTATATTTTATTTTAACCTATTTCTAAAGACAATACACGAATGTGTGGTGTAACCTCACTAGCCAACCTGATGAGATCCAGAATCAGCAAGCCTGTAGAGAATCATCCTTATAAGGGTTACTAAAAAAAGGCAGGCCCGCCCTTGTGGGTGATTCCCCAGACTAGGATCCTAGACTCTGAGAGAGAGAGAGAGAGAGAGAGAGAGAGAGAGAGAGAGAGAGAGAGAGAACGTAATCTGAGCACAGGTTTAGGCACAAAACTGCCTTAAACTTCTGCTGCCTCGACTTCCCCACTATGACGGACTGGACCTTCGACTGTGAGCCAACATAAACCTTTGCTCTTTAAGCTGCTTTTCAGGGTACTTTCCCCAGCTATAACACACGGGTTGTCTTGGTTACTTTTCTCTTCAGTGCTGTGAGGATGTGATAGAAGTGCGGCCTACAGTGCCACTCTCAGTGGCAGGCGTGGCTTCCTCGAGTTTCTGTAGCCCGGGGAAAGGGGAGAGGAGGGTGCTGGTACTCCATTCACCTTTCCTTCCTACTTCATTATTCAGCCTACTTCACGAACTTCAGCATGTGAGGTTGTGGCCCAGGTAGGTCCCTTCCTCTCCTCTGTGAATCCCTCTGGAAACATGCTCAGGTGCGGGGACATAGGGGAGATGTGTGCCAACCTTGGTTCTAAATCCAGTCAAGTTGATGATGAAGATGAACTCTTATCACAGGGCCTCAGGAGGTGGCCCGGGAGGATCTCACCCTGCACTCTACCTGCCCCAGCCTTGGGCCTCACTTTTCCTGGTGTGTGTTGGGGGGGTGGAGGGTGGGATTGCAAAGCCAATGAGATGGCTCCCTCCAGCTAGCCAGGCGCTCTACGTTCTACTCAAGGATTCACTTCTGGTTCGGCATCCTTGCCTACTCTCCCCTGTGGCTTTTTTCATCTGCTTAGGCCTGACCATCCCTCAAATCTCCGCTTAAATGTCAGTTCATCAAACGGTAACCCGTAACCTCTCCAATCTAATAATGCCCCGACCGTTGAATTCTCTCTCGGCACATTAACCGCACATTAGAGCTGTGTTTAATATGAGTCCCCCAGGAGACCACTGCCTGAGGACTGGGATTATGACCTGCCACCTATGCCAAGCTGCAGAGCTTCAAACCCTGGCAGGCACTCCGGCGATGCTCACCGCGTTCATTTTATAAAAGCCGACAAAGGGCCTTCGAGGTCTCAACTAGGAAGGCGGCCACGCCCTGAACTGATACAGGGGATGCCGGAATATTGGTCCTGTTGATAAAGTCAAATCCAACCTGGAGAACATTGGAAGAAATGGTTGGAGTGTGGGTTATATAAGAACTATCAACCATCAAATGAGCAGGAAGTGCGAGTACCGCTGATGGTGAAGGGATAAGAAAAAGGTGAAGCAGACAGGAAGCAGATTGGAAAATACCTCTGCTTACAGGAAGGAAACCAATAAACAGGTGAGAGGCAGAAATACAAACACATCTTTACTATACAAAAACAACCTCGTCCAAACGGAGGGTGGAAATTAACTTAGCAAAACTCCCAAAGGTTTGAAAACATATTTTTATGATATAGGTGGGTATGTATAAACAGGCATCCACAGCTCTGATGAGAAAACTAAGTCTAATTCTCAGGACAGATATCCGATAAAAGGGCAAAATTACTTAGCCTCTAACCTTGTAAATCCACTTCTAAGCACCTGCCTGAAGCGTGACGGAGTAAAATTTAAAATGTCAAGTGTATATATATTCACTGTAGTAAAATTTATATTAGGAACAACCCAAATTCTAAGAGGTGCTCTATGGATGTAGAGAAGACTCATGAAAATGGATAAGGAGTGATCTTCAGGATATAGCAAAGAAAGCAAGGTATATAATACACTACAATATATATTAAAAAGAGAGATAAGAACTGTGCCGCCTGTGCCGGGCGGTGGTGGCACACGACTTTAATCCCAGCACTTGGAAAGCAGAAGTAGGCGGATTTCTGAGTTCAAGGCCAGCCTGGTCTACAGAGTAAGTTCCAGGACAGCCAGGGCTACACAGAGAAACCCTGTCTCGAAAAACCAAAATAAATAAATAAATAAATAAATCAAAAAAAATAAATCAAGAACATAGCCTGTTTGTGTGTGCCTCTGTGTGTGTGCCTCTGTGTGTGTACCTCTGTGTGTATGTGCACATGCGCGGTCAAGCACATGTGTGCTCCCCCAACAGGGACCAGAAGAGGGTCTTAGATACCTTAGAGCTGGAGTTGCAGGCTATGGGCAACTGCCACGGGTGCTGGCTGGGAGCTGAACTGCAGTCCCCTGAAAGAGCAGCAAGTGCTCCTAACTGCTAAGCCACCTCTCCAGCCCCACCTAGTTATACTTAAATCAACTGAAATTTTCAAATGGTTCCTTATAGGAGGAAAACAATAGGAAGTAACTCCTTTCGATATACCTTCTTTTGTGGATATGTCTGGGGACCCATGAAGCTATTACAAATAACTGTAAAATAACAATACGTCCTGTAAGTTATTGTGCTTCAAAATAAAATAAGTAATAACCAGCTGTTGGCCTACCTACACAGAGAATGATTGTGATGGTGTATCTGTCCTGGTAGTCACAACCTTACACAATCCCTCTTCTATAGCATGGAGTGGGCTTGGAGACTTTACTGTGAAAACAGAATGCGGTAGAAGACCAATGTTCACAGAAAAGCACCACAATGGCAGCAAAAAAGGCAACAACTCAGTCCCTGCAGCAGGGTTTGTTTTAATATGGTATCCGAACACAATGCATCTGTTCAGCCTTAATAAAAAGGGAAAAAAAAAAGTTCTGATGCCCACCACAATGTAAATGACCTTGATAGCATTATGCTGAGGGAAGAAAGCCAAGAGAAAAGCTGATATGACTCCACTATGAGGTAGTCTGGCTCTAAACAGACAGTAACGCAGTAACACCAAGGTTGTGTAGGCAGGGTAGGTATGGGCGAGTGGAGAGTTACACTGACTGAATGGATACAATGAATCCATTCCGTTCAATCAGCTCAACTGTGGACCAGGAAAAGGTTCTGCAAGTGGGAGGGGCCTTATGACTGAGCTGTAACAGGGAGCATGCACTTGGTGCCCACTGAATTGTATGTTCACCTAGATACCGTCTAGGTGGGTAACTACTGTGCTATGTGTAGTGGAAGAGCACATGCCTAGCATGTGAGGCCCTGGGTTTAATCTCTAGCCTGGAAAAAAAAAGGAAGGAAGGAAGAAAGGAAGGAAGGAAGGAAGGAAGGAAGGAAGGAAGGAAGGAAGGAAGGAAGGAAGGAAGGAAGGAAGGAACTTCTGGCCCAGAGCCAGAAATGATCTGAATCTAGCCACAGGTTACAAGAGTAAGCTGGAACATAGCACAGAAGTCTCTGTGACCCCCTACCCCTGGCTGAAATGACTGCTGTCCCAGAAAATGTCACCATGGCAGATTATGAGAGGCTCTGGCTAAAAGCACTCAGCAAATCTGAACCCCAAAGAAGCAGACTGACACCAACTGTCAGATGACAGTGTTTGCCATGGAAGGCTAAGACGCTTGGAGAGAAGAGGTGAGCAATGGATAACTGATGCTCGCAGTTCTTTTGCTGTTCTTAGGGCCATGTGCCCTGCATCCAAAAACAATTTACTAATTCCACTCCAGGGTACATGTGAGAGAAAATAAATAAAGCACACAATGTCTACCAAAGGCATGCAGAAGAAGTCAGGACAACTTAATTCCATCATCTGGAGGATGGATAAGCAAATGGTGGGCATTTCACACAATTGTACATGAATGAATTGTACATGTCATTTCACATGCCATGGGGGAGTCCCACAGACACCACACAATGGGGCGGGGGGAGATTACAGACAACTGCATTGTTTGTTTCAATACAGTTTTATTTGTTTGGCTGGTTAATTGATTTGGGAATGTTTTTGGTTGGTTGGTTGGTTGGTTGGTTGGTTGGTTGGTTGGTTGGTTGGTTGGTTGGTTTTGAGACAGGGTCTTACTGTGTAGCTCGGGCTGGTTAGAGTCCAGGAACTCACTATAGACCAGCCTGACCTCCAGCTCACAAAGATGCAACTGTCTGTGCTTCCTGAGAACTAAGACTAAAGGCACACAACCACCAAGTCCAGCAAGCTTGCCTAGTTGCCTGGTCTTGTTACATATAAGCCTGGCTGGCTTCAAACCCACAGCAGTCCTCCTGCCTCAGCTTCCCAAATACAGTGATAAAGAATCACCAGGTCCAGAGTCACAGATACATTGTTAAGGAAACAAAAGGCCAGACAGAGACTCTATTATGGCTGACTGTGGTAGAAAAGTAATTATTTAACGTTGTAGTCATGTTGCTCCTACAAAGCCTACCAGATTTGTAGCTGAAAGAAATTCATATTAGTATACAATGAAAAAAAAAAACAAATCGGGAATCTGAAACTAAACAGGAAGTGCCAGTTCATATGAGAACCCCTAGAACCTGCATTGTGTTCTTAGCATTCCATTGTGCAAAAAAGAATTAGGACTCCCTGGAGAGGCTGCTGGACACCAGGAATGGGGAGGAAATGTCAATCAAGGTAGCAAAGAAACTACTGAAGAAGCTATCCCACCTGGGAAACAAGGACACGCTCCGTCTATTACACTAGAAAGGACTACAATGTTAAATATAACTGTTTTACAAACCCCTGTGTAATTCCAGACTCCCCAAAACAAGGGGTCAAAACCAATTGTGTAAATAAAGTTTTATTAGAACACAATCTTGGCCATTCATTTACATTGACGAGTTCCTTTACCTTTACCTTAGCAGCTGTCTAAGCCACAGGAGAGGAGAGGTGAAGGTCTTCAAATGCAAAAAAAAAAAAAAAACCCTTCCAGCTGTTGACCTGATTGCCACTGGTATGCAATGCTTTGGGGGAGGGCTTGAGGGGGTGGATGCTTGGTGTAAGCCCTAGACAGACACTTGGTGACAGACACAGACCTGACTAAAGTCATCAGACCTTAATATGATTAAGACCCAAGCTCTGGACCAGGTATCAGGAGACACAGAGGGCAGGTGAGAGAGGGCATCTCATCTGCTCACAGGGCTCTTGCCAGGAACCTCCACATCTAAAGAGGACCCAAGCTACTTACTGTTTTTCAGAAACAAGAAGGGGAGGGAGACGGGCACAAGGGCAATCACTTCAAGAATCATAGAAGTGCAATGGGGAGGTGGGGCTTACCGGTCCTCGTCCAATCAAATTGCCTATTTTTAAAACAGCCTGAGAGAACTTGGACACAATTGTGACACTGTAGCTTGAGCATTACAATCTTTCATACTGAAATACAGAGACTTAAGGATTCATACTGAAACGGCAAATGTGTAGATCTTGCTTCAAAATCCCACAGGCAGGGGAGGAGAGTTACTGAGGAGAAACAATGCCTATGACCCAATAATTACCTCCTCTGGGGGATGAACACAAAGGACATCTACCAGTCTACTCTGCATATATAGTTTAATTTCTCACTAGTGGAGATTTCAAGATAGTAAAAGACAAAGAAATAAAAATTCTTTGTACAAAAGGAAAAACAAAAAACCTCCAGCTTGGAAATGAAGACCTTGATTTCAATACACAGGAAGGGAACAGTCCTGAGTCCCAAGCAAAGATGAGACGGAAGACAAAGTGGGGGAGAGAGGAGGCTACAGAACTCAATCCGAGGGCGCTAAGGCTAGTGGATGGCTTTCAGCTGCTCTTGTCTTCAGAAGACACCAGTACTTTTTAAGGGTTCTGGGGTTGGAACCACTGATCTAAGATAATACTGACTCTAAAAACCATCCAAAAAAATACATGGGGGACAGAAAGAACATCGGGGCCAAAGAAGGAAAGTCCTGGGGGTCAGGAGAAGAGACGACTAAGGATGCAGGAAGAAAAGGATGAAAGGCACCAACTTGCAGAGAGAGGAACTAACTGAAAAGCAATCTAATAGCAGTGTGAGGTTTGAAAGGAAATGGCCCCCCTGGGCCCATAGGGAGTGAGCGGTACAATTAGACTGGCCTTGTGGGAGTGGATGTTGCTTTGTTGGAGGAAGTGTGTCACTACAGGGGCAAGCTTCGAAGTTTCAGATGCTCAAGAAAGACAGTACCAGTGTGGTACTGCTGCCTGCGGATCGGGATGGAGAACTCTCAGCGCCTTCTCCAGCACCAGGTCTGCCTGCACACAGGCAAGCTTCCTGCCGTGAGGATAATGCACTGAACTTCTTAAACTGTAAGCCAGCCCCAATTAAATGTTGTCCTTTATAAGAACTGCCATGATCATAGTGTCTCTTCACAGCAAAAGGAACCCTAAGACGAGCAGGTATCGTATTCCTGTCTTATAACTTACTAAACAATAGAGCAAAACTGTCTCACCAAATAAGAAAGAGAAGAAAATGTATCTTCAATTAAAAAAAAAAAAAATCAAAATTCTTTCAATTTGTTCACTGAACTAACAAGGTATTAAAATCTTAAAAAAAAAATAAACTCATGAATAATTCAATTGAATTATTATATGCACAAGAAAACTGATATCTAAAGCTAATTAGTTTAAGCTCTTTAAAAACCCGATGTAGAGGATGGTAAGAACTACAGTTGAACCACAAGGACCCCATTCTCCTTTCTGCTGCTGAGGACTCCAGCTAAGGTCAAGTTTTCCATCGGATGGCTTCTTTATTATGCTAAAAATCAGTATGCATTTTCATTCATTAAGTAGCAAGCATTTGGCAAATGTGTTAACTGCTGCAAAGGGGGGGGGGGCTATTTCAACCAGTTCATTTGTTAAGGTCTCCCATTTCAGCAATATGTTCTGTCCAAACATGAATTCTGAGTAAACCTCACGTGTATGGAAAGGCACAAGCAAGACCATGCATTAAAAAGAGCTGACGTCTCACACACCTCTCTGATGATTGCCATGACAGTCTGCATGATTTCCAGTCACACAAGGGCTTGAAGGAACTATGAGGAACCAAAGCCTAGCAAGTACATACATCAGGCCGTGTATCTGACTACTCTTACTCTGGACTCTCGCAGTAATTACGCTGAGTCTCCTCAAGGAAATTAATAAAGCATTTTTAAGGCAGGGGAGGAGGACTTGGGAAAGCAACCAAGGGGGCAACGC
Source organism: Mus pahari (assembly GCF_900095145.1). Taxonomy (NCBI): domain Eukaryota; kingdom Metazoa; phylum Chordata; class Mammalia; order Rodentia; family Muridae; genus Mus; species Mus pahari. The sequence continues at coordinate 63,540,929 of NC_034602.1, forward strand.
CTGCCCAGAATGTAAGCAGTAGTATCCAGCAAATCAGAGACCCCAGTATAACAATGGTAGAATGAGGAAGCAGTCATTACAGGCTCGCTCTCTCTGCCATGATGGTTCTGCCAGAGGTTTAAAAGCTGTGGAGTCATCTGACTACAGCTGGATGCCTCTGAAACCATGAGCCCCCCCCCAAAAAAACCTTTCCTCTCTTTAAGTTGGGTTGCTCAAGCATTTTGTCATAGCAATGGAAAGTGACTCGTGCAACTATTTTTATATGTATTATTACTAATATTAGGTGCCATGTTATAGCAGTGAGGTAGTACAGGAAAGCCATTTGAAAGCTTTCCAAAGACCTATGTTACTGCTACTTTTAGAAGTAGTTCAGAAGAAATTATCAAAAATAACTGTGACTTGTCTATAAAAAGAGAGGGCCTGGGGAAGGCAGTCTGAAAAGCAATTTCCATCATCTGACAGCCTGAGTCCCATCCACAAGACCCACGTGATGGAAGGGTCGAACCCTCCATCACAACCTCCACACAACTGCACGCGTGCACACATGCACATACCCAATCACATACGTGGACAGAAAATAAATAAAATTCGTTTTCTTAAGTACACAGCCTTACCACTTAGAAATTGAGGTTGAGGCACAGAGTTTGTAGAAAAGACACCAAATTTGGAAAGGATCCATCGAGAAGCTTCTTCAACCTGGAGCTCGTACTTGACAGGCACTGAAGAGGGGCACGCCGGGAAAAGCAGCAGGGTCAGTCCATGTGTAGAGCAGAGTGCGGAATATCGAAGGCTGGAAGACAGAAACGTGGAGTTGGTGAGTCCTAACGTCCAGGTCTCATACAAAGCTCATAGCACTGTAGCAGCAGTCATGTAACATGCTTCTAATAAAAGTATGGCAATTAACAATTTGGTCAAAAAAAGAAAAAAAAATTCCCCTCAAGTCTAGGAACGTGGCTCAGTGGCAGAGACCCTGCCAGACAGACATCCTCACAGACTCTGTCTCCAACAGCATAAAATGTAAGGTTTAAAGGTGGGGGGCTCAAGGCTGGGTTTGGTGACTTACACCTTTAGTCCCAGAAAGAGGCAGGGACAAACAGTTCAGTTAAGTTCCAGGCCAGCCTAGTCCGGCATAGCCAGTTCCAGGCCGGCTCCGCAGTAGGAGCCAGTCTCGAAAACGAAAACAAAGTATCCAACTGTCTCTATGCAGGACAATGTCAATTAACCTTGAGGGCCCTAACTTAAATGTTTCTTTTCTAAGCCATCGGCTTTCTCAAGTGTGTTACAATCTTAAAGGAAATGCCAGTCAGTTATTTGTTTCTTGGGGAAACAGGGCCATGGTACTGTTTCTTTAGCTTAAGGACAAAGCATCTGGGGACTTGGGACAATGACCCAGGAGCTACCTTTCTTCCTACACAGGGCCCCTTAAGGCACAGGTGTTCTGCAATGCCCGGGGGGGTGGTATCCTATGCTAGCAGCGAGGTCTGCAATTAACTGGTGACCTCGGAAATACCATCCTCCGCATACAACCGCACGTGCAGACTGACAGCTGGACGGCCAGATTAGTGTGGGGGCCACTTGTAAAACTAATACAGAAACCATCCAAAAGGATGGGCTACAAACTAAATGGTGCTTGCCTATGCCTTCCACGCAGCAGCTGGGAAATGCAGACGTACTATGAGCAGCCATGAGAAGACCACCTGGCTACATTAAATAAGCAAGCTACCAGAACACATTCTGTGTTTAAGAAAATAGCAAATTAAGTTGGGTGTGGTGGCTCAGGCCTATAATTCTAGCACATGGTGGGGAGGTGGAGGCAGAAGGATTGAAACTGCTATACAATGCATTAGACACCAGCTTAGGGGGCAGAAGACCCTGTCTCAAAAAATACGGTTGGTGGACCCAAAAGCACTTAAAGTCACATGAGAAGTGGGTCAACTGACTGCCACAGCAGACGTAAGGATGCAGGGATAGGAGAGGTATGGGTTCTGTGTTATTGAAACAAGTTTCCCAAATAAGCTGACTCCTCCAGTTTCATAAAGTCATGTAGCCCAGGGTCGCTATTCCGAAAAAAAAAACCCATGGTCACTTCCCTCCTCGTCCATCAGGGGGACCCCCTTGCTGTTGGTAGCAATCCAACATACAGGGAGTGCAGATAGGACACTGGCACTGCATGGATCAGCAACTGAACCAGCTGCTGGGCACCCTGCTGGGGAAGGCACCAGGGCACACTGCTGAGACTGACGTGTCCGTGTGGGACAGGGGCTCTCTGGAATGTTCTCAGCTCTGACTCTAGAACTTAAAATGCTTGGAGAATTCTACACGGAAATGCTGTTTATATTATTTCCGAAAAGAAAAGAAGGGAAAAGAGAAAAAGGGCAAGAAATGTAAACATCTGAAGTAGAAAAAACAAAACAAAACTATAGCTTCTTTGGAAGGTACACCATATATTATTATTACACTTGACATAGAGTTTGTAGGTGACAATTCTTTTGGGGGTTGTTATTTGTATTAATTCTTGAGGTGCTTGTACAATGTGATTGATTCAGATTCACCTCCCTCCTGACCCTTCCCAGATTCACCCCCATCTCCCCATCCACCCAACTCTGGGTGCTTCTTGTTTTTTAAACTCATCAAAACAAAATTGCTGCCCACATATTTTTCCATGTGTGGCCCTCTGTTGGGGTGTGACAATTCACCAGGGCTATACCCCCACCCAGCCAGCACCTAACAGCTGCTGACAGGGTGGGGTGTCAGGCCCAGCTCCCCTCCCCATGCTGGGATTTGGTCTGTCTTGGGCCTGCACAGACCTTGTGTGTGCCATGCCATCATCATGTGCAGCTGCCCTGATGTGTCCAAAAAAAACATTGTTTCCCTGTAGTCATGCCCTGCCTCCAGCTCATTACACAGTCTATGCTCCTCTTTCTCAAGGATCCCTAGGCCCTGGGAGGAGGGGTTCAGTACACGTGTTCCCTTTAGGGCTGAGCATACTCCATCCTCAGTTTTCAGTGCCCTCACAAATTATGGGTCTCTGCAAATCGCCATCTACTGCAAACAGAAGCTTCTCTGTCTCTACTGTCCCTGAACCACTCTGATATAGGATAAAACTTCAAAAAAAAATTAAAAATTAAAAAAAAGAGAGAATGAAAGAGACATTCTTTAGTATAGTAAATTTAAAATAGTTTTTAAAATAATGTTCAGAAATGTTACTAAACAAAAAAAGGGGGGGAGGAGAGCAGGGGAGCAAGACTTAGAAATCGGCTTATTCACTAATGCACACAGTGCTAGTATACAGTAGGCACTGGTATATGTAGAATTGCTACCAATAGCAAGGGGAGGGTTCTGAGAGGCAATCACAGATATGCAATACCAAACTAAATTTAAAATACAGAGGGAAAATACTTTTATTGCTAGACAGTGGTTTTTAACAAGTGATGTTTCTCTTATACTTTTCTCCAAACATTTGTTATGATGATATTCAGAAAAAAAAAAAAAAAAAAAAAAAAAATTTTAGGGCAGCCAAGATGGCTCAGCAGGTAAGANAAAAAAAACACTTTTAGGGCAGCCAAGATGGCTCAGCAGGTAAGAGCACTGACTGCTCTTCCAAAGGTCCTGAGTTCAAATCCCAGCAACCACGTGGTGGCTCACAACCACCCATAATGAGATCTGATGCCCTCTTCTGGTGCGTCTAAAGACAGCTACAGTGTACTTATGTATAATAATAAATAAATCTTTGTGCCTGAGCAAGCAGGGTTGACCAGAGCGAACAGAGGTCCTAAATTCAATTCCCAACAACCACATGAAGGTTCACAACCATCTGTACAGCTACAGTGTACTCATATACATAAAATAAGTAAATCTTTTTTTTAATTTATTTATTATATGTAAGTACACTGTAGCTGTCTTCAGACACTCCAGAAGAGGGTGTCAGATCTTGTTACGAATGGTTGTAAGCCACCATGTGGTTGCTGGGATTTGAACTCAGGACCTTTGGAAGAACAATCGGTTCTCTTAACCACTAAGCCATATCTCCAGCCCAAAATAAGTAAATCTTAAGAAAGAAAGAAAGAAAGAAAGAAAGAAAGAAAGAAAGAAAGAAAGAAAGAAGAAAGAAAAAACACTTTTAAAAGTAAAATCTCAAGACAACTGTATTATAGATGAATGTATGTGCCCCATCCCTAAACTCACATTCTGACATACTAAGTATAGGAGGTGGGGACTTTCAGGGGCAGTCAGGTCATGAGGGTGTGGTCCCGGAATGGGAATGTTACCATTACTAAAAGCACAGGAGAGCTTGCTTCCTCTACCTCCTACACCATGAAGTGGGCTCTGGCCAGACACCACATCTGCTCTGATCATAGACTTCCCCACCTCCAGGACTGAAAAACCCACCTGACTCACCAGCCTACGGTATTCCTTGCCACATCCCATGCTGACTAAGGCTGGCGGTGCTAAATAATAATTTATTTATAATAAGTAAATGGGGAGGTGGGAAGGTGGCTAACGCCCTCACACACTGCACACTGGGAAGAGAAAGTCAGAGACCAACTTCAGAAAACTCTACACGTTCCTCAAAGAAGAAACGCCAACCAGGATTTCCACACTTGGGTATACAAACACAAAATGATAATATATTCCCCCACCAAGATCCATGAGTGCCTGCTCATTGTGCCATTTTATACAATAGCCAAATGGTCAAAATAACCTAATGTTAGCTTCCATACCAGTGAATGGATAGGCAAAACTGTGATTCGTGTACCTGCTGGAATATTATACTACCAAAAAGAACCATGTATTGATTGATATATATCCACAATCAACTGTGGAGATGGGTGTTCAAGTCTGTGAATACATAGTAGCCACAAGTTCTATGCTTTAAGTTGATCATTCATAGTGGTGAACAAATTATACCTCAATAAAACTGCTTCTTTCTAAATATATATATTCAATATATAATCCCAGATTCCTGTCCCTAAAAGCATGAGGAGGCCATGGCTTCTGTATTTCAGCTTCCATAGAGGCTATGGTAGTCAGAAGATCCAATCTCAATTTTCTACTAAAAGAGCTACATGACAGCCAGGAATAAAATTTGTTCTATAATCTGCTAAGGTCAGTTGTATTCGTTATAATCATGTAATTTAGTCAAGCATCACATCAAGAATGAGTGTAAAAAGAAAATTCTTTGTCTCTAAAAATGAACTTTCATGATCGAAGGGAAATCCCTCGAAAAAACATTGCACTGAAAGTGCCTTGATCATATTTCAAAAGACTGCTAAATTTAAGACAATATAGTTAATCATAGAATGTTTAATGGACTTTCCACCTTATTTCAAACGTGTGTGTATGTGTGTCTGTGTCTGTGTGTGTGTGTGTGTGTGTCTGTGTGTGTGTGTGTGTCTGTGTGTCTGTCTGTTTGTCTGTCTGTGTCTGTGTGTGTGTAGTCTGTGGTACCTGTGTATGTGTACGTGTGTTTGCATGTTACCTTAAGCATGTGCATGCAGAGGACTGAACTTGTTCTGTGTCTCCCTGATCTCTCTACAATTTATTCACTGACACGAGGTCTCTCTGAATCCAGGGTTCATCAACTCTGCTTACACTGGGTAGCCAGCCTTCTCTGGGGAGTTCCTTCCTGTCTTTGCCTCCCAGGTACTGGGATCACAGGGGGCCATGCCCCTGCCCTGCTTTGATCTTGCGTGCTAAGGTTCAACCTGTGGTCCTCATGCTTGCTGGCAAGCACTTTATCCTCTGCGCCACCTCCCCAGCCCCTTTAATAAGTTTTCTATTTAATCATTCAGCTGTCAGTGTATCACACAGTAATACTGTATAAGAAAGCATCGGCAGTTATGGAAGATGTAAGAGTCAGTTTTTGTCTGTTTCATGTTGCTTTAAAGTTAGGAAGTCACACACTCTAGGTATGTAGCTGAGATTAACCTTTAACCCCTAAATCCTCCTATTGTCACCTCTAAAGAGCTAGGATGGTCACCATGCCTCGCTATGCATGTTATGTTTCTAAGAGACTACATACAGGCACTGGACATGATGGCTCAGCAGTCAAGAATACCTTTGCAGAAGACCTAAGTTCAATTCCTAGCAAACGCATGGCAGCTAACAACTCAGTATAGAGGATATAAGCACCTCTTCTGGGCTCACTGGTAACACAGGCACGTGGTAGACAGACAAATATGAAGGTAAAACAACCCATACACATAAAACAAACATAAGTAAATCTTGCTTTCAAAGGACTAGCACACAGTACTATTCTTCTAAAGGCTTAGAGCTTGACTCTCCAGAGTACCCTCTGAAGATACTTGGCTTGTCATGTCTCCATACCAACTGCATCCCCTTCATCTCAATGACACCCCAGGTCTTCGCCCAGAAGCAGTTGCTCAATGTCAACTCTGCACACTCAACCAGGCCACTCGAGTACCCACTTCCCAGGGACTTCAGCGCCCTGACTCTAATCCTTTTTCAAAGCTAACGTGCATCTCACCTATGCATTCAAGTGACTGATTTTTTGCCAAAAAGAGAAAGAAGCGCACAGAACTGAAGGAGAGTCTCCCTCACCCGTGTACACTCACGTATGCTCCACCCATCTCACCTCCTCCCAGACCCACGCACCTACAACTCTCCCTTTAAAAAAAATTATTCCTGGGCTGGAAGGATGGCTCAGCGGTTAAGAGCACTGACTGTTCTTCCAGAGGTCCTGAGTTCAATTCCCAGCAACCACATGGTGGCTCACAACCATCTGTAATAGGATCTGATGCCCCTGTGTGTGTGTGTGTGTGTGTGTGTGTGTGTGTGTGTGTGTGTATACATAGATGTGTCTGAAACAGGGACAGTGTACTCACATACAATAAATAAATCTAACTATATATATATATATATATATATATATATATATATATATATATACACACACACACACACACTTCCTATTGCTGGCTTGTTGTTGTTGCTGTTGTTGTTGTTGTTGAGGGAGACGCTCTCTCCCTCCCATCATATCGGCTCCTAGGTATAACCCAGGTCAGGCATCAGGCTCAGCAGCAAGTACCTTACCTGTTGAGCCACCTCAGCAGCCTGCTCTTCTTCTCACTCCTTGTCACTTGACTCCATCATGAGCTGTGGCTCCCAAGCCCTGTAGCACTAAAATAGAAAATGTTCTTCTACTTGACCACAACGGAAGGCCATGTGGGAATCCCACTGGGCCTCTGCCCTCTCTTTGGGGACTTGACTGTCTCTCGAGCGTGGCTTGCTAAGCCACAGTTCTGTCATGGATGCCTACCAAGCAGTTGGGAACTGGCTGTCCTGGGAGTCAAGACTGTAATGGAAGAGACAAAACCACCGCCGTAGTCTCTTAATGTCCTCTAGACTCTGCTCCATACAGTTGCATCCCCCACACTCCCACGCCTACATCTGCTGGGCGCTTTCGGCTATCTGGAATGTCCTGCCTTTGTGTCTGTGAACTGAAACACTTCTAAAAATGTTTTTAAAGTAGAAAGCCACTTACCCCACTCAAGAGCCTCGGGCTTCTCAACTGCCAAATGAGAATGATGCTTTCAAAGGCTATTTCATAAAGATTTTCCAGGGCTGTGAAAGTATCCCGAGTGCTATTTGGAGGAAACTTTGAACAATAGCTGGCAGGTGTCACTCAGCAGTTCTGTGTCTTTGTTCCCAGAACACAATGAGAACCCAAGAAATATTTTCTCTATCTACAGAACAATAGAAAATGCCTTTTCCAGCCAGGCTGCACTCGGCTCACCAAAGAACAGTCTGCAGCTTGACACCTCTGCAAAGGGAAGAGAATCCCTGATGGGGCTTTCATTTTAGGGGACTCTCACAGACACGGGATGTCAGAATGGACACCCACTATGTGATGGTGGGTTATGGATTCACTCATAAATATGGACAAGGAAGAAAGGGGACATAATAGAGTCGTGTGTGTGTATGTGTGTGTGTGTGTGTGTATAGTGTGTGTGTGTAATGCGTGTGTGTGTGTGTATGTAGTGTGTGTGTATGTAGTGTGTGTGTATAGTGTGTGTGTATAGTGTGTGTGTGTTTGTGTGTAGTGTATGTGTGTAGTGTGTGTGTGTGTGTAGTGTGTGTGTGTGTTTAGTGTGTGTGTGTGCAGTGTGTGTGGGTGTAGTGTGTGTATGGGTGTGTACAGATGGGCATCCATAGGGACATTTAACATGGTCCTTTGCCATCTCACTGCTATCCAGCCACCACAACCATCTGTGTCCAGAACCCTCCTGGTGTTGCAAAACTCAGTACCTATGACACAGTGATGCCCCATCACCCTGCCCTGGCCTTTTACAGCCTTACTGTCACAATGAAGTGATAACTTGGGGTTCCTCAAGCAACTGGAATCACAGCTACCTGCCCTCTGGGGGCTTCATTTCTTTCATCAAGCACAACATATTCATAGTTTATACGTGTTATTTTACTTTTTGTCAAGATCTTCAAAACCACTCAAGGATGCGGCTAAAGTGCACCATAACTGATGTGTGTGTTACTGGCAGTGCCCTGAAGATTTGGGTGACTCAGACAAAAGAGGGGGACATGCATCCCTCCCTTGACCATGGGCATCATGCCAGACACTCTGCTGGGTTTCCCACACAACTCTAAGGAGGTGGCAACCTCCCAATGAACAAGATGAGGAAAGGGCTTCTGGGAACAGTTGGTGTGAACTGGGCTGCCATCTCACACTGTATTTCCACGTTGCTTCACGTTGCTTTTGTCCTGTAACTGTTATCACTAGCTGACATAAGCTTGCTAGTATTTACCTATTCAAGGAAAGCCATTGTTACTTTAATCCACCCAGGGTGGGCAGGGTGTCTTGGGGTTGGGGGGGAGAACAGGTGAGCATGAACTGAGCAATCGTCACTAGGGGATATGTTCCCTGTGCTGGTGACACATAGGTGCTCTGTGAACATTCACACCACTACACCATTCAGGGGTCACAATCGTGCAACAAAACTACATTAACGGACTATGCGCTCATCTCCCTTCTGGCTAGTTACAACGATTATATTTTAAAGTTATTAAAAACAAAATACAACTGGGTGTGGTGGTGTGTGCCTTTAATTCCACCATTCAAGGAGAGAAGAGGACACATCTCTGTGAGTTGGAGGTTCCAGGCCAACCTGGTCTACAGAGTGAGTTCCAGGACAGGCAGAACTATATAATGAGACCCTGTAACAAAAGCAAACAAAAGCAAAAAGAAACAAACAAAAACTAAATATATATTTCTAACTTTCTTAAGGTAGTGTTCTTCCCAAGTTAATGGTGCAAACTACCTCTGCAATTAGAAGAACGCAAGATGACATGGAAAGAAACTGGGTTCTTTTAAGGACTTCCCATAAATCCCTGCTTAAAAATCAAAGTCTACATGTCCTATTAAACTGTTGTTTTCAGAAAGCAATTCCTTTTGATCACAGTATGAAAAATGTTAGTTAAAAAACCAAAACAAAAAAAGTACTGTGTTTGCAAAATAACTTTATCCTCACCCATGCAGCAAGAAGCCAGCGGTTTCCGTTCCATGGGAAACAATGGGCCTTGAGAAACACATTCCCAGTCAAATGTCTTTTGCATTTTCCACACACAATTGGTTCGACTTCCTAATAATCGCCATTTACCAGAAATGCGAAAGATAAAAATCTATCATGCTACACAATGAGTCTAAGCAAGCCAACTGGAGGAGAAACGCAGATCCCAAAGTCACAACTCCCAAGCCAACACAAACACCTCCCAGGGACTGTGTAAGGCTGAGGAGGGCCGCTTCAAGGTGGCTTCAAGGTGACAAAACTCTCCTTTCTTCCTTCCTTCCTATGGAGGACTCACACGCATGAGCAAGCCCGAGGTGTCTAACACTCCCTCGGCCATAAGGGAGCAGGGGGAAGCCCCTCAGCTGCTTCAACACTTTTGTCTCCGTTTATGATTGTTTTAAAAAGCCCTCTGATGTCTCTTTATGATAAAAGCCCTCCAGTGGTCTCTGTTAGAATTCCACTGTCTTCCCTTCTAGGTCTCTTTCCCCCATCCCACCTGCACCCCTCCAGGAGTCACCTACAATCCCCAAGAGTCACTGTTCCCAAAGGCCTCCACAGTTCATGAAACTCGGAGGTGAGACTCCAGTACACTTAAAGGCACCGTGTTTCTTGCCATGTTTAAAAATACTTTCTTCACTTGGATTGCCAAATGTCACACGCCATCCTAGCTTTCTTCTTGTTCTGTGACACGAGGATCTTGCTATGTTCCCATCCTGCAGCCTCCACCTCCAGAGTGGCCTCCCGGAGTGCTAGGACCAGCAACTAGGACCAGTCCCTCCTGGTGTCCTTCAGGCCCCCCACCCCCAGGGGTCCTTCCTTTGTTTCTTCTCCAACTCTGATTGACCAGACAACCCAAGGTCAGTCCCCAACCTCCTGCCCACTGACATTACCCCTCTGGGACGAATCCTGGAGGGCTTACACTCAAATCTGGCTATGACAGTACAGAGCTGGTATCTCTGACCAAGACCTACCTCTCCTCTAACGCCCAGCCTCACAAATTATCAACTATCCATTTGGACCCACCTAAACCATCCTAAACTCAACTCTTAATATACCGAAATCTTTGCCTGTCCCTAGTGTGGTGCCTTCAAAAACACCACTGTGGTTCTTTCAACTGCTAAGGCCAAAGGCCGAGTTCCCCAGACATATACTCCTTCTTAAGTTAGCATCTTTCCCAAATCTGATCACTCCGCCCCACATATGCTGCTACTTCAGTCGCTGCCAGTGTCCTCTCTGGCTCAAACCCATGCTCACCTACACAAGGAAATGCATGAGCTCTCTTCCTTACTCTGGCCACCCCAGCTTTTCAGTGAGAACAAATTCCTAGAGAGTTCTCTGTGTAATGTCCCCTCCCTGCATCCGGACCACTGCCGATGCTGTCACCCAACTCAAGCTAACCGCTGCCTGCGATGCACCCCATGACCTGATTTTGCACTCGTTATCCAAGGTCTACACTTGTCCACCTGACGAAGCAGAAGCTCCCAGAACAGCCAAGGGCGGCCGTTTCCGGTCACAGACACATCTCCCTACTCCCACGCTCAATAATCACTTGTTGCTTAGATAAATCCTGCCTGTGATGATACTAACTTGAAAAACATTCCGCTAATTCTTGCTAACATTTAACTCAGTCAGATGAATACTGACCGTTAACAATGCCCTACATTTCCGTCCGCCTGCCTTTGAAGCAGCAGAGTGGGCAAGAGAGCTGAGCTTGCTTGAAGCCTTCAGTGCTAAAGCCAAGCACGCCTTTGTGTAGCTTTTCCTCCATGCTGAGATGCAACCCAAAATCTCCCAGAAAACGGTGTATTTTAAACCTGCTCCTCTCTTCCTACGAGTTAACCAACCGAATCAAGCTACATGCAAACAAACTATGCAGGAAGAGACGGGGGGGGGGGGGAGCAGCCTAAGATGATCGGTTCCCTGTTCTAATGCCTGCCAAACAGCTTAAAACTTAGGACGGGATAACACCCCATTCTGCAGAGGTTGTTGAGTTTGTGGTTTTGTTTTTTTACATATATTTGTGTATGTACGTATGTATGTATGTTTGTATGTATGTATTATGTATGTATTGGGGATCAAGTCATATGCTTGCCATGGCATTGGTGTAGTGCAGAAGTCAGAGAGGAGCTTTCTCTCCTTCCACCATGTAAGTTCGGAGGATCCAACTCAAATCCTGGGGCTTGACAGCAAGTGCCCTTAGCATCTGAGTCACCTCCCTGGCTCCAAATCACGAATTTCTACAAAAGCACTTTAAGGGGAGGGAGGAGGGAGGAAGAGAGAGAGGAAGGAGGCAAGGGAGGGGGGAAGCTCCACTCTGACAGGCCAGCTCTTACCTTCTAGGGTCTGAGAGCCTCCAGCTAAGTCCACACCTCTAAGGTGAGCACTGGAAGAAAACAGCCCACACTCAGCCACTCCCTCCATCATTTGGTAAGCTAAATATAGACTGCAATCTTCATGGACTTCATGTGTCCCGGAGAGAAAGGAAAGAAGTAATACAAGCTCCATCGGAGCCGAGCAATGACAGAGCTGGGGCGGTTCACCAGCACCAGACGGTGTGTGCAAGCAGCGGTCACTCACTGTAAAAAAAGAGAAAGACAGACCAGCCAGGGTTTAACTCCAAGACAAGTGACCTTAGTGAGTTTCCAACCAAAGGTGTGAAGGTAAAAACATCTGCTTTCTAAGACAGCTGTTCGGGTGGGGGGGGAGTGATTGGAATGGTGATTAAAAACACAAATGAGGGAGCTGGAGAGACTGCTACATAAAACAGCTGGGCACTGTGGCTCTAATTCCTCTCTAATCCTAGGGGGGGGGAGCGTGGAGAAAGGTCCGAGCTCACTGGCCAGCCAGCCTAGCCAAATTGGTGAGCCATGGCTTCTGTGAGAGACCCTGTCTCAAAAAATGAGATTGAGAGCAACTGGGAAAGACATCCAATATTGGCTTCTGGCCTCCATACCATAGTATTCACCAGTGCATTTGCACGCATGTGTGTGTAATACACACACAACCAAGATAAAAACTTAGGAAAGGGTTTGTAAGTGTGACTACTGGTGAAGAGGAGCTGAGTCTTGGTCAAGTGACATTTGTCTCAGTGTTGCCATTTCCTGGGAGATGGTCTGTGAGAGTGACTCACTTCATTGACATAGTGAATAGTGACATGATTGGATTGTGCTGGTCTGTGTATCACAAGCTAAGGCCAGCTAGGCATCCCAAGATGGTCTACAGTAGGGAACAACTGAGACTATCCATCTGCATGGACTGTCATAAAGACAATACTTGAGATGGGAAGGGAGTCCTGGGGTACCAAGGACAAAGAACAAGAACTATAAAAGAAAGCTGAGGACAGGCCAGTGACAGTCAGAGGCAAACCTTGACTGTGGTTTCCTGAAGCCAAGTATTTCCAGCTAATATGGCTAGCGTGTGTCCATTTGACGGGACCTAAAGTCGCCTAGGAGACCAGTCACCAGGCACACCTGGAAGTGTCTGGCTAGGTTACTCTCTGACTGTGACTGGGGCAGCTTATCTGAGATGGGAAGCAATCCAAATTTAAACAGCGCATCTAACAGATAAGCTTACAGGTCAGAAAGGGAGGAAGCCGGTCCTCAGTTGAAGCTTCCTCCTGGAGGGATGAGGGGCCAAAGGCATGCTCCGGGCCATTACATCTTCCAACTTTCTTCTATTTTAAACTAACTCTGAGTAAATATCTGTGTGGTGGCTGATTTTATGTGTCAAGTCTGGCTAGGCAGGGTGGTGCCAAGGTGACGGGACACATTTTTAATATGAGATTAATATTTAAGTTAGTCGACGAAGGAAAACAAACTGCACTCCAGGCCAAGCGCAGTGGTAGATGTGAGTAATTCCCATTACTCAGAAGGCTGACTCAACTCAAGAGCGCCGACAGCTTACGGCCAGCCTAGACAAGACACAGGGCCCTCATCTCAAAACAAAGCAACCAACAAGAGCCAACAGTCTCCAAACTGTGGGTGAGCGCCATCCTGTCAGGTGAATATACCTGACTGGGAAAAAGCACCGGTCTTTCCAGAAGGCTGGTAAACTTGGCCGGCCAGCAGACCAACACAACTCTTTTCTGAGTCTCCAGCCTGCCCGCCTACTCTGCAGACTTCAGACCTGCCAAGTCTCTACAACCATGGTGCCAACTCTTTAAAATGTAAGATCTCTCACGTCTGTCTGGCCTTACACACACACACACACACACACACAAACACACATGAGTTCACAGTTCAGTTGCTCTGTCGAACTCTAATATCATCTGACTAGTTGATAAGTGTCCTAAGAATATGATGAAAGCCGGAGGGAAACTCAAGCTATAGAAACACAACACAGGAGAGACACTGGTAGGAGAGATGACTGCTAATGAGTAAGAAATTCCTTTTAGGGGTGATAAGAATGTTCTAAAATATTTTCAGATGGAGGGGTAACATTATACAACACTGTAAACATGCCAAAGCCTAGTCTGTGACATACTCTTTGAAATTGTTAGCTACTTTTATGTGTATAAGGGTTCTCCTGCATATGCACCGCATCCGTGTGGTGCCCAAGGGAGGTGAGATGAGGGCGTGAGGTCCAGCAGAACTGGAGTTACAAAGGATGAGATGCCATCCAGGTGCTGGTGAATGGTATTAACGGCTCAGCCATCTCTCCAGCCCTGGATGACATACTTTTAAAGGGTGGATGTTATGGGACGTGAATTATACCTCAATAAAGTTGTTGTATACAATGAAGGAGAGGAGGGAGGAAGGGAAGGAGGGAGGAAGGAAGACAGGCCTGTGAAACTAAGAAGCATCATAAATCACACTGACAAAATGTCAGCCCCTTCATAAGTTAATTACTGTTTACGTGTTCAAAGGCATTAAGTTATATAGAGAGCCTCAAAGAATCTTAGAGAATAGAATAACAAAGAAAGCCAACAAATTAGTTACATGTGCCTGACTTAAAAAAAAAAAAATCAAAGGCTATAGAGCAAAGCTGTAACATCCGAGAGATGAGCGACAAGAGGCAAGCCAAGCAGGGACATGAGCAACTGCATCCCAACGTGCAGAAGATGCCACGCAGGAAAGCCATCGGAAGAAGCCAGGAAGCCAAGAGGGGTTACACAGCCCCCCCCCCAAAAAAAACATGAATAAATAAAAATATCACAAACACGCGCACACACACACACACACACACACACTATGTTAAGGGCATATATATAACATTGAAAACACACAAGTGCCTGCACACCCGGACACACTACACACTGCATTAAGGATATGTGTCTACGTGTCTTTACCGAAAAGCGAAACAAGCTACGGGACTTCAAACCTTTGACTTGCAATAATGACCAAATTCAAACCCCATCCCATAGTGAGTCTAATTACAGGGATCATCTCAAATAACGAAAGCTTCTCACTCACTTCTCCTACCACAATGTTGCTATTTGCAGATGATGGAGATATTAATGTGCTATGAAATCGCCACGAACGCCCACCTACACAGTAAGAAATGACGTGACATACAAAACAAAGAAAGGGTTGTGCGGTGTGTTGGTGGCATAGTGGTGAGCATAGTTGCCTTCCCAGAAGTACTTTTAAACAAGAACACATTATCAACAGTGCACACAAACACAGACACACACTCAGTACACATGCACATACAATAGAAAGCAGGGACGGCGGCGGCTTACGGAGACACAGGAAGCACGATGAAAAATCCCATGTGGCGTCACCATATTGTGCCTTGGTGGAAAACGGTGAGAACTTGAGATCTGAATTTCCTAGAACCAAATCATGAGATTGTAACGTGTTGTGTTAGGGGACTGGGACCGACGGTGTCAGACAGCAAGACTGGTCATCGAGTTTTAGAAACTCACGCTGAGGTACAGATACCAGAGGAAGGGACGAATGGAAGACAGAAGATGTTCTGGGTGTTCTGAGTGGTGCGGGAATGACGAGGGAGGGACACAGACTGAGAACCGGGGATGACAAATTAAAAGGTGACAGGTGCACAGAGTTCTCAGTGTCAGGGAGTGGATTAATAAATTCAGTGGGTTCTTAACAGTGGTTAAAAAGAGGTGATTTGGAGCCCTACAAGATTTCAGCCAAGTATAATGTTGACTAGAAACTGGAAGTACAGAAGAGAGTTAAATTTATTAAAAAAAAAAAAAAAAAAAAAAAAGGCTTTGAATGACTTCAACACAAAGAAATTACATTTTGAGTGGATGGATATGCCAGCTAGCCTGAGTTGACGACTATGTGTGAGGTATATGGCAAAATATCACACGGTGCCTCCGTAAATACATAGGTAACTATTGTCTTTTTATTTAACTTATTTTTACTTTATGTTGTGGGTGTACACATACGTGTACGGGGCATGCATGTGGCGCAGCACACATGTGAAGGTCAGAGGTCAACTTGGAGAAGTTGGTTCTTGTCCCTTATATGGGTCCTGGGATGGAAATGAGGCCGTCATGGCCTTTAGCCATTGAGCCACTCGCCAGCCCCATCATTATGTTTTCATGACATAAATTCATTTTGTTCGGCTATTTTCTTGAGACAGGATCTCAATGTGTACTTTATGCTGACCTCAAATTTACCATCTTCCTATCTCAGCTTTACGAATGTGTCACCATGCCTAACTTTTTTTTTTTTTAATTTAACACACGTCTTGATATGCAGCCTAGACTGGTCCCAAACTCACATGTCTCTTGCTTCAACTTCCTGAGTGCTGTGATCCCACATCTGCCTTAGAGGGATTTTAAATCATAGAGGAATTTTTTTTTTTAAATAAAGCAAAGGCACATACATAAATAACACTGGCAGTTCCACCCACCATGAGTCCCCAGAGTTAGGTGGCACAGCAAAAGCAATTGGATGACTCCTGTTCAGATGATGGTCTAATTTGAACAAAGAACAGAGGAAGAGCCAGGCAGCAGTTTTAGAATAGGTCTGCAAATTCTTTGATGCTCCTGGGAAGGAGGGTGGACCCGTGTCCCCTCCCCTTCACCCCTACAGTCTTTGTGACTGCTCCACAAACAACAAGGGGTAAGTGGTAAGGAGCTGAGGCATACCAGAAAGTGGCACACTTAGCTACTGATGGTCTTCTCTAGGCACCGCCCTGGAGGCCAAGCGCCTCCACCTCTGTGGGAGTCCTGCTCTTCTGAAGTCACCCAGGGTAGAGACTACCTAAAGGGACTGCTCCGGAGTCCCAGCTGTGTGGAGCTTCCCAGGCCTTTGCCATGTGAAAGCCCCAGGCTTGTCTCACAGGCAGCCAGCCTCAAAGAAAATCTAAGAGACTGCGGCAAACCCCATAGCTGTGAGCAAAATAGAGGACTGTTTTTGTTTCAGACCAACCGCTTCTGGGTGGGTCTTCACACAGCAGTACAGATACCACGGAAAGGCCTGCTACCGAGCAGAGTGAAAACTTCCCCTGACCCAGCAATGGGGAGAAAGCTGGTGAGGAGATCCATCAGGGAGACACAGAAGGGTGCTGGTTGGTAGCAGAGGCGGGAGGGGAGTGGACAGTGGGGGAGGGGACTGAGTTTCCTCACACAAATGCACACCCACCCCACCCACCCACCCCACCCCACAAAAAAAAAATAAAAAATCCAGAGAGAAAGGTGAGTGATCGATCGCATCCTTGGTTTGTAAATCATATGTGACGAACTTCAAAACTCACCAAAGCCTGGCGATGCTGGGGATCAATTTAAAGGGCATGATTTTTTTTAAGTTTATTCAAATTTCTACATATTTTCTTCAAATTAAAAAAATAATAATAATCTGCAAGCTCACTTCCTTCTTTCTGACATTTAGATGGGGCTATGACCTAAAATCGTCTCATTAACCAGCCAATAAGACACATAAGTTAATGAAGAATCGTCCTCTATGCTGAGGCTCTCACAAAGAAGCAGGGGCCCCCTCACCTCAGGGGCCTCAATTTCATCTGTCTCCACCCACCCATTTTTTGTTTATTTGTTTGTTCGTTTTCAAAACTGGCTTTCTTTGTGTAGCCCTGGCTGTCCTGGACCTCAGACTGTAGACTATGCTAGCCTCACACTCAGAGATCTGCCTGCCACTGTCTCCAGAATGCTGGGATTAAAGGCTTGGACCAAGAGGCCCCGCTCCATCCTGTATTAATAAATCATGTTTACATCCAGGGTTGCCATTCAAGCAAGAGGGAAACACTGTTTCAAATTTTGTAAAACCTGTATTTTAAAGACAATGAAACAATCTAACACTAGTCTTAGTGACTTGTAAAATCTCTACTTATCAAAAGGAGATGCTAAAGGCTAGAGAGCCATGGCTCAGTGGGCAGAAGAGCTTGCTCCAAATGTTTGAGGGCCTGAGCTCATCTTAAAGTTGAACATGCAGCATAAGCATCTACAGTCTCCGAGTTCCTATGGAGAAATGGGATCCTGGCGAAGACACGAGAGGTTTTTTTTTTTCTCCCAGAGGCTGGGGACTAGCTAGTCTGTTGTATGCAATAGAACAGAAACCCTGTCTCTAAATACGCAAGGATGGGGACAAGAAGCAACACCTGAAAATGTTCTCAAGCACTCTGCATACCTTGGTTGGTGTGTGCCAACATTCATATTCACACGCACACACACACACACACACACACACACTCAATAAAGGACCTTCTAAAGAAGTTCTGGTGGTGATGTGAATATTTTTAAAGATGCAACACAGTGAGTACCAAGTACTCACTGATTTATATCGCTACACATCAAATTATACTGACACTCACTCTCCCTTCATTAGCAATAGGACATTAGAGTTTCCGCTATACACATGGCTATCTACCCAAATGTTACATTTGCCAGCTTGGTCTCTAGTTGTAACGGTATGACCATGTTCTAGCCAAGAGGATTGGAAAAACAAGGCTAGCCATTCTGGGAAGGCATTTGTCCTAGTTTGGTTTCTATTACTGCAACAAAACATTGACCAAAAGCAACTCACTGAGGAAAAGGTTTATTGCATCTTCCATTTTGGAAGCTGTCATTGAGGACGAGTAGGGCAGGAACCAGGAGGCAGGAACTGGAGCAGAGATTCCTTGCTCCTGGGTTCATGGTCTACCTTTCTTTGTTTCGTGTGTGTGTGTGTGTGTGTGTGTGTGTGTGTTTCTAGACAAGGTTTCTCTTTGTAGCTCTGGGTGTCCTGGAACTGGCAACGTAGACCAGGCTGGCCTCGAACTCTCAGAGATCTGGCTGGCTGCCTCTGCCTCCCAAGTGCTGAGATTAATCGCACGGACCGCCCCAGGCTAGCCTACCTTTCTTATATAGACCAGAACCATCAGCTCAGAAATGGCACACCACCCATAGAGGGCTGGGTCCTCCTCCCACACTAATCAGAAATCAAGAAAATTTCCCAGAGCTGTGCCCAATGGGAGTACAGGCCAATCTGACGAAGGCAATTCCTCAGTTAAGATTCCTTCCTCCCAGGTATGTCACGTTGATAAGAACTAATAGTGGCAAGGTGCATGTGTGTATTCTTAGCCTCTGCCTTTTTCATCCCCTGCCTCACTGAACTCTCGAATTTCCCAGGCAAGGAAGGCACACACTGACTCCATAGAGGCAGCTCACCTGGTCTGACCCACATGTGTAGAGAACACATGCCTGTCTCATTCAAACCACACACAGACATAACACATAGGTAACATCAGCTAGGCAGCAGGCGCTGCCACGGCAATGGAGATGCAGCAAGGGCACAAGAAATGGAGACCTATAGACTTCCTGTAGCTAGCTAGCACTTTGAGGGCAGGAGACAAGGAATTATAGGTAAGTAACTGGAGCGTAAGAAACTGAGAGAAAAAAAAAGGAAAGAAAATTGGAAAGAGGCATAGCAAGCAGGAACAGCGGTCAGTCTCTCAGGAGAGGTGACTCCTGAGGCAAGGCTAAGAACATTCTAGCATGGAGAGACAAATCCTACCATAGTCATGACCTGGCGGCCACTGGCAGGCTCAACTGTTGGAAAGTGGAGGGGAGGGACAGAAGCCTCATGGCAGGCTGACCTGCAGTCAGGAGGTGCCTTGGGTTCAAATGTTAGCACAGTTCTTGCCCTTCTGCAGAAGAAACCTGCTCTGTGATTCAGTCAGCCCCACTGTGCAGGCTGGTCCTTGAAAACGCACAGGCCTGGCAGCTGTTCCTGGCCAGCACTGCTCACTGGTGAAGTGTACAGGGCTGTTGGAGTCCTGAAGTAAAGCGCATGGACTGTCACTTAGGAAAATGACTTTAGCTGGGCATGTGGCGCAGCACACCTTTAGGCCGGCGAATCTCTGAGTTTGAGGTCAGCCTGGTCCACATAGCAAGTTCCAGGACAGCCAGGGCTACAAAGAAAGATCCTTTCTCAAAAAAAGATAAAATAAAAAATAAATAAATAAATAAATATATATATATATATATATATATATATATAAAACATATAATTATATAGATATATAAAATACACTTTATTATGTAACTAATAAAACATAATTTGTATATGTTATATAATAAGTTATATTAATATATGCTATACAATATATAAATATATATTTTAAATATATAATTATATATTATATATGGTAAAAAGAAGGTACTATATGTCATTTAAGAGAATAAGAATGAACCTATGAGAACTTCTAATGACTTAAGATTTTTAACCTGAGCAACTAAAAAAAAAAAAAAAAAAAAAATCACAATGACTCCATAGGATCATATTAATCAATCACATGGTGGGTGGTGACATTCAGGAAAGTTATGGAACCATTTGGAGGTGGAGCTTGCTAGAGGAAGTGCGTCACTGCGGCAGGTTCTGGAGAGTTACAGCCTTACCTCACTTCCTGGCCTGTCTTCACTCAGTGCTTGGATGAAATGTTATCAGCTGGCTTTGTGCTGCCATGCCAGGCTTCCCTGCCACTAGGGACTCCCCTTCTGGAACAGTGAGCCAGATTAAACTCTTCCTTCCTTAAGTCACAGTATTTTATCACAATAACAGAAAAGTCACATAACACAGAGCTAGTCTGATCTCTACATCTGACAGTTTTGAACAGCGGTTTTTTGTTTTGTTTTGTTTTCATTTCTTACTTTCTTCTTTATAAAACACAATTCAGCCACAACTGCTCACCAGACACTATTCACAGACCAGTCAGTATGTGAATCCAAGAAAGCCTAGCTCCCAGCATGTGACACACAGACATGTGTGTCACACGGCGAACAATCACTGGCCAGGTAAACAAAACGCATAGAAATGACTAAGCAACAGCAACACTGTGCCTCTAGGCTGAGGAGAAGCTCCCTCACAGTACCTCAACTCTCCCTCCCTCTCCAGCAGAGGAACGGACTCGCATGCAGCTGTCACTCACCTAGGTCAAGCGTGTCCCACAGGCCAACCCCAGACCAGAAAAATCAACCAGATTACAGGACCCGTAGTAAGGAAGAGGTAGAAAATAAGACAGGAGGTCAAATATGAACATGAAGATGAGCATCTGTGAACGTTCACAGAAACCAAAAAAAAAAAAAAAAATGGGCACCCTAAGTAGTCGGAGAGGGAAGGGGGGAGGGTCAAAAGTACAATTTCAACATACACACTGGCTTGTTCTCCCAGGGCACCCACTTCCCAGCACCTACACGGTGGTTTACAATCATCTATAACTCCAGTCCTAGATGATCCTACGCCCTCTCCTGGCCCCCCCATGGGCACTACACACCCGTTGTGCACAGACACACACGCAGGCAAAACACCCGTAATACACATAAAATAAAAATGTCTAGACAGGGTTTCTCTGTATAGCCCTGGCTGTCCTGGAACTCACTCTGTAGACCAGGCTGGCCTTGAACTCAGAAATCCGCCTGCCTCTGCCTCCCAAGTGCTAGGATTAAAGGCGTGCACCACCACACCCGGCTCATCTTTTTTTTTTTTTTTTTAATCTAATTTCAAATCAGACAGTAGCAGAGGACAGAGCCTCAGAATCTTCCAAGATGAAATTATTTGAGCATAGACTTTTCTATCTAAGCCGTCAATCGAGGAAGAAGGTAGAATAAGTCCATTTACTTGAAGGTGTCCTTCAGCAAAGCTAGGGTGGAAAAGGATAAAGCTTGATTCGAGCGAGAGACACAAGAAGCGGTGGCCAGGATCCAAGAACAAAATGAGAAATGCATCCCCGGATGGCAGCTGCGAGGCAGGAGAGACAATTCATCCCATTAAATCAGAAACTTGGTGAACTCCACCGAAGAAGAATGGGAATGGATTCTATTCAAAAGACAGAATAATTAGGAGGCCGGCTTCACGACAAATGTGCAGCTTCTTTTCTCAATTAAGGAATGAAGAAGATGTGCACAGAGCATTCCAGAAGAAGGCTGCTGGCTGGCTAGCCACAGCACGTCCACTCTTAACTCTGATTAAAGAAAGGAGTTTACTTTTTCGTTTTTTCATGTATGACGGATGCGTGATTGGGTCCTTCGGGTCCATAGGATAAAGCACTAGGGAGCTAAAGCAAGCCTGGCACTCCTGCTCTCCTACGACAGTGACGGGCTGATAGTGACCCGACTTATCCAACCCAGTGAGAGCAGACAGCAAGGTCATCCTGGCAGAAGCTTGGAAGAAACCGCCTAAATGATGAAGGGAAAGACTAGGGGGCACAAGGTCGTTGTAGAGGGCATCTCTGGCTATCTGTGGGTTTAAACATGGACCACTCACACCTGAGATACCCACTGCTACATGAAGGTGGGGAGGTTAACTGGGGACCTGACTACTGACTGCTCCAGCTCAGTCCTGAGAAAGAGGGAGAGAGGTTCAGGCTGAGCAACCTCCTCCTATCATAACAAGTCTTGAAAATACCATCTTGCTTCTGTGTGTGCACCCCTGATGCCAGCAGACTGAGTGTGACCACAGTCTGTTGGTCTCACCTGGGCCATGCTGTTCTGTGGAAAACATCTGGTGCTCAGAGAAGGAAACCCAGGATATAAACAATGCTCAGGATCAAATCGTGGCCCCAGATCGCTTGAGGGAGTCCTTGGTCTGTTGTTGTTTTGTCTTGTTTTTGTTTTGGGGTTTTTGTTTGTTTGTTTTTGGAGTGATATATGATGAAATACTTATGAGTAACAACAGAGACTCACAATGTGATGGTACTAATGAAAACGCTTCCCTCCCCCATAGTCTCATAGAGGGTGGCACTATTAGGAGATGTGCCCTTGTTGCAGGAAGTTCGTCACTGGGCGACGTGCTTTGAGGTTTCAAGTGCTCAAGCCAGGCCCAGTGTCTCTCTCTTCCTTGCTGCCTGCCAATCCACAGGTAGAACTCTCATCTCCTTCTCTAGCGCCATGTCTGCCAGTGTGCTTCCATGCTCCCTGCCATGATGACAGTGGACTAAACCTCTGTACTGTAAACCAGCCCCAAATCAGTGTTTTCTTTGCCTTGTGCTCAATGTCTCTTCAGAGCACGAGAAGCCCTAACTAAGGCACATGGTAGCTTCGAGTTTCTCTCAAAAGATTTGCAGAGTTTTATTCAGCCATAAAAAAGCACTGAAATCGTGTCACAACGAATATATCTAAGAAAAAGAGTCACCGAAATTATCTGTAGATGTGTCTAGACACTCAAAGGTAAAGAAAGCAAAAAGTGCCCAAACTGTTCTGAACGAATGAACCTAAAGAAGCAGAAGGAACCTCACACCTGTCTTTAACTTTTATCTGTTTCAAAAATATGATTTTTGTTGCCGTTGCTGTTTGTAGGGGGTAGTTTTCTTACTGTTTGGTTGGGTTTTTGTTGTTGTTGTTTTCTTTTAAATCTTCGGAGACAGGGTCTGGCCATGTAGCCTGGGCTGGCCTCAAACATGTAGCAATCCTGGTACCTTCTAAGAGCTGGAACTACAGACAAGTACTACTATATCTGTGGAAAACGTGCTTTAAAGGGAGAAAACGAGCTGGAGAGATGGCTCAGTTGGTAACGTGCTTCCTGGACGGGCATGAGGGCCCGAGTTTAGATTCTGAGTACCCACGTAAAAAGCCAGGCACTGGGGAAGGAAAGAAGGAAAAGAGATCCAAACACATCACCTACCTTCTCCACACATTCTGCCTTCCCACACATTAACCAAGACAAGGATGCTGGGGCCACAGAAGCCACTGACAAGAAGAGAAAAGTCAAGAAATCACAAGTGACCCACAGGTCAACACTCAGATGAAAGCAGCCTGGAATGATAGGTGGGGCAAGATGGGTCACAGCGCAGGTAGGTGTGTGTGTGTGTGTGTGTGTGTGTGTGTGTGTGTGTGTGTGAGATGACTTTGAGCTACCTGATGGCTACCAAGAAGAGAACACCTTTTCGAGTGGCTGGGATGATGCTTCAGGGGTAATGGCAATTCGAGGAGTGGAGCGCCAATCCCCAGAACCAAAGTAAAAAGCAGGCAGAGATGGCAGTCTGCCAGTAAGCCAAGCCCAGCCCAGACAGGGGAGACAAGAGAGAGCCGACTGTTTAGACTAGCCATATCGGCAAACTCTGGGTTTGATTGAGAGACCCTGTCTCAATGAATAAGGTGGAAGAGCTGTCAAGGATGATCCCCGCATCGGCCTCACGTGCACCTACACCCGCAGACGTGAATATACACGTACATGTACACCATACATACACGTGAAAAGTGGAAAAAGCAAGAGAGCCCTAACACTGAAGGAGTAGAAAGGAAATGCAAGGACGGCTCAGTAGTCTGAAATAAGCACTTGTGTGCTTATTTAAAAAAAAAAAAAAAAAAAAAGACAAGCTTGACAGGAAAATAAAGCCCCTGCAGACTTCATTAAAAGGACAGGACTGAGGGATGACTTCAGCCTCGCTGAAGAAAGATGAAGAAGAAAAGAAGGAGATTTCAATTTCCAATTCTATCATGAGACTAGACAACTCATCCTTTGACAGTTTTTACTAAGAACTCTTCTGCCATGGAATTTCTTAATCATTTAGGTTCAGCTACTTACCTTTTGTTTCCTCACAGCCCTGGCTGTCCTAGAGCTCGCTTTGCAGACCAGGCTGGCCTCGAACTCGCGAAGATCTGCCGGCTTCTGCCTCCCGAGTGATGGGATTAAGGTGTGTGCCATCACACCCGGCTGCCTGCCTCTTTTATTGAAACTGATTTTTTCATACAATATGTTCTGACGCCCTTTCCCTCCACCAGTTCCTCTCGACCCTTAACTCTTAGTTCCACCCTTTCCTTCTGTCTTTAAAAAATAAAATAAAAATTTAGAAAAATGAAACACATGCACGCACACTACCACAAAGACATGAAATTGGAAATCAAAGTATACAAGCAAAAGACCAATTTTAAAGAAGTGTCCAAACAAAATAATATGAGTCAAAAAGCCTACAAAAATACCATTGAGTTTGTTTTGTATTGACCATCTACTCCCGAACATGGGGCCTGCACTGCAGTGTGGGTAATATACAAGTGAGACTCCGATGGAGGAGACGAACATTCCCTTTACAAGCAGGTATCATCTGTGTTCAGCTCCTTGGTTAAGGGTGTGGGCCTGTGCCCACTTCTCTGTCTCTAGGACCCCAGTCTGGCTTGAACCTGAGCAGGCAGGCCCTTTATTTATCCTCTAGACCCGAGTCCCTTACGAGTGACGGCTTGTAAACGCTGTTTCTCATTTAGCAAGTCATCTTTCCACTTTGGTAGTCTCCTTCGCCGCACAACCATCTTTCATTTCAGTGAAAACCAATTTACCAATTTTTCTGTTCCTCGTGGTTTGGGTCTTAGTCAAAATGGCTTTGCCTGGCACACCCCCTCTAGGAATTTCAGAATTTCACACTGGGATCATCCACTCACTTTTAGTTGATGAACAGTATGAGGGGGGAATTCAAATCCATCCTTATAATGTGGGAATCCAGATGTCTCAGCACCATTGGTGAGAAAGACTAGACTTTCAATAGCATTGAACTGATCTCTATTTAGTGACACAATGTACTGAACTGAGGTAAAACCCACATCTCTAATGGACAGCCAAGCTATTTCTAAACACCAGTACATACATCTTCCCCAAACTAATACTTCCTTCTCAACACACACTCCGTTTTTTGGAGGCCATTACATCAAGTTTCCCACTAAAACTATGACCATAAAGTTTCCCACTAAGACTGTGCTCTAATATACATTCCTACCTGAAGTGCCCGACATTTTCCTTTCTCAGTCAGCATCCTCGCCACATCTTACTTGTCTTGCTAACAGCCATGCCAATGAGTTAGCACCCTGCTAACTACATTTGGTGCCCACTGTCCAAAGTATCTGTGAATAACCATTGTGATTTCTTTAAAATGTACGCCTAGCAATGGGGTTATCTGGGGCACATGGACACTCTGGTGAGCTGGTTCCCTACAGCAGCAAGCTGTACCTTCCTACATTTCCACAGCAATGGATGAGGGTTTAACTTCCCTGTCTCCTCACCAACATTTGATCTTCTGTTTTCTGGCCCAATTGGAGATATTACTGCCACACCATCCAGTACACCGACCATGTACACAATTGTGTATAATATCAGAATAATGAAACACTAGTCCAGACCTCCCCCAGTTCAGATTACCATTCTGTGTTGCTTTCTAAGTCCACACTGAGTTTATTACAGTAATTAAAATACCAGTGCTGTTTGCATTTGGCCACGTCTCCCCCATCCCTGTAATTTCGCAGATGGTTTGTGAAGCCATGTATGTGACTTTACATCCTGTCCCATCAAAACAGCATGTAGCCTTTGACATTTCAGCCACAGCTGCTATTTTCGGTAAGTTAACCCCAAGAAACTCATTTTACCCAAGCATTTGATAGGCATAGTGATCATTTTGTATGTGTGTGTGTGTGTAAGTTTGTGATACAAATACACTTTTAAGCATCACACTAGAAGTTTGCATCCACCTGTCACCAGCTTCTGACTCAAGAAGCTTTACAGGGATGACTCCACCAGTCACATTTTCTACCAGTGGTCTAGCCAATAACCCACCACCAACAGAGAAATAAATAGTTTCCAGTCTTTGGCTGAAGTTCAGTTACACTGTATCTTCTCCTGTCTCCAGAATGTACAATGTACATTCTCCTATCCTCTCTTTAATACTCTCTTCCAAAAAAAAAAAAAAAAAGTTAAGTTAATTTGGCACAACTATCTTACTCAGTTCATATAGTACACATATAGTACATTCATTTAAAAATGTAATTAAGGGCCATCGAGATGGCTCAGTGTGCAAAGGCACTTAAGGGGGGGATTAGGGGGGCTGCCAACGTGACGTCTACCCCAGGATCACACTTACATCTGCCCAGGACTCAGAGACGGGTCACCTACAGAGTCTCAATGGCCAGGCCCACAGGGAGAGGGCCTGACTGAAGAAGCAAGGGAGGAGGCGGAACAATAGAGGAAGACACCCGACGTGGACCTCTGGCCTCTACACTGCACATACAGGTGAGCACAGCCATGCAGGTGGCAGGCACATCGTAACCAATATATCTAGTAACTAATGAGTCAGATTAGATTATACTAAATTTCAAACCACACTGAGATTTGATGGCCAAAAATAAATAAATAAATAAATAAATAACAATTAAATAGCGGTATGAACCAGGCAGTGATGATGGACACCTTTAATCCCAGCACTCCAGAAGCAGAGACAGGCCTCTGAGAGGTTGAGGCCAGCCTGGTCTACAGATTATAGACTGAGTTCTATGACAGTCAAGGCAACTCAGGAAAACCTGTCTCAGGAAAATAAAAAAATAAAAAAGCAGTATGTATCCCTTAAGGCAACCCTAGTCAAGACGTCACCCTACTTAAGATTATCAATCTTGAGGTCCTCAATTGACTAGAACTTAAGTTTGCAATTCTGTTTAATTCACAAATCTCTCCTCAACTTTATAAAGTTCAGTAGGTAGAGCCCAGAGATGTCTCTGAGGTGAAAGGCCCTTGCCACCTAGCCCAGTGACCCAAGTTCACGTTCAACCCCTAGAACCCAAGAGACGGTAGGAGAAAAATCCTCTCCAGAGAAGCTGTCCTCTGCCCTCCACACACAGACCATGACATGTGCATGCAGACAAACAGAACACACAAAAAATAAATAATACCAAGTAAGGTAAAAATAAGTGTTTTAAAGTCCGAGTTTGAGATAGCGAATGGTTAAGAGCACTGTCTGCTCTTATAGAGGGCCTGAGTTCAGCACCTACACATGACAGCTCTCAGAACTTTCATGTGTTTACAGAATGTAAGGCAACTTAAGTAGCTAGCGTCTGTGTTTCTCATAATGCATATACCATTTCACTGAAGCCCATGTCCCCAGGTCCTTTCATTGAAAGAGGCCCACTCAGCCATCGTTTACAAGACATTTGGGCATCGTTCTAGCCTGAAATGCCTTCTCATGAAAGCTGCTACTGTCTCCACAGAGTCATGTGGTACTTCCTACTCTTTGCCACCTTAATTGTTTGTTAATTGTTTACAGCAGGATGCTTCAGGGAACAAATCTCCCCGTGCTCTCCTAACTTCATCTTGAGAGGCGATCCCACACACAACCAACCTAGACCTGGAGCATGCGTAAGAAGCAATGCAGCTACAGCTCTGAGAGGACCATGACACAGCATGAGACAGAGGTACAGAGCTGGAGGAAATGGGATTCTGGTGCGCAGGTAGGCAGAGGATAAAGGGCAGAATCTCTCCTCTCCTCTGGAAAGAAAAAGTTAACTGTGTTTGGAGCAGGTTATAGGAAGAAAATAAAATGTGGGCTCAGCTCCTGGTGTGTATGTAGAGACAAATCAGTTTCCAGTGACTATACTAAGAAAACATCCCAGAACTAATATCTTAAATAACAAAAGCACATCTCACGATTCTGCATGTCAGAATCCCAAAATGGGTCTCACTGGGCTTAATAAACTCAAGATGTCCAGAGAGACATGTTATAGAAGCTCTTAGGGAGAACGGGCTTTCCAGCCTTTGGCAGTGACAGAGTGTCAGGGATTTCACGGCTCACTGTCCCCTCCAGGTTCAAAGTCAGCTGTGGGCTTGGAGACTTTGAGCTCTGGTTGCTCTCGCTGAGGACCCAAGATTCAGTTCACAGCACCTAGGCAGCAGCAACCGAGAATCTGGCACCCTCTTCTTGGCCTCAGCAGACATTGTGTGTAGACAAGGTGCAGGCACGGCACCCATACACACAGGTAAAAACAAACAAACATTTTTAAAAATAGAATAGAAAATTAAAACTATTCTTAGGTTCCCACCATCCTTCCATATTGAACTAAATGCATGCATGAAGATCACCATGAAATAAATAACATAACAAAAGAGAAAAAAACAGGTCCGAAGAAGTTGAAATATTACAGTGAAATCCGTTTAAGGAACAAAAAAGCACGTATGAATATTTTACAATCTAAGATATGATACTGAAGCCAGCATGATGGCTCAGTAAGTGAGGGTACTTCACCACCAAGGCCTGACAACCTGGCTTCTATCCCTAGGACCTACATGGTTGAAGGACAGAACCAATCCTCTGAACTCCACACATGCACGGCGGCAAACGTGCAAGTAGACTCACATGCACAAATTAAGTGTAAATATATATATATATATATATATATATATATTTACATACTTAAAATACAAGGCTGTGCTGAACTAATGCTTCTTTTTAATCAGCTTTTAGACAGCCTTCAAACAAACAAGCCAACACTTCAACGCCTCTTTAGTAAGGATATTCTGAAATAGACCCGTCTGACAATGGCTGGCACCTACATGGGAAGGCGCAGCTGGTGTGACAGTGGCCTGGAAGTGCTGGGTTTCATCAAAAAGGATCACTCTCAGGAATCCCTAAAAGGCAAAGCCCTGGGCTAGGGAGGCCTCAGTTGGTCGGGTGCTTGCCCAGCCCTGGCTTTGATCTCCAGCAACACTCAGAACTGTATAAAGTCATGAACAGAAAGCTAGGAACTCCAACCAATGGGAAAGAAGGTGAGGTGCTTAATATTATCTGTGGATGCTCTGAAGGACATGCCCCATGCCCAGCAGTAGAGGCCAATACACCATGGACCCAATGGTGCTTTTGAAAAATTTTGTCTCATATTTCATTACTTAGGCATTTTCTACCTTCTTGATCATTTGCTTGTACATTATGGTTCCCAATTTTGCGTTTGTACGGGGTGTGTATGTGTGTCTCTCTGACTTTTTTTTTTTTTAAGAAGCCGGGCATGGTGGCGCATGCCTTTAATCCCAGCACTTGGGAGGCAGAGGCAGGTGGATTTCTGAGTTCGAGGCCAGCCTGGTCTACAGAGTGACAGAGTGAGTTCCAGGACAGCCAGGGCTACCCAGAGAAACCCTGTCTCAAAAAACCTAAAAAAAAAAAAAAAAAGAAGGCATGGGGCAGGATGGTAGGGAGGATCTGAGAGGAGATGGTGGAGGAGAAACTGGGATCAGAATATATTATATAAAAATTATTTTCAATTAAAAAAAATAACAATACCATCTGTGGGTCACAGTGATCAGTTACCCAAAAGGTTTTAGGGGCTGCTCAGATCATCCCAACATGGACAGCAGGGCAAGATCAAGCTTTGAAGCAGAGTTTTGAGTTTTAACCATTTGCAGGGCCACATACGCAGCAGGATTAGCAATCCCTGGAGGACTGCTCTGGCTTTTGATAGAGGAAAGTATTACCAGAGGGTCCATTGATTTTCCTAAGCAAAATATCTTTTCTCAGCCTTCTCTAGGCTCTGGCAAAAATAAGGATTTGGATAGCTTCATTTTATTTCACATCTTCACTTGGCGCTGCCCTCATCAGGAAAAGCAGGCACATGGTTCTACTCCTAGGGTTTAAAGGCATTGAATGGGACTTAAATACAATAGTTATTAAAGTGTTACTTTTCATGGAGACAAAGTATCCAGAACAGCCAAACCTATAAAGACACCATGTAGGGTTGCCTGGGGCTAGAGGGCAGAATGGAGATGGGACTGCAGAAAGTTCTCAAGCTAAAAGTGATGATGGGATACAAATCTGGGGGACACACTAAAATACACTCAACTTTAAAGCACTGAATATCAAAGGAGCGAAAATGGCATGGAAATTAAATTTCAATAAAACTGTTGCTTACATTTTGTAATTCCTGGGCCAGTGACAAAGCTCGGTGAGCAAAGGTGGTTGTTTGCCACCAAGCCTGGCAATGCCACAAATCCAGATGGCACAAGAATGTAGCATATTCCCATGTTTTGTCCTCTGACCTCCATATATGCACACATTAAATAAATGAATAGCTGTAGAAAATGTTTTTAATTTTTAAAACTTTTTGTAACTCCACTTGCATTTTCCCTTTAAGATTTTGCTTTTAGAGGGCTGGCGGGATGGCTCAGCAGGTAAGAGCACTGACTGTTCTCCCAAAGGTCCTGAGTTCAAATCCCAGAAACCACATGGTAGCTTACAACTACCCATAATGAGATCTGACACCATCTTCTGGTGTCTGAAGATACCTATAGTGTACTTATGTATAATAATAAATAAATCTTTAAAATAAAAAAAAAGATTTTGCTTTTATGTTATGTTTTATTTTATATTTAGGTCAGTGTACCACATGCGTACATTGCCTATGGAGGCCAGAAGAGGGTGTCAGATCCCCTGCAACTGGAGTTGCAGATGGTTGGGAACCACTGTGGGGGTGACTGGAATCACCCTGGGTTGTTTACAAGAACAGCAAATGCTCTTGACCACTAAACCATCTCTCCCGCTCATCCTCACAAATCTCGACAAATCAAAATTGCTACCTTAATGGTCAAGCTCCACAGGACGACCCTCAGTCAGATGGTTCCCTGGACTGGCCGACCCCAGTTTTCAGATTTTTCAGGGTCCCTTGTTTCTCAGCAGTTCAACTCTTTCCCTCCTGAACACAAAGGTCAAGGGGAGCTAGTAAGAAAGACCCTGTGTAAAAGTCAAACATTTCACAATGAATTTTAAACATGGGTGATTTAAAAAAAAAAAATTTTTTTTTCAAAGAAAAGAAAATCCACAAATGATAGCAAAAGCACCGATTTATTTTAGTGACTCAGCTTAAAGAGAAATGTGTTACTACTCCATCAGCAAAAATATGGAGGACTTGTTTGGATACAGACATACATACTCACACAATGTTGTTCTCTGAGTGAATGGCAGAAAAATCCTGCCCACAGGGAGAGGACAGCAGTGTTTGAAATGCCAGAAAACAAGTCTAAGGCTCACAGGTTTAAGCCACCAAGCACTGAACACCTGAACCCACCTCCTACGAAGACTGGGTGGGGCTGCCAGGACACCCTGAGAGAGGCCACTCAGAGCAACAGCGAACAGGTGACACCAGGACTTAACCTAATCCTCTGTGTTAGCTCAGGCATCCACAACAGGCATAACTCCCTCTCCGCGATGAGGCTACCTCTCTGCCAGCAACTGGATTGTCTATTTTGGAACCTTTGAGAGAACTTGTCTGGAGTCGCTTAAAGGAGCACCTAGAAACTGACTCACCTCCTTCCTCAGCCGACACTACAGCTGCCTGTCTGTAATGAACGACAAAACCCCTTCTGTCATCCGATCAGAAACAAATCTGAGTTTCTCTCTGGGATACCTGAAGAGTGAGTTGTGAATCTCAAAGCAACTCCTTAAAGTTCTCTCTCGAGATTACACGAATCAAAACCTACCAAGAAATTATGCTTAGCATGTACTCTAAAAAATAAATGAAACACTTCCTTTTATAGTAAACAAACAAACAGACAGACTAAAGGCAGGTAAGATGTTCCAGCACACTGCATCTGGTCTTTTGTTTTTTTAATCCTTACACCCGCAGCCTTCTATCTTCTATTCAATGAAAGGAAGAGAAGAGCAGAATTACAGAGCTTGGAGAATAAGACTTACATAAATATTATTGTTTCCCTCCATTCACAATAATCACAACTTGCTAAGATTTTTCAAGAAAACTCATTTAAGACAGTTCTGAGGTTGTAATAAAGGAACAAAAGTCGAAAAAATAGACAGCAACCCACTAGCAAGGGCTACAAGAGTGAGCAATGTTACGGGACAGTCTTAAGGTCTGAACAGGTCTTCCTTATCAATGAGCATGTGAACTTTAGAGATAAGGAAAAGTGTTTCCTTTAAACTCACATAAATACTTTCCTCCAAATCCAAGCAAGTAATGGAGCTTCTTAATACTTCTTGGTTTATAGAATACTGGGGGACTAATAAAAATGCCCAGGTACTTGAGGCAGCAGTTAACATGTTAGGGTTCCAACTTCAGCCAAGCTCCACAATCTAGTGACAGAAATATACGGGCACTCATACTGAACCAACAAACAAGAACAAGGCTTGCTATATACAGGCCCGAAAGGAAAGAGAGATCACTTCTGATGAAGAGGACAGAGGGCCGGACTTGCAGACAGGGTGATGTGCTTAGCCTGGGATGGATGGAACCTGCCCATCCTGAAGGTAACAACAGCTGAATTCACAGCTTAAGCTCTGATACCCCCAAAATACTTCAGAGATTTGTAGTTAAAACAGTAACATTCACACCCAATCCCCATCTAAAAATACCCTATGTCAAATACTTTACTGAACACAGTGAAATTTCCCACATCATCTAGGTTTCTTCTATTCAGTGTTTCTTTACCCATGATTCCAGAGTCACTCTTACTGCTCTGATACACCCCTCCCTGTCTTTCTCCCATGGAGAGACATTTTAATTCCCTCCAATAACGTTCTGAATTAGATTGTCAGCTATTTCTATTCTATCTCCCATACTTAAACTCACAGGTGCTTCACAGACACTGACGGTAGATCAAGTCTAATTCTAACAGTTGTCATAAGTGGATGGACATTGCTGAAGATAGCTGTCCAACGGGTATTATAGACTTAAGTCACAATTTTATACACCAACAAAGAATATTGCAACTAAGATAGCTTTGACTGAAAACTGCTTTTTGTTTACTGGTATAATCTTGTTCAGAAACAATTTTGTTGTTTGTTGTTGTTGCGGTTTTCCAGTGGGGATAGGGAAGTTGAGGGTTGGGCTCAGTGGTCCTGTGCTTGCTTAGAATTGAAGACCTGGATTCAAGCCTCTCTGTAAGAATGGTTACTGTTACAACTAGCTCATTAGGTCTGGGGATACAGCTCAGTAGGAGAGCAGTTTGTATCCTATGTATCAGTTAGAGAACAATGTTTCTTCGACAGCCTTTGTAAGATAGTATCTTTTTCTGCCAGACCTCAAACAGTTCCTCTACTGGGTATGCAGCTACACACTGGATCTGCAAAGAAATAAGGCAGAGTGGACCATCCCAGCTCTCCCAAGAATCTCTAAGCAGTCATAACTCAGTTATTTAGAAATATGTATGCAGTACCCAGAAAACACAGAAAAATGCATGCCGTTCAGCACATAATGCATAGGCATTTCAAAGGTAAGTACTCCTGAACACTTTCTCTTTGTGTGCTCTTTTTTAAAGTTTAGAAAGTCTCTTGTCTAAATATGCCACTAAATAAGTAAGTAAAAACAGGAAATTTTAAATTTGTTCTAAGCACCTATACTTCCTATAATAAGCAAGGAAGATTATGCCCTGGTATTTTCCTGATATTGTTAACACAGGAGAGTTAAAATAATAAGGTGGAACAAAAACAGGTATTACCAAAGGAATTCTCTCTCAAGTATCAATGCCTCAAGTTGGACTTGTTTCCCAAATATAGTTTCTGTGTTACTATTGTTCAGACTGGGAACTTTCAGCATTCATTCAAGAGTTCTTAGACAGTAGCTTAAAGATGAACAATTTTTAAAATCTGCATTGCCTTGAAGGAAGGAAAAAAACCACCCAGGCCAGGTGTCTCAACAAAATTCATTCTTGCAACGTACAAAATACTGTAACAGAGCACAAGGCAACCAGGATCAGAGGCTATGTTTGAAAATAAGAAACAAAAATAAGACCAAAGAATCATAGGCCGGATGCTACTTCCTTGATAAGGCTGCAGCTTGCCGCCTCCAAGCGCTCTACAAACCATTGCTCAAGAAACTGTCAAAATGAAGGCTTATGAAAACATTCTTTTCTAAATAAGGACTCCAACAAGGGATGTGTTGTTTCTAGCTATGATTTCTGCTGCAAGTATTGACAAGTTCAACACCGGCAGAATGTTCACAGTGCAAAGACCTCTTATTTGGTTCACCAATAGCAAGAGTGCCTGCCTGCCTGCCTGCCTGCAAGTAGTTACAATGCCTGCATTCAGTAGGGGAGATCAACTTTATGGAAGGCACCTGCTAGGCGGAACAGCAGTTTATAAAACCAACTTTTATTTCCATCAAAAGTTGTTCATTGTTCCCCCCCCCCCATCCTACAGACCGTGGCAATCTGCTTTACTGTCTTTTCTTTCTACCTTCCCCAAAGATCTGCTGTGGTAGAGACCGGGTAATACTTGCCCTAGTTCAAAGGTTAAAACATTTAGCTCTGTCTGAAGCTCTAGTCCCTCAACCAGTCCCCCACCCGTTTATTTATTCTTTCATTAACACAGCAGCCTGGGACTTATATCCTCGAAAGTCCACAAGCAAAGCGATTGTAGGTAGTGAGGAACAAAGCTGGACTGGTAGTAAAGCCCTAAAGCATTCAGGCCCCAGGTCGCTTTAGATATCGGCCTCTGCAGACGCAAGAAACGAGGCTCGGCCGGGCAGGGAGAACCTGACGCCCGGAAGCAACAACTCCCATCAGAAGGCAAAGAAAAGTTGCACGGCTGAGCTCCGGCCCGCGAGGAGCCAGCGCCGGTGTCTGCGAAGCCGGTGGCCCGGGTTGCACAGGCCCGGCCGCGGGCGGCGACTTTGGCGTCCGCCGGGCCGACTCAGGCTCCGGAAGGCGCGGGTCCGGGGGTGCGCCGTCGCTTCAAGCGAAGTGGGCTCTGCGCCCAGGTCCGCACCCCTCCCAGCACCGCAAGCAGTGGGCGGAGAGACGCGGCGGAGGATCGCGGACAATGCCCGGCCCGGCCGGCAACCTCGGCGCGCTGCGCGGGCCCGCCGCCTCTCCTCCCGAAGCCGCCTGCCGGCACCTTCAGTCGGGTCGGGTGAGCGACGCAGCAGCAGCAGCGCCTGCCGCCACCGCCCCGCCGCCCGCTTCCTCGCCGGGCGGTTCCCGGGTCGCGGGGAACCCGCGGCGTGCGAACCGAGCCGGCGCGCCGAGCGGCGCAGGGAGCGCGCTCAGGGCAGCCGGGCGCGCGGGAAGAGCGAGCGGAGCGAGCGTGGAGACGACGGCGCGCGACCAGGGCAGCGGGGCGCGCGGGGAGAGCCGGGCACGGGCCGGGAAGGAGGCGCGCAGTAGAGCGGGGCGCGCGGTGCTCCCCCACGGGTCTGCCGCAGCTCCGACGGGCTTTCGGTTGACCCCGGCTCAGTACCGCGCCCGCGTCCGTTAGGAGCCTCTCCCAGCCGGCGCCGCAGCCGCCCATCCCGGTCCGCCTCCCTCGCGGCTCGCAGCAAGAAGGGCAGCCGGGCCAGGGCCGGAACCCGGGATCCCACGGCACGGTCGGCGGGCATCCCAGATCCTGCCCCCGCGCTGGAAGAGAAAGTGAAATGAAGCGCCTTTCCCCAAACAGCACCTACCAGGTCCCCAGTTCCGTGCAGCTGCCTCGCTCCTCCAGCGCCGCCGGTCCCCGCCCTCGGGCCCCAGGCTTCGTTCTCTTTGACAATGGCGCGTCCCCTTTAAGGAATAATCCGATCGGGACCGATTCGTGGTTAAACCTCCCTCCGACTCTGATTTTAACCGGATTTCTGTCTCTCCCAGAGCCCGACGGGCGCCCGGCGGTGCTGCGAGCTCTGCCCACCCCTTCCCTGCCCCGCCCACCCACTCGCCTTCCTGATTGGCGAAGGACACTACACCAGGAACAGCGGTCTTCGCCCTCCACTGGCCGGCCTCCCCGCCGCTCAGAGTTTCCCCACCTTCGCCCCGCCCCCTTCCCCGGGTTGGACCTACCTCTAATCACTCTCGGTCCTCGCCTCCAACGTTGCTTTGGAGAACTGGCAGTCACAGCTCACCCTCCCGCCTCCGGAAAGCTAACTTTATTTTTATTGGTAGAAAGACATCTTCCTGTGCACCTGATTGGGCAAGGAAAGGCAAGTCTGCACGCCCCTCACCTTTTATCACTCTCCCTGGACGGCTGAAAGACAGTCGTAAAGTCTTCCCTACTTTGGCACCCTCAAAGCCTCTGTCCCTTTAAATGTTGGTAGAGGTCGAGCACAAACAACCTATACTGAGGAAGGCGGGAAAGGGAGGTGGAAAGGATGCAAAAATCTTCAGATAAAACGCACACCACACCAGCTGTGGGATCCTGAGAGCCCAATCCTGCTATTTCGTGAATGGAGTGAGAACACCTGAAATCCTAATACTGGCTCCTGAGAATTAATCAAGTTCACACTCCCTGTCTACTCTGCTCACATCCTTGACTTTCTGTCTTTACGCACCCGGAAGAGTTTTACGAAGGTGTCTTCAAACCCAAGGGTTTCCTTGTTTATCTTGCAATCGGACATTCAGAAAAGCGTTAAGTTCTTCCCATTAGAAGTTCCGTTTAGGTCACGTCCTGTGTGTCGTACTGGCATTTGCGCGGGACTACGTTATTTTTTTTTTGGAAAGATTAAACATATTGTCCTCTCTGCTGATATTCTCAAAGTCCCTCTTGTTACAAATGTGGGCACCAGAGGGCTAGTCTTTGAAGGACAGTGGCACTTTTCAGGGAAAAGCGCATCTACCCAAAGGAAGAGGGAGAAGTCTCATCAGGAGAAACCTGAGAGTGGCAGAACCCTGCTAATTAAAGGAGAAGAATCCTGCGACAACCTCAGGATCTGCATTAACTCAGCACCAGGTTCATAACCCAAATATAAGAAACGAAGTTTATTTCCAGAAAACCTGAGTGTGGTTATGGCTTCGGGACCCGCAGAGAAATTTTAAGGAACAGGTTAAGTGTTCTCTCTCTATTTGCGATGGTCTTTGACTCTGGAAGTCAGAGGATCCCTACAAGTGCAGCAGTCACCTCCAGTAGTGCCAAGAAAGTGGCTGCGCCCAGTGCCGCCCTAGAAGCCAGTCCAGCTTAGAGAGAGGGAAATGAAAATAGACAGTTGAGAGATAAGGCTTTTTTTCCTGAGCTCAGGGACAGCCATTATTATCGAGGAGCAGTAAGAGAGGCGGGACTTGGTTGGTGTTTGCAGGTCGTTTTAAATTGTACATTTTTGCAGCAGTGGATTGAATTTAGGGACTTATGCATTCAAGGTAAGTCCTCTACCAGTGAGCTAAAGTCTCAGTCCCTTAAGATTGTCACACACCGAGACAAGAGATGGGAAATTAGCTGTTTTATAAGGCCTTCAAAAATACAAGCACCCAATTACGGCCTTTAACTAAGCCCTCTCTCCAACCTACTTCTCCAGATACAGTCATTCCTCTTTCCCATATCTGCAAGGGAATTTCTTCAAAGACCCCTCAGGGATACCCTAATCTTCCGTTATTCAGGTCTCATATAAAATTACATGCCATTGGCATGTAGCATTGAAAATAGTCTCTGGAGTGTTTCTAATAGCTAATACAATGTCAGTGCTATGAGAATCACTATTCTACTGGATCACTGGGAGAATGATGACCAATAACATCTGTACATGTTCAATGCAGATCTAGTCAGTAGTGCGCGCCAACAATAATTTAAATCCCTCGTCCTCCCAATATTTTCCATCCATGCTGACTACATCTGAATGAAGATAACGAACCTGAAGTTATGGTGGACTGAACACATGCATATACCTGTACATGTGTGCAGTCAACTACTGTATGTATGCGGATCCATCCTTATATGTGTAGGGACATATATGTTCTTTTTCAGGATGCTCATGTATTGCTTGCTTACGCACTTCGCTTTTGGGTGCGTGTTGGGTTTTTATTTGGCTCTGTTTTGTTTCTCAGGGCCAGGGGTGGAATTCAGGGCCTTGGGTACGGTAAATACACATCCCAGTGCTTAGTTATTCTCCTAGCTCTTCGTCAAGCTTGGAGACGAGTTCTGGCTTCTAGTCGTCCACTAGACTATAGTGAAAAAGACTGTTCTAGTACAACACTCAGGAGAGCGGCACCTGGCAGTTAGTGTATACACGGCTGGAGCTTTCGTGTGAATCTAGGTAAATTTTTCAGCTTAGTCTAAGCAACTGCTTGATGAGGTCCAGCTAACTCTGCTCTGCTCTGCCCCAGCACACGGGGCTCACGGCCTCAGAATGCAGGCCATAGTTACTTGTAGGCTCTTTTCTTTAACTGACTGTGCTAAGTTTACCACCTTTCACACGGAGTTATTTTATAATTATTCTGCGCTTACCCATGACAGACATATCCAGCCCATTTCAGCCCACACCCATGGCATGGAGGCTGGTCTCAAACTCACTATATGGCTAAAGATTTCCTTTGAACTCCCCATCCTCCTGCCTCCATCGCACCACATGTTGGGATCACAGGCATATACCACCATACCTTCCTAGGAAGAGCGATTTTTTAATGTTCTATAGCACAATTGGGTAGATACAGTTGACAAAAAAACAAACAAACAAACAAACCAGTCAGTTGAATACTTCAGAACAGGTAGTAGAATTTATGCTCTCAACAGTTAAGAAATGATACATGTGTCGTGAGGAGACAGAAACACCAGTCGCCCTAGGTGGATCTTAATATATTCAACACAGCTGAAAAATAAGTGTACTTGCTATCTTTAAAGTTACAATACATAATTTGAAAATAGCGCAAGAACAAAACTTCTGGGAAGAGTCCTTGGTTTCTTAGAGAAGTCCCAGGTCTTCCACTTCCCGAGTTTAAAGGTGTTTTCCCGTTAACTAGCTGACATCCGCTGAGGGCAGCCCTGAAACACAGCACTTACCTGTTTACAGTCCAGCCTGTTCTACTGCCTGAGACAGAAAAGGCCCCGCGCACTGGACTTCCTGGATGGGTTTCCAATTCCATCCTGCTTACGATGCTGTAGGGATGTCTTTAGGCATGTACTGAGTATCATCTAAGCACTTGGACAAAACAAAGAAGCCCCTTAATAACCTGACTCCAGGCCTCCTCTCAAGTTTCTTCCCTGATTGTTCCTCCTTGACAGTCAAGCCTCCATGCCTGTAGCCATATGGCGTCCTCTGCGAGTCTCACCTTCCCTCATTTCCTTCCTGGAGGACTTTCCTAGCCATCCATCGCATGGCTGGCCCAGGACAGGGCTTCGCTTTCCTTCTGGGGCCCTCCCTGATTTATTCTCGGTGCGACTTTCTCACCGAGTGGGTACAGTTCTGATGCCAGGCCTCACACTGAAGACAGAAGCGAAATGCTTCTTTTCTGTCTCTTTTACCATCCTCGTTTGCTCTGGAAGAGCAAGGCCGCACGTGTGTGACGTTGCTTCCACACCATTTACTGTGCTAGCTGGCCTCACAGAAGGCTTTCTGGGAGTGCACAGCAAACTGAAATGATGAGGAAGACAAGTTAGCCCACAAGTGAAATCCGGTCTAGGCCTGAGTACCACTCTAAGAGCGTTGCGATTTCATGAGATTCTGTTGTAAATCTATGTTCGGTCCCAAGGCATTACCCAGGTTATGCTCCCACACCCTTTATTTCATACACTTGTAAAATAGTCAAAGAAAATAGGGAACGGACATAAACCATATCAACTCTTTGTTACGCAAAGTAATAGCATAACCAATAAATAACACATAAAACGTATATCCTGTTCTTCTCATTATTAAACGTAGAAACTGTTTTTGAAAAAGGGTTTGCAAGACAGGGTTTCTCTATGTAACACTGTCTGTCCTGGAACTAGCTCTGTAGACCAGGCTGGCCCCCAAACTCAAGAGATCTGCCTGCCTTTACCTCCTGACTGCTGGTATGTGCCACGAGATCTGATAATGAGTACATTTGAAGAGCAAAAATTTAGAAAATGGCTACTTGAGAATCACTGCGTTTTGAATTGAATGCTTTAATATCATGAAGGCCTTTCAGGGACCTCTGAGTGAGTCTAGAATACTCTTCTCTTTATGTTCCTTGATCTAACTTTCCTTTCCACCTGTTCTTTACGCCTATGTGTGGTATATATGTGTGCACAAGTTCAGGTGCATGCATCTATGTGCAGATCCAGATGCGTGTGAGTCCGTGTGAAGGCAGGAAGTGGGGGCTGAAAGGAGTCCTTCCTCTACCTCACTGAGCCTAGAACTTCGTGACTTGACTAGATGGGATTTGGATGGGTAGTGAGGCCCAGGGACCCTCCTGTCTCCACCTCCTAGATGCTAGGTTTTCAGCTATGCACCTGGAGGCACCTGGATTTTGACAGAGGCGTTAAAGATCCTAAGTCAGGTCCTCAGGCTAGCACAAAAATCTTAACACGAAAACAAAACAAACAAATAAGGGTCTCACAGTGTAGCCCTGGCAGACCTGGAACTCAGGGTTAAGACCAGGCTATCCCTCCAACTCAGAGATCCATAAGCTTCTGCCTGCTGAGTTCTGAGACTAAAGCTATGAGCCACCACACCCAGCACAAAAAGCACTCTGATTCCTGAGCCATTTCTGTGACCTTTGACCTTCCTCAAAAGGTAGTTTGGATATTAATATAGTCTTAGCATTTCCCCCATAATATTCCTAAGGGGAAAAATTATTTGAAAACTAAGAAAAAAAATAGTTCCCTACAATACTTATAAGGAGAAAAACATAAATTTTTGCCCTAGTGTAAGTATATATGACTGAATCATGATAATCATATTGTTTCCTGTCAGAATATATGAGAAAAATTAGTGCTTCTTCTGGAGCCGTTGGGGTGTGTGTGTGTGTGTGTGTGTGTGTGTGTGTGTGTCCAGGAGCTGGAGGAGGTCAGAAGAAACCCCTTGGATATGTGGAACTGGAACTACAGATGGTTGTAAGCCAGCACATGGGTGCTAGGACCTGCTCCTCTGCAGAGCAGCCGGTGCTCTTCCCCGCTGAGCCATCTCCCTCACCCTTGCTTCTGAAGTTTTCCTGAGTAACTCTGGAGTTCCTTCTTTATCTACCTTGCGCCCTAGAGCTCCTCCCCTTCTCTTGGGAAGCCTTGCTGCTCTTTAAAAAAAAAAAAAACCACAAGCCAGGTGTGGTGGCACATGCCTTTAATCCCAGCACTCGAGAGGCAGAGGCAGGCGGATTTCTGAGTTCGAGGCCAGCCTGGTTTACA
>NC_034602.1:63583038-63597017 GCF_900095145.1 Mus pahari
CACACACACACACACACACACACACACACACACACACACACAAATGAAGTTTAAATAAACAACATCTCAAACACATGGCATATGCATTTCCCTTGAACCTCTAATTCCTTAGGTGAATGCCCAATGTCCGTCTATCCTACGTGACAGGGTAAAGATATGATAACACAAGCCACACTGAAGCATGTTGGGGTGATATAAGTACAAATCATTCTGTGATAGCACAAACCAATCAGATATAAGTTCCTCATAGTGGGATAGTTTATAACAGCTCACCACCCAGTAAAGAGAAACCTGCCAACACCATGGTAAAGTCTGGAAGTATTATATTCTAATCTGAAGTACATGATGAATACACATGAGACCCCACCCCCACCCCCACCCCCAAAAACAAATCTATTAACTGAGCTGCCTTTACCAATAGTATCATAACTTTATCTAAAGTATTTTTGGTTGGTTGTTGATATTTTGTGATTTCCCTTCTCTTTTCTCATCACAGAAGGAGTTACATTCTAAAGACAGCTACTGTGTGAAAATATTAATAGAAAGAAGAAATAAACCCCAGATTTTTTATTAGCTCTCTAGCTGAATACCTGTGGTGGAATCGTCACGTATCTCGGACATATCATTTAACTTAGAGACGCGATCGGCATGGTAGAAAGGC
Source organism: Mus pahari (assembly GCF_900095145.1). Lineage (NCBI taxonomy): Eukaryota > Metazoa > Chordata > Mammalia > Rodentia > Muridae > Mus > Mus pahari. The sequence goes on from NC_034602.1 coordinate 63,583,700, forward strand.
CACCTAGATCCAGTTCAGTCTCTTTTGTCTACCCTGCCATGAAAGGACCACTGAATCCAGCACCCCAAATCACATGTAGTAGGTGATTTTTAATTTTTTTTTCAATTAATGTACTTGAAAAACTAAAATGGCTTGCTTTCCCGTGACTAGTTTTTGTGGATGTTTATTTGTTTTTCTTTTTGGTGGGACTGAGAATTGGCTTTCCAGTCTCCCATAATCAAGGCAAGCGCTGTCCTACGTACCCCACTTTTGGTGGGGACCCAGTTTTCTGACAGGTTACCCTTGGGCTTGCTGTCCTTCTCCCTCCAGCTCCTGAGGCTGCATGTCCCACACTTGGTTCCTCTGTCACTGTGTTGATGTTATTAGTACTCACTTAGAAATGACCTTAATATCTTGCTAGGCTTCACGATGTATTATCAAGTGTCCTGCAAGGCGTGACTTTGTACCTCGGGAGAGCTGAAATACTTTAAAGAAAGCAGGAAGCAGTATTCACTATGCTCCCAGGGATGGATGAAAGAAGAGCCGATGGAAATACGCGTAGGCGCTGTATTTCAAGAGCTTGCAACCAGCTATCAACTTTTTGCTTCGAATAGGACTTCATGGATTATCCACGGAACTAGAAATTATGCTGAGGGTGGGTGGTGGTGTAGATAGTTACATGACCAGACACTGATCTCTTTTGTGTGCGTATGTGGCAGGAAGGGAGGGGGGTGCTGGGGGGGGTGTCTGTTGATAGAGAAGAAGCACAACAAAGGACAAAAGAAACTCTCTTTAATTAATCTACCAACTAAGCAAAAATAAACGGAACACTGTCTCCGCAACCGAAGCAAGGAGTTGACAACTGAGCAAAGCCACCTGCAAGAGACTTTTGGACACAAGCTGCCCAGAGATCCCAAATACTGTTGTCTGGCACAGGGATTGACAAATCCTCCCCCTGTAAGATCAGAATGTAGCTGTATTGAGTTTCGTAGGCTGTACAGTCTCTGTTGCAGCTACACTCGGCTGCTGGAGCACAAACCTGACCAAAAACAATACAGTAGACCGGAATGGAGGGATCTGTTACGATAACATCTTATTGATACCAAAATTAAATTTTCATATGTAATTTCACTTTTATACTATGGGATATTATTATTATTTTGATTCCCACCCCCCAGTAATACAAATTAAAAAAAAAATCCTATTCTTAGCTTATTATCCCTACAAATTTAGGTAATGGAAGTCAATAGTTCAAAAGTCACTGCTGACCACATAACAAGCTCAAAGACAGCCTGTGCCAAAGGAAGCCTGCCTCAAAACAGACAAAACTAACAGATTTAAACAACTTGGTGACTGAAAAAAAGGGCCTCAGCTCGCGTGCTTTCTGCACTCCAGAGGACCCAGGTTCAGTTCCCAGCCCCGACACTGGGCCTCTCACAACTACATGTAACTCCATCCCCAGAGGATTCAACATCTTCTGGCCTCCATAGGCCATACTCATGTGTACAAACCCACAAACGCACAAACACATGCATATATGCATCCTAAAAACCATTCTCTCTTTAGACTTTTTTTGTTTTGGTTTATTTGTTTAGTCAGTACTGGATAAGAAAGGCCCCAATAGGTTGTTCTGTGGGAGTGCTTGGTTATCGGGGAGTGACACTACTTGAGAAGGATTAGGGGGTACGGCCATGTTGGAGCTGGTGTGGCCTTGTTGGAGGAGGTGTGTCACTGGAGGTCAGCCTTGAGGTTTCAGGCAAGCCTGGTATCTTTCTCATCCTGCTGCCTGCCGATCTGGAAATAGAACTCTCAGTTTCTTCCCCAGCACATGTCTGCCTGCATGCGGTCATCTTCCCTACCGTGATGATAATGGACCAAACCTTGAAAACTTTAGCAAGCCCCAATTAAATGCTTTCTTTTATAAGAGTTGCCTTGATCATAGTGTCTCCTCACAGCAATAGACCAGTGACCAAGACTGTAGCTCTGGGACTACTGTGCCTCATAAGATAAACATGAGCCCTGTCCTCGTAGAGCTTCTAGTATAATGGCCAGACAGGTATCTAATTACACACATAATAGATGGCCGTGAAAGAGAAGCAGAGGTCTAAACTCTGAATTGTAATCTAGGCCAGGAGGCCAGGAACAGCTTTTCTGAGGAACACGTTGTTGACAGACTGAAACCTGAGACTGCGCTGACATAGGAAGAAGCGGGGACAGGAAGGAAATATCTTAGATGAGAAGTCTAGCACTGTGGCACCTTGGCAGTCCCAGGAGGCCTGTGTGCCACGAAAATACACTGTGAAGGGAAGAGGGGCAAGCAGAGAATCTGTGACACTGGGTAAACAGAACCCAGCAGAACTTATTCAGAGCTGTAGAAAACTGTTTAAAGCTGTAAATCAAAGGTCAGATTTGCAGTGTTGAAGGTCTAGCTCTGGGAGTCAGGGGATTAGGGTGGGGGGGTGGATAGGATCAAAACACATTGCACAAAATTTCCAAAGATATCACACACACACACACACACACACACACACACACACACACATGTTTGAATGGATGAAACCATGAGTTATTGTGTGACAAAAGTAATGGCTACAGTGGTCAAATCCTCCCACAGACATCTAGATCCTAGACTCTGCACTGTAGTTTCGAAGTCTAGGGTCTAGTAAACTAAGATGTTACTATTTTACCTATAACCGGGTACTGTTCTTTTATTGCTTATTTATTTGTTTTGTACGCTCAGGCACCATGTGGGCCACAGTCAAAGGACAAACTTGCACACGTCAGTGAAATGGAAACTTAAGGATTCTTTGGAAAGTCAGTTGTGTTGGATGGTGTTTTACTGGAAAGAGTGTTTTCCTGAAGTGGACCCAGGTGAAAGGCTAAAGCAGACTTGTGAAGGAACGTTTCATTGAAACAGACACAGGAGAAAGGGTGTTCTGCTAAAGCAAGCACGTGAGAGGACACACGATGAAGGCTAATGACATGAACGTATCGGTCTGCCTTACATGCAGCATTGAGCCACATTTGCCGGGACTCTACGCAGAGAAATGCAGAACTTTTGGTGGTGCGCTGCAGGTTCTTGTTGCTTGCGCAGACTGGAGCAGATTGGCAGAGTGATGTCAGCTGAGACAGACCCCGGGGCGGACATGTGATGGTTGGAGGGAGTGTAGAGAGCTTGTTGGTCTCTGATCTTCATTTTGCTGAGAGAGGCAGAGTCAAAAACCTCCCCAGGCATCCCTCATGGTTCTCCTCCTGCTTACTGAAGCCGAGGCTGAGGCCTGGCTGTCTGTGCTAGGCAGTGCCACCCGCCGCTGCTGGTGCCCGTTTGCTATTGTGACTCTACTTAACTGGATAACTGGTGTATCGGTGAAGTGTTCGCGAATGGATCAAACGGCCTCTACTAATCCGTGAGAAGAACTGCCATTTTCCAGACAACACAGAGAAGAGTTGCTCCACAGAACCACTTTTAAGCATGTCCACTTTCCCCGGGTCCTTTCTTTTCCACTACCTCTGGTGGGTAATGGGCTAAAAGGGAGGTTAACGCATTTAAGAACCTGTGTTTTAAAAAAGAATAGAAAACAATTAAAGTTACATGTCAATTCTGACTGTATTAGTCAGGGTTCTCTAGAGTCACAGAACTTGCAGATAGTCTCTATATAGTAAAGGAATTTATTGATGACTTACAGTCTGCAGTCCAAATCCCAACAATGGTTCAGTAGTAGCTGTGAATGGAAATCCAAGGATCTAGCAGTTGCTGAGTCCCACACCGCAAGAAGTCGAGAGAGTGAGAGCCAGACTCCCTTCTTCCAATGTGCTTATATGGTCCCCAGCAGAAGGTGTGGCCCAGATTAAAGGTGTGTGCCACCACACCTTTAATCCCAGATGACCTTGGACTCGGAGATCTCCCTGTCTTCTCAAGATCTCCATACCAAGATCCAGATCAGAAACTTCTATCTCCCAGTCTCCAGATTAGGTCCACTGGTGAGCCTTCCAATTCTGGATTGTAGTTCATTTCAAATATAGTCAAGTTGACAACCAGGAATAGCCACTACACTGACCATGTGCATTCTGAGGATGGAACTCAGGCCATCGCCTTGGTGGCAGGTGCTCTGACTGTCTGAGCATCTTCTGGGCCCTCCCAGTGCCATAATGGCTCACATATGCAAACTCACTGACACGTCACACAACTCCACTGAGGGTCATAGGTAGGCAGGCACTGATACCTGCCCTTTAAGGAAGTGGAATTAGCTCGGCCTGCAAGTCAGTTTGCAGGATGTCAGGGAGCGGATAACTAGAAAAGAAAGGTAAGACTGAGGCAGGAAGGGGAGAAGAGAGCAACAGAGATGCACTCTAGAGAGGGCCTGCAGTTTGGCTAGATCCTGGTAGGAAGTCACGTTGTTTGCTGGGAATGAGGCCCAGATGCAGCCAGGGCATCTGTAGAAGCTCTTACGAGAGAACTCGTTACAACCCAAATATACCCAATGTAATATTTAGGACATATTTACCCTCTAAAGCATCCTCTGTTTATCTAGATTCCGACTTCACTGGACATCCTGCATTTTATCTGGCAACCTCAAAGAAGCAAACATTCCTTCCCATAAATCTCCGGGTGCCAGCTGGAGACACCTGGCCTCTTGAGAATCAGACACTGAATGGAGTACACGAGTCTAAAAGGCCTGCTGAGAGAAGCCGAGACCCAGGGGCACAAAATGGAGGATTTCATTCCCCACCTTGGCCTCCAAACTCGCTCTTTCACTCTCCAGACTCACATCCCAGACATTCCCTCCTCATAGCAAACTAACAGATGTAAGGCCTAGGGTGAGTGGGTGCGTTTCACAGAAGAGCTGGGAGCTCGTCCCATCAAATTCACCCTTCCAAACAGAGCAGTGTCTGACACACATTCAACCTCTCTAGCTATGATTCAGGCACTGATTTAACCAACTCAAATACTCAAGGTGTAGCTCAATTGGTAGAGTGCTCACCTAGCACGAAGAAGACCCTGGGGTGGATACGGGCACAGCACAAGCTTATGCCCTTATCTTTGACTTCCCAAGTAGGAGGCCAACCTAGGTCTATGACATCATCTCTCATTTTTTTTTCTTATTATCTCTTAACACAAATAACTATTTGTATAACATCTATACTATGCTGGATATTAAAATAGTAATCTGGACATGTATGTTAGGTCATATTAGGTATATAGAATGCAATACTGTTCTAGTTTACCCATTTATTTAGTGCTGGGGATTTAACACAGGGTCCCTTGCATGCTTAGCACATTCAGTACAACTGAGCTGCAGCCCTAATTCATTTTGCTGTTTATAGAAGGGACTTGAGCACCCTAAGATTGTGGTACCCTGGGCAAGGGTCCTAGGGCTGCCCCTGGTGATGAGGGATGATCATATTTTGTACACTCTCATCTGAGGTGTCCTTTACCGAGCAATGGTTTCTTGTGGCACTCTGTCATGTCCCCTGGGCTTGGCTCACTCTGTTGACACGTTCTTTTCACTCCCCTGTCTTCTCAGCATTCTCTCAGTGGCCAAGAATTTCTCTCCTCTAGAGCAAATTCCCAAGGTCGGCAGTTTTGAGTCCCTCTCAGAAGCGTCTCGTCAGTTGACATCTAGCTCCAGGCTTACCGAGGTCGCCTTCCAAACAAACACAACCGGAGAGTCTCCTAGGGAAGAATGTAGATGCCAGCCGCTAAGATTAAAAAAAAAAAAATCGTTAAGCTTGGCAGTGGTACCAGCTTCTTTTGCCAGGATGAAAAAAAAAAAAAAAGAAAAGAAAAGAAATCACAGGCAGGCATTGTTGTGAATGCCAGGACTCAGAGGCAGAGACTCATGGAACTATGCAAGTTCAAGGCCAGCCGGGAGATGATGGGGACAGGAGGATCAGTGCAACGCTTAAGAGCGAGAGGCAGACATAGGACTGCATCAGCAAGGCAGAAGGTCAGACAGACACTGGGAGGTCTCCTCTAACCTCTATGCAAGCACCACAGCATGCCTGCACCCATAGTCACATCTGCTCTCACACACTGAATAAACAAACAAACACAGCTCCCGCTGTGAGAGTGAAGCCATCAGAAGACTCTCCAGGACCCTAGCTCACTCCCTTCCATTTACCCACTAATTTACCTCAAATAACTAAACTACAGTCAGGATTATTCAACTTTCCAGGTAGTTCCTGTTTAGTTTTATTTATTTATTTATTTATTTATTTATTTAATGCCTTTAAGGCTAGCTCAGAGCTAAAGCTGATTGCCGTGTTGGAAGATAAGGAGAAAGGCTTCGGTGAGCCCACCCTAGATGAAGCACTCTGCAGAGAACTCTCATGCAGTCGGACTGCTGGAATAATCACAACACAACGGGATTGGGGAACAACACTCCCTGTGGGGAGTGAACTTCAGGAAAGCAGAAAAGAGAACTTCGCCAGGGATTCTGATTCAGAAATGCTTAAAAACACCTTTGCATAATTATGTCAAAATTCTTAGTAACAGGTTCATTTGCTGACTAGCTCGGCTTCTTCCTCCTCTTCCTCTTCTTCTTCCTGAAATATTCAAGTAAAAAGTCTTCACATGTAGGACCAATGTGATGACTTATCAGGTAACGTGCCTGCCACCTAGGCCGACAGCCTGAGTTCAGTCCCTGAGACCCGAAGGTAGAAGGGGAGCACCAACTCCTAAGAGTTGTCCTCTGACCTCCACATGTGTGCTGTTGCATGCCTGCAAGTGTGCATACACATGTGCACGCACATGCATGCACAAACAAACAGTAGAATGATTCAATTTAATAAAAACAAAACCTTCATGTTTTATCCTTTTTCTGCAATTACCAGTCTGAACCATGATTACATGCCCCATATATTAACTATGTTGATAATAAAGATATTAGTTACATCGTAAGTAAGAACTCCTGTGATATATTAATAAGACAGAAGCTCAAGTTCAAGTAACAAAACCTCACGGAATTAATCTATTGTTTTCCAGATGTTTATCACACTAAAAACTGTTTATCTGCTACATATATTGGAGTTACAACATAGCAAATATTTTATTAACCAAGTGAAAAGGTCAAAATCCCCTATTGGTAAACTATCCCTTGACACAGGGTAAGGAAAAAATTCGTAACAACTGAACAGTGTTCGAAATTATCCTCCATAGAGACACGTTGCCTTTAGGGAATTATTATCTTTCAGTCTGTGGGTGATGCAATTAAATGTTTTTCTGTAAGTTTTGATTATTGTTTCTTTTTTCCTTTGGGCCTCCCGGTACAGGCCAGCTCACATTTTCCACAGACAAACTTTACAACCATATGGAGATACCTAGTGGCTGTTGAGAAGTCCCACTCAATACAATTTGGTATTTTGGATCTATTTTTAGAAGTTCTGCTATGTGAACATTTTTAGCCTGTACAATGTCAGCCTGGTAATTTTCATGCGAGTAAGAAAACAGTTTGTTCTAGTCTCCAGAATGGTACCAGCATCAGAAGTGTCCTTCACATTAAAGAACTTGTGACTAAAGAGCTTCCAGTAAGAGCCGTGAAATCGTCACCATAGCCAGTGAGTGCCACCTAAGTGGAAAGCAGTGACTCTTTGTGCCCAGCGTAACGGAGACAGAAGGCATTGCTGAGTTATTCCAAGGGGCTTCAAGTTAATCTGCCCCCCCCTGCTTCTTCCTACCCCGAGAGTGCGGAGGCAGGGTTGTTGTATTGTTGTTGTCCGATGCCAATTTCAAGTCTGACCCCCAGCCTATTTTTCTAGCACAGTCTCCCACTCTTTTCTGGCATTTTAATCGAATTGTTTCAACTGCTATTCCCCAGGGTTCCACAATGCCCTTGCCTGCCTCGTGAAGTCTCAGCAGAGTGGGATCCAAGAAGGTTAATGGAGAATTCAAGAAAGCAAGAGAGTAATATTTAACAACGGTGGCACTGGGGAGAAGATAAAGCGATCTGGCTGCAACCCTGGGAATGGCCCTATGAAGCCTGACAATGCAGAGAAGGAAGGGAAGGGTGGGTCACAGAGCTCTTCCACTCGCACTATCGTGAGTGTACAGGACAAATGTAACATAAGCAAGTTAATGCATCAGGACTGTGCTGGTGTGTCTTTAAGGGCTGGGAGAAGGAGGGAGGTCAAAAGGTCATCTATGATTCATTGTAAAGACACTACAGAAAAAAATCTAGAAAGCACAGAGACAGAATAGCTCACCACCCTAAGTGTCTGAGAAAAGTTAAGTGTGCTGCTGTATATCAGAAGACAAGAATGTCCATCAGAAAGGAAATGATTGGCAGGCAGAGTTTTGGTTTTGTCTTCTTTTTTTTTTCTTTTAAGTCACAGAATACTTCTTGTCACCTTCATCTAAACTCGTAGGAGTCCTTAGGATGTCTTGATTGAAGATGTCTATCCATCGTCCCGGTAGCAGGAGGACTGTGTTCTCCAGGTGTCTACTTACTTCAAAATACCATCTTGGGCTGTTATCCACGTTTTTTTTGTTTTTTTTTGTTTTTTTGTTTTTTGCAGATGGAAGACACAGAGTGTGGTTAGCTTAAGCAAGAAGGATCACTTCAAGGGAGAATGCTGAACTGTCTCAACAGAAAGTGACACGTAGGAGCTTCTGAAGAGTTTAGGACGGGACAATGACAGGTGGTCTCTCCAGTTGCCATGGTCTCAATCTCTGCTAACCTGGGTAATCCTGTTTCACTGACCTCTCGTCTTCTCTGCTGACCCATCCTCAACTAGATGGCAGTTCATGGATGGGTATCATCAATTTATTCAGGCACATGGATGAGGTTGAACTGTTGTGTCTAAACGTCAAGCTCCGGGCTTGCAATGTTGCTCAGTGGTTGAGCATTTGCTCTGATCCGTGAGGCCCAAAACTCAATCCCCAGAACTGAAAAATAAATTTAACTATCTAATTAAGTTAAAACCAAATAAACCAATCACAAATTCCTGTGGAAAGAGAATCTGATTGCTCCTACCTAAGTTAGGACTCTAGCTCTCTCATTCATGAAAGAGGGGGGCAAGGCCCCAATATAAAAGCAGGGACACTAGATCCACATTTATAGAAGAGAGAGGAGCAGAAAAAACAGTTATTCTTAGAGTCTAACTTGTGTGGCCTCGAAGATGTCCCCAAAGCCATCTGCCGCAAGCAGGAACTACTATTATTCCCACTTTACAGGAAGTCGGTGGCAGACTCAGGATCTGAAGCTCAGGTCTGTCCGTGTCATAATGGCCATGCTGTGGTATGTCTCTAATCGCTACTTAGCAAGCACTCTTATTATTTGATATAGCTTCTTATACTGCCTACCTACAGAGCAGGACTAATTATACAGACATCACATATGCTGATTCCTGTGATGATGTGGGCTCTCATTATAAACTGGCACTCTGGTCTATACACCATTATTACAAATTCCAGTTTATCAGGACGGTCCTGAGACGTGGATCTTCTGTTATTAACATGATAACAAATACATTTCAGACTTGTAAAGTTAAAGCCAAGATGGGAGCAGTGGTGGTAAATTCCACCTCCGACTTAGTGCTCACTTCTGGGCAGCTTCCTAAGGAGAATTCCTGGCCTTTCTAAATATGACAGCCCTCTCTGGCTTCATCCGTGCACTTCTACAAAGACTGGCTTGTTTCTTTAGGTCTTAAGATTCTGAACGCGACATCAAGAATTTGACTTTCCATTTATACTCTCAACCCACATTTATTCTTCAATATCGGTTGCTGCCGACAAACGTGCTGGCCCCTGCGAATGCAGCCGTAACTCCACCCGAAAGTTGTTCAGAGTCTGAACTGGATGGGAAACACAGGCACATAGGTTTTGGAGGAGAGAGAGAATAAAAAGAGAAAAGGAGAGAGTGGGGGAAAGGATGCATGGGCTATTTTTTTTTGTTTTTTTGTTTTTTGTTTTCAAAAAAGAGATAAAGAGGGGGTATAAAAGAAGTAGAGTCCTGGGTTGACTAAGATGGAGCTCATTAATATGTTAACACAGAACAATGCCTCCCTCACCCAACCAACTGGAAAAAAGGCAGCACGTGGTGACATAGATGACCCAAGTCAAAGCAAACTAGGTGGAAGGTAACTAGAATCATCAACAACCAAAGAACTGTACAGACAATGGGAAGGCTTCTGCCTTGTCCACGGACTCACCCCCTCTCAGCCAGTCCACAGACGAGCAGAGAAGTGCTGATCATAACAGACTCAGTTTGCTTGCACTGATAGATCCACTGGATCTCTCAGCATGTTTACTTAGACAGGACACTGTGTTTCTGTTTATCCTAAAAGCGAACTCCGATCCTTCTCAAGCCCCATTTCTCCCCACCCCCAGCCCCCTCCCTCACTGTAACCTTCATAAGTTTGGCATCTTCACAGAAGGACAGGGACTTCAAGTTTCTAAGTCAGACTAAAGGAGCAGAAGAGGCTATGGCATGAGGTCAGAGAGGTGGAGCAGCTCCTCAGAGCCTTGGAAATGCAGGCAAAGACTTGTTTTGTATTCTTAACCCAGTAGGAAACCACCAAAGAGATTTCCTATGGTGAATGAGATGCTACAACTTAGCCACTTAAAAAGCTCATTCTGGGTTCTGAGTGAAGCATGGACGACATGAACCAGACAGGCCTGTGAGAACAGTAATACAAATGCCTGGAGTAGACATTGCTATCCTGGAGTTGATTTGTCACAAGGGAGGAGGTGACATTTTAATGGCTTCTTGATACCTTGTGATTACAAACCTGACCGGACACGAAGATGGATTGAATCTGAGGAAAAGAGCAGTTGCAGGATGACTCCCAGGTCCAAATCACTGAGAATACATGGAAAGGAACAATTTGGAGGTGCCAAGCTGACATATCTAGACATGAGTCCTGAGCTCAGAGGAATGGTTCATGCCAGAGATATAACCTGGGATGCTCCCATGTATATGTGATATTGAAAGCTGTGGGAAATAGATGAGAGCATCATGGAGACAAATGTAACTGGCTCAGATAAAGGAAAGGCTCCAGGCTAGGTAGAGGAGCTCAGTTGTAGTTGCATCAACAAAGCCCTGGGTTTGATCCTAAGTGTCATATAAAATAGGTACGGTAACACATGCCAGTAATTCCAGCTCTTGGGGGGTAGAGGCAGGAGGATCAGAATTCAAGGTCTTTTCTTTTCTTTTCTTTTCTTTTCTTTTCTTTTCTTTTCTTTTCTTTTCTTTTCTTTCTCTCTCTCTTTCTTTTCTTTCTTTCTTTCTTTCTTTCTTTCTTTCTTTCTTTCTTTCTTTCTGATATGTAAGTATACTGTAGCTGTCTTCAGACACCCCAGAAGAGGGCATCAGATCTCATTATGGATGGTTGTGAGCCATCATGTGGGATTTGAACTCAGGACCTTTGGAAGAGTACTCAGTGCTCTTAACCGCTGAGCCATCTGTCTAGCTCCCAAGGACATTCTTTTTTTTTTTTTCCTTAGATATATTCTTTATTTACATTTCAAATGTTATCCCCTTTCCTAGTTTCCACTCTGAAAATCCCCTATCCCTTTCCCCCTCCCCCTGCTCCCCAACCCATCCACTCCCATTCCTGGCCCTGGCATTTCCCTATACTGGGACATAGAGCCTTCTCGGAACCAAGGGCCTCTCCTCCCATTGATGACGGACTAGGCCATTCTCTGTTACATATACAGTCAGAGCCACAAGTTCCACCATGTGTTTTCTTTGATTGGTGGTTTAGTTCTAAGGAGCTCTGGGGGTACTTGTTAGTTCATATTGATGTTCCTCCTATAGGGCTTCATACTCCTTCAACTCCTCCCCAAGGTCATTCTTAAAGCTATGTCAGGGCTAGCTAGGGTACCTGAGACCCTGTCAAAAAAAGGAGAAGGAGGAGGAGGAGGAGGAGGAGGAGGAGGAGGAGGAAGAAGAGGAGGAGGAGTGCGGGAGGCAAGAGAGTGAGGGATGGAAGGAAAGAGGACAGGAGAGCGCAAGCTGAGGACGGAGACCTACTGTGCTCTACCATTTAAGGGTCTTAGAAAGAATGCCCATGACCTAGGTCCCCCCACACCCCCACATATGTAGCAGATGTGCATGCAGCCTGGTGTTCATGTGGGTCCCAAACAGCTGGAGCAGGAGCAGTTGCCTGTCCATGGAATACATTCTTCTAGCTGGACTGCCTTGTCTGGCCTCAGTAGGAGAGGATGTACCTAGCCCCACAGAGCCTTGATGTCCTTGGGTGGGAGGGTACCCAGGGGGCCTCCACCCTCTCAGAGGAGAAGGAGAGAGAGGGGAGTAAGAGGACTGTGGGAGGGGGTGACTGGAAAGGGGGCAGTGAGTGGGATGTAAAGTGAATAAATAAAAATGTTGAAAGAAAGAGAGAGAGAGAGAAAGAAAGAAAGAAAGAAAGAAAGAAAGAAAGAAAGGGAGAGAGAGAGAAAGAAAGAAAGAAAGAAAGAAAGAAAGAAAGAAAGAAAGAAAGAAAGAGTCATGAAGTACAAGAAGAAGAGAAGAGCAATGATCTCAATATAAAGTGAAGTAATGTTTAAGGAAAAACAGTGATCCACTGGATGCTGCCAAGAAGTCAAGGAGGTTGATTCTTGGCCACCCCCATCCAGCCAAGACAGAGGTTCCTGTTGGAGCCTAACAGGAGCGGCCTGGGATATATCTGTTCCTGCATCCAGTTGTTGCAGTGATGCAACAGACTGCGTGAGGTGAGATGCTGGAAAGCTGGAGATGAAGTCAGCTGAAGTCAGACATCTCAATAGGGACAAGCAGCAAAGGGAAGCAGTCAATGAGAGAGGCCACAAAGAGTGTCTATCCAGCTGTGTGCCTGCGGTGAGCATAGCCAAGGAGGAAATATTAACCAACACAAGGACATGGCTGGATGGGAACAGGTGATGAGTCAAAGGACAGATGCGATGTGCACGTGCAGATCAGAGGGCAGCACCGATGATGTACGCAAAGGCAAGAAGAATGTGCACAACCTCAGATGCCAGCAGACTGGCAGACTAGGTAAGGAAGCATGACGACATCCTCTTCCCGCCACTCTTACTTCCTTAAGTAAGAAAGAAAGTCACGATCTAAAACTGAGACCTGAGGCAGGAACAGCTGAATTTGAAGAAAATTCAGAATCAGAAACCTAAGAGGGTGGCAAAGAACAAGGATGTTGGCAAACATGAAGGGCTGACTTGAAATCTGTGGTTAAACCTTTATTCCCCTGATCCTCTGGCTGTGTTCAAGTGCTCGGTGCTGCTCAGAACCAGGTGGGGATTATAGTTTTACTGACTGGTTTTGTGAGTCAACTTGACACAGGCTGGAGTTATCACAGAGAAAGGAGCTTCAGTTGGGGAAATGCCTCCATGAGATCCAGCTGTGGG
>NC_034602.1:63598852-63604701 GCF_900095145.1 Mus pahari
GCCTAATCAGCCATCATTGGGAAGAGAGGCCCCTTGGTCTTGTAAACTTTATATGACCCAGCACAGGGGAAGGCCAGGGCCAAGAAGTGGGAGCGGGTGGGTAGGGGAGCAGGGGTGGGTGGGGAGGTATAGGGAACTTCTGGGATAGCATTTGAAATGTAAATAAAGAAAATAATAATAATAAATTTAAAATTTTTTTTAAAAATATGGGAACCTGGAGCACACTGCAGAGACTACAGGCAGCTCAACAGACTGAAGAGTGTCCTCTCTAGGTGCCTCAGTCAATCGAAAGCTCTTCCAGGTGGCTGTGATGGTTTCTGCTTCTTCCTGGCTGCTGGTCTGGTCTCAGAATCTTTTTCCCTCTGACAGTCAGTGCCTCTTAGCTTGTCTGGTTCTTCACGGCAGCTCTACCCCCAACTGAAAGTCTTCTTAGAAGTTCAGCTTTCTTCTCTCTGAGAGGAAACTTTTTATTGTTTACTGTTGCAGAGAGGGGCCTAGTGAATTTGGTCAGTTTTAGGGACTTCCTGAAGCTATCTTGAGTTGTTTACCTTTATTCAAGGAGCATTACCCGCTGAAAGGCATGGAATCCATCAAGTGTAGGAGTATGGGAGTAGGGGTGGGGAGAGAGTTAAGGTTAAGAGTGTGCTAAGACTGTGGATAAATAAGACTAGTTAGCAGGAGACTGATGGTCTATAAAGAGGGGTAGTAGAGAGCTGGGTGTGATAGTACTGTGCCTGAGATTACAGCATGTGGGAAGTGGGAGCAGAATGATCAGGAGTTCAAAACTAGCCTCACTATACTCAACTAGTAAGTTTAAGGTCAGCCTGGGATACACATAATAAAAACGTAAAGAGAAGGGTCTGATACAACATGAGCCTAAAAGAAGTTGAGGGGGTTGTTTGTCCTTGTTTACAGTTGTCATATTCTGTTTGTTTGTTCCTTGGGACAGGATCTTGCTATGTAGCCCAGGCTGGCCTGGAATTTGTGATTCCCCCAGCTCTAGTCTCTCAAGTATTGGGATTGCAGGTGTGCACCCCCGCCATACCTGGCTCACTCGCTTGCTTTTTTTTTTTTTTTTTTTTTTTTGAGCCAGGGTTTCTCTGTGTAGCCCTGGCTGTCCTGGAACTCACTCTGCAGACCAGGCTGACCTCGAACTCAGAAATCTGCCTGCCTCTGCCTCCCAAGTGCTGGGATTAAAGGCGTACGCCACCACACCCAGCCTTCCTTTTTTTTTTTTTTAAGAAGGAAGACCATAAACATTTATAAACGCAGTAAGGAGAAGCAAGGACATCACTTTCCGGGTTTTGTGTAAGTGGTGGTTTGAGGCAACATGGCTACAGCTTGAAAGAACCCGAGAAAGGGTACAACCATAAATCTCTGAGCATGGGGTGAATGAGATTCTTCAGTCTCTTGACCTTGTTTGTTTTGCGGTCTATAAAGGTGATGGAATTCACTGTGGCAGTCACTAAGAGAAGGTGGGTTTCGGTCTTCATTATTAGCCTCTGCTTTGTTAGTTCATGCCCTCGAATCCTATAGAGATGGACAGGCGGCATAGTCTCATAGCCTCACTAGCCACTGGGCTCTCTCTCCCTCTGCTGTGGGTGGTATGACAGAAGAGAGAGAACTGACTTTGCCTAGGTCAGTGACATTCTCATGGGTGTTTTAGTCCCTCTCAGTCTATAGACAATTGCTTTAAGTCATCAAGGACTCATTCCCTGGGGAAAGTTTTCCTCCAATGTTTGTGATAACGGGCTCTGTCCCTAAAAGACCAAAGTTACTGTGTATAAAAAGAAGTCTCACAATTGATGTTTGTTAAACGTGTTGAATTCCCCAATTTAAAAAAGCAAGTATAAAAATAACCGTGTGTGCGTATTATTTTTCTTCCAACAGTTGCCATCAGAATTCCCAGCATCGCTGTCAAACATTCTCCTTTTGTCCGAATATAGTTTAAAAATACAAAGCAGCCAGTAGAGATGAAATTAGCAACAGCTTCAAAAAAAAAAAAAAAAACCAAAACACAAAGGAGAGAATACTTACAGGCTACTAGGTGATTAGCCAACAGGGCACTGTGCTGGGTAAACATTAAGAGGAGGAGGGTTCAAAGAACTGAAACTTGTCCTAACAAGCTTAATGCTATACGGAGAGACTGAGTAAGGGCTTTGCACCTCCCCAACCTTTTAACATGCGTTTATAACACGGAATGGCATCAGGAACAATGGCTGTTTGACCTCACCCTTTCTGGCTCAAGGTGTGACCCATCTGACTGGAGTTTAGAATGCCCAGATCTTTCCACTTGGAAACTGACCAGTTCCTGGAGTCTCCTCCCAACACAATGTAAGGTTTGGGCAGGTGGCAGAAGCAGTCAGTCTCAAAAAAAAAAAAAAAAAAAAAGTGCTTTTGTTGTCATGACAGTAATGTCAAGCCTTAATGAAGGCTGAATTCAAAGCACAGTGGGAAGACAGCTGCAGGCTTTGATGAAGAGGACTTGAAGGAAAGTTTTCTGCTAAGATGAAGATGCACAGCTCTTGAATGCCCCGTCTTCTCTGTTCCTGGGACCCCACCTAAGTGTGTTGTGTGGACTTGTCTCCCTAGAGAAAAGCCTCTCCTTTCTTCATTATTTTTCCCTGCTCAAGTCCTCCCCAAGACTGCTGCCAAAACCAACTTCCTCTGTTGCCATTCTAACAATGTCACTCTGGCCTGAAAATTCCCTTTAATGGCCTCCGAAGCTCTTTGTGCCGGAGGCAGCCTTCTTGCCCGGCCTTCAGGGCAAACACAGTTCCTGCCCAGATTTATTTAGGGCTGTCTGTTGCCCATTTTTGCAGATCCACAGGCCATTTCCCTCTCTGTGTACACAGATTCTCCCCCCACACACACACACCCTCAGCTTCTTCACTTCTTTGTGCTATTGATGGTTCAGTCATAAATATTTTATTCAGTTTGGGTCAATAGGAATTCTTGGTATTTTTAATACCTTTTCTCCTTCATTCCTTCACATCCCCACACAAATAATAATGATGATGATGATAATAATAATAATACACATGTGACTCTGGAGTTGTCTTATTTATATTTTCCCTGAATTGTGGTTATTTTTAAAGAGCTACCCAAATAACCATCACATTTACACTTTCTGTCTAGTAAAAGCTGAACAACATCAAAACCAAAATACTCCTAAAGAGCAAAAATAATACTGTGGAATTTCCCTAAGGAATGGAAAGCCTTCAGAATGAGTCACAGGAAAAACATCTAGTATTATTATCACGGGCGGCTTCTAGGAAAAGGTCCCCCACGCTCTGAACAGCAGCGAAGCTAAGCGAGCGAGGGCTCTTTGTTTTGTTTCAGTTCAGTTTGTTCATCTTGCTTTGCTTTTTTTGAGCCGTGTCTTACTTTGTAACCTAGACTTTGAGCTCATTTTATAGCCCAATGCAGGCCTTGAACCTGTGACCCAGCGCCGCTAGGGAATGCTTGGTTTACTAGTATTTGCCGCCACACCCACTTCTCTCTCTAGTTCCCCTTTTACATTTTGCTGTTAAGTTAACATAAAGATACAGTAGATCTTACCGTAGCCTTTTCATTTATATGTGCCCTCAAACTCCAATCCTAGTTGTTCTCCTCCCCCCTTGCCCTCCTGCCCCCTCTTTCTGCTCACTTTCCTTCTCCCCAAATAATCCCCTTTTCTCTCATGGTCCCTCCAACGCCCCACTTTAAAAGCAAGCTGGGTTATTTGCAAATTTTTTGTTTTTTTTTCTTGTTCTTTTTTTTTTTAAGATTTATTTATTTATTATATGTAAGTACACTATAGCTGTCTTCAGACACTCCAGAAGAGGGCATCAGATCTTGTTATGGATGGTGAGCCACCATGTGGTTGCTGGGATTTGAACTCTGGACCTTAGGAAGAGCGGTTGGGTGCTCTTACCCACTGAGCGATCTCACCAGCCCTTTTTCTTGTTCTTTAATCTCCTTAAACATGATCTTGTTTGGAAAGAGGCAACAACTGGTAGCATTCATAAAGATAAAAGTGCGAGCTGCATACAGGACATTGGCATTTCTTGTTTAAAATGCCCTGTTTGTCCGAGTGCATTCTCAGCCTTTCCCCTGTTCCATACGTGGTAGTTTTGTTTTGTTTTTTTTTTTTAAAGATTTATTTATTTATTATATGTAAGTACACTGTAGCTGTCTTCAGACACTCCAGAAGAGGGCGTAAGATCTTGTTACGGATGGTTATGAGCCACCATGTGGTTGCTGGGATTTGAACTCTGAACCTTCAGAAGAGCAGTCGGGTGCTCTTACCCACTGAGCCATCTCACCAGCCCACGTGGTAGTTTTGATTGAGGCATTAGAAATGTCTCTCATAGGTTCAGTCATTTGAAAACTTCGTCCCTATTTGGCAATGCTGTTTGGGGATGTGGTACAGCCTTGCTGGAGGAAGTCTGCCACTGGGAACATGTTGGCTTTGAGAGTCCATAGCCTCACCTCCACTTCTAGCTTGCTCTTTCTGTTTCATGTTTAAAGTTAAAGATGTGATCCCCAGCTTCAGGCTTGGCTACCTTTGACTGTGCTTCCTGACTCTTACAGACTCCCCCTCTGGAGCCAGAAGCCAAATGAACTCTTCCATAAATTGCTTTTGGCCACTGTGTTATTCAGGGTTCTGTAGAGGAAAAGAAACGATAGAATCTACATATGTTTTAAGAAGGTTTATCAGAGTGGCTAGTCCAAAAGTGGCTGTCGACTAACAGGCCAAAAATCCAGCAGATTCCAGTTCCTGAAACTTGTTGTCTCAGCTAGTCTTCAGTCTGTGTTGAGACCCAAAAGACAGAGAGGTTCTACCCCAGTTAAGGGATTCCCCAGCGGCAGGAGAGAGGACGCACAAGCTGGCAAGTGTCCTTTTATGTGGGCTGCCACCAGAAGGTTTTCTGGCCCAGATTGAGGGCGGGTCTTCAACCTCAAATGATCCAATCAAAAATAATCCCTCCCAGCCGCTAAGGTTTTATTTGATGGCAGATGTGGTCAGTTGACAAATTAACCGATCACTCTCGCCATTTTCACCACAGCAACAGAAAAGTAACTAACGTACCGTGCGCTAAAATCGTTCGTTGATTGTGTGGGGTGTTTGGGGGTGTGTGAGCCATGGTATATACATGGAAGTCAGGGAACCACACTTCGTGAGTCTCTTTACACCTTGCTTTAAGGAAAGTGCTCTTGTTTCCTGCTGCTGACCCCTGGAGTCCTGGCCAGCTGGCCTGATTCTTCTGTCTCCGCCTCCTATTTCATTACAGGAGTGCTGGCATCACAAATCACACTTTGTGGGGGTGGTGGGGGGGGTGTCTAGGGATTGGACCCAGGCCAGCAGGCTTACATGTCAAGCATTTTACCCACTGAGCCCTCTCTTTTGGCTCTCATGCATTCTATCCGGTGCCAAATCAGGTAGTGTAAGGATACAGTGCCCTTTTCAATGTGAAATGGCTAAGACCCTCAGAGATCTTGAACATTGTGGTGGTTTGAATAGGTTTGACTCCCATAGATTCAGCTGTTTGAATCCTTGGCCCATAGGGAATGTCACATTTAGGAAATGTGGCCTTGTTAAAGGAAGTGTGTCACTGTGGGAGTGGGCTTTGAGGTCTTATGCTCAAGCTCTGCCAGTGTGGATTCTAGTCCCCTCCTGGCTGCCTTCCAATCAAGATATATAACTCTAGGCTACTCCAGCATCATGCCTGTCTGCCTGCATGCCTGTCTGCTTGCCTGCCTGCCTGCCTGTCTGCCTGCCTGCCTGTCTGCCTGTCTGCCTGCTTGCCTGCCTGTCTGTCTGTCTGCCTGCCTGCCTGTCTGTCTGTCTGTCTGTCGGCCTGTCT
>NC_034602.1:63605572-63610251 GCF_900095145.1 Mus pahari
CATGATGATAATGGACTAAACCTCTGAAACAGTAAGCCCGCTCCAGTTAAATGTTCTCCTTTAGAAGAGTTGCCTTGGTCGTGGTGTCCCTTCACAGCAATGAAATGCTAAGACAAGCACTATCACCAAATTCATCATCACAGCCATCCTTGGTATCTGTAAGGCCTTGGTTCCAGAATGTCTTCCTGGATACTAAAATCCATGTAAGCTCACAGACCCTTTTTCATATACCAACACTGTATTTGCACAGAACCGCTGCACATCTTCCTGGGTACTTAAATAGCTAGATTATCTGCAATGTCTGATAAGATGCAAAACTTATACAAGTGGTTGTTATACTGTAGTGTTTAGGGGAGGATGATAACAAAAAGTATGTACATGTTTAGGGCCTATTTTCTTTTAAATTTTATTTCAACTCGTGGTTAAACCCACCGGTAAAGAACTTTCAGATACGGAGCGCAGATTGTCTTCTTCCAGGATTGTTTCTTCCTTTTATTTTTCACCCTGAGGAAGGAAGGGAAGGAGGAAAGAAGAAAGGAAGGGACAGAGGGAAGAAGGGGGGGGGAGGAAGGAAGGAAGGAAGGAAGGAAGGAAGGAAGGAAGGAAGGAAGGAAGGAAGGTTGGCTAGAAGGTTTAGCAGGTAAAGGTACTTGAGAATAGAATTAGCTCCCAACTCATCACAAAATAAAAGTGAACAAAGAAAACTGAAGATATTGCTACCAAAATAAGAAAGAAATGAGGCTGGCAAGTGGCACATCGTAATTGTTTGCTACGATGTGGTAGATCCTCTCGTGGTATATGATAGCTTTTTAAAAATTTTAGAATCTATCTATCTAAATTCTGGCATCTTCGTTGCTCAGCTGTTGCCTGACTTGTGACGTGGCCTCTCACAGCATCATTCTATTATCTCCATTCCGCAGGCTTTCTCATTCCTTTGGCAGTGCCTCTCAAGAAAGTCAATACGCTCTTTGTTATGGGTTGCACTGCACCCTCCAAAAGCCTCAGAAGATGACCGCATTTGGAAACGATGTCTTTACAGAAGTAACCAAACTAAAACGAAGTCACTAGTGTGTGTTCTAATCTAATAGGCCTGACATCCTCATCTGAAAAAGAAAAAAAGAAAAAAGAAAAAGAAAAAGAAAAAAGAAATTTGGGCAAGAGATGGACGGGCAGAGAACAGTTTAAGACAGCCTCAGGCCTACAGTGGGGCATGTGGAAGCCAGGGAAACACACAAGTCCTTTGAGAGTCTTTCCCTCCCAGTAGCAGGCAATTCATGATTACTACTGTCAGCCTAACCCACTAGCCAGAGTGAAGCCATGAACCATAGATGAGAGCTCACTACTGTCATTCCTAAACCAGTGTAATCCCCACCTACATTTGAAATACGTATTCTTGTGTTCTAATATGCACAGGTAACTGTACCTCCCACCCCTCAACCAAGATGCTTCCTTTAGTAGCAGACGGAGACCAATTCAGAAATGCATCACTGGTCACAGGGCAGAGAACAACTTGCCTGTGGGGTACCCAGCCCCAGTGGTTAATGCCCTAAGGCTCCGGGGACATCTCAGAAGAGAAGGCTGAAAGATTCTAAAAGCCAGAGGAAAGCCACTGTGAGGTCATGTCTTCCATCTAGAACAGGGAAGCTGCACCTGTCTCAGCTGGATGGCCGCCTAAACAAGATCTGAATAGTGACACCACCAGTTGACATGCCACCGTGGATGGGGGAAGGCTCACAAGGCCTCAGCCCTAGATGAAGAGCTACAGGTAATGACTGACTGCTAAGAGAAGACTTAGTCAGGAGTGAGCCCCCTGACTAGTTATCTAATATCAAGTGGTCAGTCCTAAACACCAAATGGACTCAACATGTTTTATTTGTATATCTATATGCACGCATCAAAATTTTATTGTTACATATATGTACATATATATACATAGTATACATCTGTATATATATTTATTCTTATACATATATGTGTAACAATACTAACTTTTTAAAAAGAGAAAAAAAAAAGGCCAAAGTTGGGAGGAGTAGGAAGGTTCATTTGGGAGGAGTTGGGGGTGAATATAATCAAAATATATGAAATTCTCAAATAATTAATACAAATATCTTTTTAAAGAAGAAAGTGAGCTTTACTTTACCCTCCTCTCCTCCCTTTTGAGTGTGATTATTGGCTTCTGACAATATGAAGTACCCTCTATGAGCAGACTGAAAGAAACATTAACAGTTCCTCCTTAGTCTGTCTGTCTGTTCACTCACTGTCTATGCTTGATCAAGAGAACTGTCAAGCATCTTTGAGAGGGGAGCCTGTGAGTAGCTGCTCTGGAAGAGGACCACACAGCTCAATAGATACTTTTAGGTAACTGCAGCCCCAGCCCACATCTTCACACAGCCTCCTAGCAGACCCTGAGCCAGGACCACATCCCTAGCTCACTCCCAGAGTCCTGACCCTCCAAATAAGACAGGAGGAAATAAGATGTTCCTAGTTACTTTTTTACTGCTGTGTCAAAACTCCATGACCTAGAGGGTGAGAGTCCATGACCATCATGGCGAGAGAGAAAGAGAGAGAGAGAGAGCTAATTGGGAATGTTGTGGGCTTTGAAACCTCAAGGCATCTATCCCCAGTAACGAACCTCTTCCAACAAGGTCACGCCTCCTAATCCTTCCCAAACTGTCTATATCATAAACAACTGTAATCCTTTTTCTGATTACCTCTTTTGCTTACACTGGATTTGTCTGAAAAAGATGTAGAAAGTTTACTAGAAACTTTCCTGTCCATTTTTTATTCATATATTTATCGTCATCGTCCTTCATCATCACTGGGTTTTTCTGTGTTAAAGCCCTGGCTGTCCTGGAACTGGTTTTGTAGACCAGGCTGGTCTTGAACTCCCAGAGCTTTACCTGCCTCTGCCTCTCAAGTGCTGAGATTAAAGGAGTGCACCATCATGCCTGGCTCCTGTCTATTTAAAATATATATATATATTCCATATAGCAAGATCGATGCAGTTTTGAGTCATTTGGAAAAAAATAATTATTGAGCCAGTAAGATGGTCCAGTCGGTAAAGAAGGCTGCCCCCAGACCTAATGTCTCTGGGTGGTTCCCTGTGACCATAGGGTGGATGGAGAGAACCACCTCACCCAGATTGTCCCCTCTTCTTCACATGTGTGCCATGGCATACCATAGGCGCGTGCACACACACATACTCACACACTCATACTCATACTCATACACACACACTCACACACACACATACACACTCACACACACCAGCACACATATCCTCACACAAAAATTTTTTAAAAAGAACAGTTAAAAAACATTTTTCAAATGTCAGTGAGGAGAGAGAAAAGGGAGAAAGAAAGTGAAAGGACATTTTGGAACCATGTGAAGAAAATGTTTAAAGACAGAATGAGCAACCATTTTTTAAAAGCTTTGCCCCGAGTTATATAACACATGTATGGAAAACTGAGCAAGGGACTTGTTGGAGACTGTTTGTTTTTCAAGGGGAAAAACTGATTTGGAGTAGGCCCAGAAAGACTGGGAGAGGGTGTATGCATAGAAAGTACACCGTCTTCTTTGCACGAATTTTACCATAAAAAAAGAAAATAAATAGAAGTGTACGAATTCAAAATGTTTGGGGGTTGTTTCTGGCAAGAGGACAGGGAGATGGCACTTGTTGCTCTTATAGAGAACCTAAGTTTAGTTCCCTATACCCATGATGGCTCACAACCGTCTGTTCCAGAAGATCCAACACCCTCATCTAACCTCCAGAGGCACCAGGCATATATGTGGGACACATACGTACATGTAGGTAAGACACATAAAAACAAAATAAATCTTTTCCTTTTTTTTGAACTGGTGGGACTTTTCCAACACTGGAAGAAATAAGGCATCAGAGAGAACGTGGGTAGAATGTGGGTAAATAGAAGAGGTTGGATGGAGCCCTCACTTGTAGGAGAGCCGCACATAGTAGCAAGAAGGAAGACAGTATAGAGGCCAGGTAAATAGGTGGATGCTGCTGTAAGAGCCAAGGGCTTCTGACTGTATCTAGCACAGGCTGTTTAATTGCATGCTGTGACTTTTCATTTCACTGAACATTGTTTAGGTGTCAAACACACATGCTATGATTGGTATAAACATTATGGGGAAAGTCCCTTTGCTTGCAAAAGAGACGTAAATAAATATTTGTGGTCTGGTAAGTGTTATCGCGACGGCACGAGAAACTGCTGCAGAGGCTAATTCTGAGAAAAATGGAACTTTCATCATGTGTAAGCATGCAACGAGGACTAGCGTCTGAGAACCAACGTTCTGGGCCAGTAGCTCTTCAATTCGACACAATTAGATGTTGGCAATGTGAGAAACATTGTCCTCTGAGACAGATAAGTAAAGGCTATATTTGGCACATGGTCAGCTTGAGTTTATATAGAAAAACTTGCCTAAAGCTATTAATATTTTAGATCTCTGGTCCCAGTCTCTACCTGTTGCATCTCAGTAGCAGACATCAGACCTGCTTCCAGACAGAACTCGGTTCTTAGGTTAAATTTTTACAAATTTTTTTTTTGGTATGGATTTTAACCCTCCCCCTTTTTGCCTATTATTATTATTATTGTTGTTTTGTTTTGTTTTGTTTTGTTTTTGAGATAGGGTTTCTCTGTATAGCCGTGGCTGTCCTGGAACTC
>NC_034602.1:63610436-63636542 GCF_900095145.1 Mus pahari
AGTCTTCCACTAGCAGCCTTTGGATGAAGATGTAGAACTCTCAGCTCCTCCTGCACCATGCCTGCCTGGATACTGCTCATACCTTGATGGTAATGGACTGAACCTCTGAGCCTGTAAGCCAGCCCCAATTAAATGTTGTTTTTTATAAGACTTGCCTTGGTCATGGTGTCTGTTCACAGCAGTAAAACCCTAACTAAGACAGTGTGTATGAGTATTTTCCTATATTTATGTCCATGCGCCAAACGTGTGCCTAGAACAAGTAATGGACAATTGTGAGCCAGTTGTGGTTCAGTTGTGCGTGCTGGGAATTGAACCTGGGTCCTCTGAAAAAGCAGCAAGCTCTCTTTAATGCTAAGCCATCTCTTAAGCCCTCTTTTTGTTCTGAGGCAGGGCCTCATGTTCCTGAAGCGGGGGTCCAGCTTGCTGTCTTGGCAAGGGAAGCCTTGAACTTCTGACATCTTGCATCAACTTCCTTGGTACTGGGATAATAAACCTACTATGGAATGCTAGAGACAGAACTTCACACTTGGAAGCACTGGGCTCTGGTTCCAACCCCCGGAGGTTTTGTTCTTTTGGTTAGGTGGATGGAAGGACTTTGATGAAAGGACTTTCGATGTAGCTCTTGCAGAGAATGCATAACACCCTGTGATGTATCTCCAGCACAAACAAAAGAGGAATTAAAAAACATGTAAGACAGGTGTGATCATACGTGCCTATACATGCCCCTAATCTCAGCATGTGAGAATTGGAAGTAGAAGGACTAGGAGTTCAAGGAACTCACGAATGATTACTTAGATATTTACAGTGGGCTTGAATTTTAAACATTGTTATGTTTTGTGCATACGTACATCTTAAAGTTCCAGGCACATGAACTGAGATCCATGCTCTTACAAGTTAGCATTAGGACATGAGTATTGCACTTGGTGTTTCTCATCCCATAGTCCGTTTTCCGTGGACTGAGATGGACCCAGATGCAAAATCCAAACTCAGCTTCCTGCAGCCTGCACTCTGGCTCTCCTCATTCATTTAACAGCTTCCGGGAGGTTCTAGAAGTGAAGGTAGGAGAGACGCAGCAGGTGTGTACCACAGCTCCAGAAGTCCACCGTGGAGAGACGGGTCTGTAGCGGATTGACAGTTTAAGAAGGGCTGCAGGTGGGGCCACCTCCTGGGGATGCTCTGATTTTGTCTTCCCTCACCCAGCTTTTGCCTGAACAATCAGACTGCCCTATTAGAAGTAGAAGAGAGGGCGGTGATGGTTGGACATGCTCGGTCCAGGGAGCGGCACCATTTGGAGGCGTGACCTTGTTGGAGGAAGTGTGTCACTGTAGGGGTGGGCTTTGAGAGCTTCCTCCTAGCTACTTGAATGCCTTCTTCTCCTGTTTGCCTTTGGTAGAAGATGTAGAACTTATAGCTCCTCCTGCACCTTGCCTGCCTGGGAGCTGCCATGTTCCCACCTTGATGATATTGGACTGAACCTCTGAACCTGTAAGCCAGCGCCAATTAAATGTTGTCTTCATAAGAGTTGCCTTGGTCGTGGTGTCTGTTTACAGCAGTAAAATCCTAACTAAGACAACTGCTATTCAGAAAAATCTTTCTTTTCAAATACGTATGACAGTGAAAACAATCCTCTGAAATAAACAGACTTAGATGTGGAAGAAAGTCTCTTTCACTAAGACTTGAATAAGAGCTGTGTCTTTGTGGTTATAACAAAGTGGACAGATTCATGTTTAACCACAACACCCGACAACACACTGCCGATAAAGTAAAAACAAAGAAATAGCAACAAACAATATGGACGAAAACTGAGATACTTTTAACGGAGTTAGACTCACATTGTCTTTTAGAAATGGCTTCTTCTTAGAACACTTACATACGTGCGGTATCTGTGCCCACCTGCACTTGAGTTCACAAGTGTGAAGTGCCCATGTGCACTTGAGTTCACAAGTGTGAAGTGCCCTCACAGCCACATGTGGCTCTAGGCGACTCTATATCCCAGCAAGCTGTTGCTCAAGCTTCCTGGTTAATAGTGTTTAAGCGCAGTCTCATTCCTCAGTGGTTCTCTCCAACAGAAATGTTAAATGCAAGGACCATCGAATATTTAAAATGGAAGTTTGCCAACGTTTATAAACTCAAAAGTCTTTTTCCTTATCAGCAGGCATAAGTATTTTGAAAACCCAAAGGAATTATGAATGTATATGAACTTCATATTTCAAGAATGGCACAATAATGAGGGGGGCTGTACACCGCGTTGCTAGAGCAACCCACCCCACTTCCGACCCCAGCTATATTGAGCCAGATATGGAATCAGTGCGAAGCCTGAGCTTTGGGCTCTCTTGGACAGTTTTTGCAGCTTCAGCAGCACCTTCCATGAAGCTCTCCCTCTTGCTTCCACAAGAAAATCAGTTATTGGCATCAGTTAGCATTTTGTCTAAGCTCTGTCCCACAGTTACCTGGCAACAGCCAGGTATGCTCCGCCCCACTGTTACATGCTGTAAGTCTTTTTGCTGGAAATGCAAGGCACAGGGGTCTCTGTCCAGAGGCTGGGTGAGCGCACAGAACCTTGCAGGGTGACTGGGATCAGGTCATGCAGCACCTGCCTACCTTCTTTTTCCTCCCCCACCTCCTCCTCCCGCCATTTTCAATCCCTTCTCTTTGCATGCAGTTCACATTTGTGAACAAAGCCAAGTCTGTGCCTGCTTATAAAACAAAGCCTGCCCTTCACTGCGTTCTATTTTCCCTCAGCTTCCACTTAGGTCTGCTTTCTCCAAAGAGCTAAACTTCTGGAAAGACTAATCAATATTTTCCCACACATCGACACCGGCTGTTCTTTTCCTAGTACATTATAATGTACATTATAATCTGGATTTATTTTGCCCTACCCTATAATCTAGATTTGAATGAACTAATACTTGTAAACGTTATAAATAACCTTACTGATGCGGTTAGTGACTGACTCACAGTCCTTATGAACATTTGGTTTGATCACATTCTCCTTTCTGGGATATTCTTTGACTCGGGCGTCTATGACATTGCATTTTTATTTTTATTTTTTTGAACAACAGACCTCCTAGCCTCATTAGTAGGCAAATAAAAAACAAATTTTGCATTAGCATAGAGCTCTCACTCAGAAGGACTTCTAATACTTTCTTTCTTTCTTTCTTCCTTTCTTCCTTTCTTTTATTCTTCCTTTCTTTCTTCCTTTCTTTCTTNCTTTCTTTCTTCCTTTCTTTCTTTCTTCATTTTTTTCCAGAAAAAGAACCCAAAATGTATTACATGCCCAAAGCATGTAAATATAAGACCCCTGTCTATGAACTTTACAGTGATTTCTTTATAATGATTTCTATGAACTGATAAGGCAAAATACTTACCCTCATAGAACACAACTGCAAATACATTGAATAATTATTATTTTTAGACCATGAAGTATATAGAGAAAAATACCCAAAGTCAAGCTCTGGCCTCTAAATATGTATGTATAGGTTAAGTGTGCCCTTCCACATACACATGCAGGACACACACAAGGCACACACACACACACACACACACACACACACACACACTCACACACGCTACACATACATGCAACAATAATAATTGCAAATTTAAATTTTAAAAGTCCATCCAGCAGTGAGGAGATGGCTCAGCAAGTCACACAAGTCTTTTTTTGTTTGTTTGTTTTTTCCAGACAGGGTTTCTCCGTGAAGCCCTGGCTGTCTTAGAACTCACTCTGTATTCTAGGCTGGCCTTGAACTTAGAAATCCACCTGCCTCTGCCTCCCAAGTTCTGGGATTAAAGACGTGTGCCACCACTGCCTGGCAGTCACACAAATCTTACAGCCTGAGTTTGATCCCCTGATTCCCCAGGTGGAAGGAGAGACCTGACTCCTGAACAACCTCCTCTGACCTCCACAGAGTGCTGTAACACACACACACACACACACACACACACACAGTAATAAAAATTAAAATTAAAGAAAGAGTTCAGCTAAAAAAGGGAAACTTTGATGTCACTGAAGTCAAGAAGAAATTCATTAGGTTGCTTGAATTTATATGAATTAAGGAATACTCTGAGATGTACCTTTACAATGGTTTCACAGGCTAACAGGGCTGGTGCTATGCCTTGGAGACTAAGGACAGATTATCTGAGTTCAATTTCCTCCACCCTCATCAGGTAGCTTACATCTGCCTGTAACTCCAGTTCCTGTACCTGTGGGTATACATGGTACACATAGACTCATGCAGTCACACACAGAAATAAAAAATACATAAATACTTAAAAACAGATAAAGTGACGTCTGAAAAACAAAAATAATATCTAACAGGTAAAAATGGGGTGATACCGCCTTGGCTATTTGCTCAATGAAGATATTTGAAAGAGTGTTTGTTAAAGACTCTTCCAGGGATGCCTCTATTCCTCTCAGAGAACAATGGCAAATGGAAGAAATAATTCCATCAAGTCTTGCTTAGTGAACTAATGAGCTTAATTAAAGTTACTTTCCAAATCACGGGCAGCTTGCCAGCTATGCAAGCTTAATACATCTTTCTCCAAGCATATGTACCCAATTTTGTACCTTTGAGGAAAGGATGTGCCTCCGAGCTCCTGACACTTCGGGAGGGCATGTTCGTGGAATCAATCTTGTGAGGGTCTCCAGTGGGTCCACCACAGCTGCTCTGATCTCAAAGATGGAACCCAAGGCTTTCACGCCTGAGTTCCGTGATTTCTGGTGATCTCCACGTTCTTGGTGTCATAGCAAGGGTCTAAGATGGTTAACAAATCCTATCGCCTTCTCCATTGGATGGGCATCAGCTTCCAGGAAGACTTTGGAGCTCACCCACGTTATGTTTGAATTATTCTGTTGTGTCATTTAGCTCCCTAAACCTTTAGCCAAACCGAAGCAAACCAAACAAAGCAAAAACAAAACAACAAAAAACAAAAAAAAATATTGATTGCCTAATTGCTGGAAAAATAGGTGGACAATAGAATATTTTCTTAACAGTATACAGTCATCATATATTAGATCTTCCTGAAAAATATAAAAATTAGCATAAATCTGGATTCTGGGATCTACTAGTCTCATTCATAGGGCAAATAAAAAATAGATTTTTTAATAGCATAAAGCTTCCTCAGAATGACTGCTGATTCCTTTCCTTCTTGTCTCCTCTGCAGGAAAAAGAACATTCAAACTTTGTGATATGTTGAAAGGCATGGCAATATTAGGCGTCTGTCTTTTAAATATAGGTTTTTATATTATAAAAATATAGCCAGGCGGTGGTGGCGCATGCCTTTAATCCCAGCACTTGGGAGGCAGAGGCAGGTGGATTTCTGAGTTCGAGGCCAGCCTGGTCTACAAAGTGAGTTCCAGGACAGCCAGGGCTATACAGAAAAACCCTGTCTCAAAAAACCAATATCCAATATATTCATTAGAGAATTTAATATTGCTGACTTTATGCTATATGATAATCAATTTGATGCTAGAAAATTATGGTTCTTTTCTTTCATGAACCATTTCTTTCTGTGAGGGGATGAGGAAAGATAGAGACAGGACACACAAATAGTTATTTTAGGTCATGGAAAATGCTATGTAAAGAAAAAGCATGATAACACACAAGGTGACTAGAATGTCACTTTAATTGGGAAGTGAGGAAAGCATCTTTGATGTGGTCACATCAAGACATCCTGAGAAAGAAGAGAGACTGCAAAGGTCCTAGACTCAGAATAACTTACCACAAGGAACATGAACATTTACATCAATTATCGTAGAGCATGTGAGGGTATAAATACATATGAAACTGTTCAAAATGATCTCAGTGAGAGAAACACGCAGCAGCAATAAAACACCCTATTGCCAAAGCTACTGTGAGGTGCTAGGAGTTTGTCCAGTTCGAATACTGAGGAACTGTGACTCTCTGGTGCGTTTCAGGTTTCACAAAGGACACAGTGGTATAAACACAGGCTTTGAAATAGTGCAATCCACAAATCAGGGAGTGTCTCTGTGCATGGTCTAGGTGGGAATAGTACAGTGAACAGTTGAATGCAAAACAAAAAGGGTATTCATCCTTAGTGTTGGGTTCAGGAACCATAGAGGCCTAGCCATGGGACTGGATTCATGCTTTACATGACTTTCTCTATTAAATAAACGTACAGACAAGTTTGTGGATGCCATAGAGCCAGTGAAAAACATATGAAATGAGGAATGGTGAGAAATCTGACAACTATAGGAGTTCATAACTGGGTGGGCTGGAGCTGTTCAGAGGTATCAACAATACACTTTCAGGACTTGGTTCAGAATACGCACTCAGTAAACAAGCCTAGGATCAGTGTAAGAAAATGAATAGTTGGCGGTTAGGAGTGGCAGCCTGGGCTCTGATGAAAAGTTGGTCTCCTAGCATTAAAATATAGTCTCCTGTTAATACAGTCCAAGAGCGTAAACCCCTTTTCAGACTTGTTTTAATCCAAAAGTATGAACTACACATTATTTCTGTTATTCAGATGAGTAAATTCTGAGTCTCCAAGTTGGGAGTGTATCCTGACTCTAGTCTTAGAATTGATCGGACACTAGACTGGAGGTTCGGACAGTTAGGTTTTCACGCTTAAAATTCACTACCTAGTCTAGAGGCTTAAAGCATAAGATAATTTATGTAAATCTTAAAATTAGGGAAGTCATGGGATAAGGAGGGGACTTGAGGATGGAGGGGTTCCGAAATGTCCCTATCGGCCTGTCACTGAACAGTCTCTGGGGTATGTCACAAGAGCATCTAATCCAGAGGCACAGCGGAGCTGCAGGCCATAACTCGCGCAGCCGCAGTGCCGGGGTCGGGGCGGGGGGCGGTGAAAGGAGGCGGGACTATAGTTGGACGGGGCGTGGCCGACACCCTTGATTATTGAGAAACCGCCCCGCGGCAGTTCCCCCCCCCAGCGCTGTCCTGACGTCATTTCCTGTCAAGGGTACTGCTTCCGGGTGTCGGTCCGCTGGCGCTTGTGTGTGGGTGACATCTTGGCGATCGCTTGGAAGCTGCGCTCTTTCCCCTCCCCGCTTCCCGCGCTGTCCGCCGTGCCTGTCTCCGGGGTCCTCTCCCGGCCTCTACCCCGGGTCCTGCTCCCCGCGTTGCCGCCTCCATCGTGAGGTGGGTGCGGTGGCGCAGCTTCCTGCCACTCTCGCCCGCAGCCGCCATTTTCCTGCCCGGAGGTGTCGGGTCGCACTGCGGGCCTCGGCTCAGCGGCAGCGCGGGTGACTCGGGCACCCGGGGACCTGCGTGGAGGGGTGGGGAAAGCCGCGGTGGCGGCGGTGGGGTGGCCGGTGCGGGACAGGAGTGCTGGCGTCCGCCGCTACCGCTTCGCTTGAGCCTTGTTCTTTGGGATTCCAGCTTTGAGCTGTAGTGATGAGACACTGCCCGGAGGTGTCAGGTCGCACTGCCCTCCAGCCTCCCTGGGGACGAGATTTTTCTTTTTTTGGGGGGGGGGGGTAGGCTTTTGCAGTTTGAGAAGCTTCCTCTGAATGCTTCATCTACCCAAGAGCTCAGTTTACCTTTTCTGAAACCTTTTTCTTGGAAGGGATATAGGTATGCAGTAGGTGATGATTTCAGTCGCTAAACGAATTATAGAAAGGTGCTTTGCTGTTGGCATCGTGTAAGTCATAAGGCGATGCGTTTGTTTCAGCGAAGACGGACTCCTTGTCTAAATGCGGAGGTCTGAGTTTAAAGGAAGGTGAAAGAATGTCAATATTTGCTCTTGGATTTTAAATTTTAAGTTATTTATTTGAAGATTATTTGGGCTGGTAGAGGGAAGTTTGCCTAGCTACCTGCAGAGAATGTGACGTCGTTTTGTTTATTTGTTTGTTTGTTTCGGTTTTTTTTGACTGCTGAGTTATGGGAGACAATGCAGTTTTGTTTTAATTGGAAACCTAGAAGTGACTTGAAGTTTTTCCCCAATCATTTGGACATGGTTGTGGTTTTTTTGTTTTGTTTTGTTTTTGAATCAAGGTACAGAATAATGTGAAATAACCTAACCTAGCCTTAGAAGGGAAATTTTGTCCGTTTTTATGTACCCGTTTTTCTACCAAAGGCTCAAATGTGAATAATTGGTTCAAATATATTTTTTATGACCCTTTTTCATTCAGTTATTTTCTTATGTCAGGTAGTTGAAATGTAAAAGTCAGGGCCTGAAGAGATAACTCAGCAGTTAAGAGCACTGGCCAGAGTTCCCAGTCCTATCACAGTGTCACAACCATCTGCAACTCCAGTTCCTGGGGATCCGGTGCCCTCTGATCTCCTTAGGCACGAGGCATATTAGTATATGCAAGCAAAGCACCATGCACGCAAAATGAAATTAACTTTAAAAATGTTTAATGTTCAGTAAATATTTGTTGATTTACAGGTAGACTGGTTATGGGTGTTTATTCTGATACTTTGTAATATTTGGATATAAATGTTTCTGATACAGGAACTATGAATGGGAGGGCTGATTTTCGAGAGCCAAATGCACAAGTGTCAAGACCTATTCCCGGTAACTATCACATTAAGTATTTATAATTAGGAACACTTTCTGGGTAAGGAAACTTTAATTGCTTGAGTAACAGAAATTGGGCTGGTTTCATGGGTGTGACATAGTCACACAGGCAGCTTAAATGTTCTCTTTTTACTGTCTCCAAATTTCTTATTATCTGAACAGGGATAGGGGTTTGCTTTACATATTTTCATTTAGCACTGTGTCTAGCATGTCTGACTAGCAGATAGTAAGAATAAATTCTGTAGGAAGTCAAAACTGATTTTTTAAAAAGTGACAAGCCAGTTGTTTCATAGTTTTATTTTTTAAATGTTCATGTTATTAGTAGACAAAGCTAACTTTGTAGGCTTTTGAGAAAATGACTTCCAATTTTTCTTTAAAAGACATAGGTGGTGGTTATATCCCTACAGAGGAGGAGTGGAGACTCTTTGCAGAGTGCCATGAAGAATGCTTCTGGTTCAGATGTGAGTTATCCTAAGAACGTTTTTAAAGGGTGTACTTGGGCGTTTCTGTGGTATCTGTGTGTGCGTGTGTAGAGGGAAGGAGGCAGTGAGAAATGGTCTCTCTGTGTAGCCTTGGCTGTGCTCGAACTCAATCTGTAGCCCAGGCTGGCCTCAGCTCACAGATTTTCCTACCTTTCTTTGCCTCTTGAATGTTGGGATTAAAGGCATGTGTCTCCTCCAACACCTGGCTCCCTCTTTCTCACTGAACCTGGAGTTCTATCATTTGGCTAACTTGGCCAGCCAGTGAGCCTGCAGGATCTTCCTGTCTCTGCCTCTCAGAACTGGGATGCCTGCCTCCTTATATGCATATTGGTGATCAGAACTCAGATCCTGGTGTTTGCAGTTCATGCACTTTACCGCTGAGCCATCTCTCCAGCCCTGGTTCATCATTTTTTTTTCTAATTAACATAATTCCATTCAAAACTTTCACTTACAAACTTGAACTAAATGCATGTTTGAAAATATAATTTGTATATAGACTATATTGGGACACTTTTGGGATAGCGTGGTTATTACTAATAGAGAATAAGGAAATTGAATAGCAATTTTGTCAGTAGCGATAGCATGAATATGGGTTAGTAAAGTTAATAACTACCCTCACTTTAGAGATGAAGGAACTAAGGTTTAGAGGTGTTAAATGTGTCTACTTGTGTTACACGTTAGCTGGTAAGTCACTGTTCCTTGAAGTCAGGTGTGTCTGAATCACAGACTTGGTTGGGGTTTTAACTCATACATTTAATGACTACTATAACAACTGTTGCCTTTCACTGTGGTGAGGAGTTACTATACTATCAACTCTCGATTTCTGACTACAGATCTTCAGGTTAGGATAATGATGATGATGATGTTGTTTGTCTATTGTAGACCTGGCTGGCCTGGAACTCAGATCAGGTGCTGGACATTATACAGTGATAGCTCACGAGGCCCTGGGTTTGGTACCTAGTACCGGGGTGGTGGTAGAGGAATTACAAAAAGATGCCCCCCCCCAAAAAAAAAATCAAGCAAATAACCAATTTCCCAAGGGAACCAGACCAGGCTAGCCTTGAATGTGATTATCTTATTTTCCCTGTGTCTCCTAGAAGTCTATGTGTGGACCACCATGCCTTTATATTTTTACAATTGCTGTAGGTAATTCCAACAGAGAGGTAGGATGAACTGTAAGGATTTTTAAGACATCCTTATTTTTATTCGCTATGTGTGGGTGTTTTGTCTGTGTTGTATGACTGTGGGCTACATGTATTCAGGGCCTAAGGAAGCCAGAGCACGGTGTCGCACCACTTGCTGCTGGAGTTAGAAACTGTTTTGAGCTGCCGTGTGGACGCCAGCACTCCGGAAGAACGGTCAGTTCTTTCAGCTGCTGAGCCATCCCTATAGCCCTGCAGAATATGATTTAAAAGGGAGAAGAAACAAAGAAGGAAGGGGGCTGGAGGATGGCTCAGTGGGAAAGTCTGCCAAGCTTTGAGTCCGGTGTAGAGAACCCACACAAGGGAAGGAGAGAAGCCACTCCCAAAAGCTGCCCTCCGACCTCCATAGGAATGCCATAGTAGTATCCCAGTTTTTAAAGGATGTAAAATGGCAGTTTTCTAAGAGGTTAATAAGAGGGAATAAATAAAAAGTAAAGGTCAGATGATAATAACATCAAGATACTTAGTTTATAAGAGTACTCATTTAAGGTATACTATTTGTCTGGGGAATAAATTTAGTATGGCTGTTTTGCATTTATGGTGCAACAAATTATTTCCAAGTCTTGATGACATAGAGTTAAGAAAGAAACTCCTGCAATCCTGGTCCTTAGGAGGCAGAGACAGAAGGGCCTTGAATTTGAGTCTGGCCCTGAGCTACATAGTCGACCTGAGAATCGGCTAATCCAAGATTCTCTGGAAAGACTAGACTTGGTATATGGGCGTGAAATGTAATGTGTTAAGATAATGGATACTATTGTATCCAGATTTATTTCTGACTGATAAATTTATGCTTTTGTGTGTGTCACTTAAAATACCTGTAACATTATGCTTAAATTGTGTTGAAGGGCGGTGATCTATCTGAAGGCAGGATTTCATATATAGTAAAGTGATAAATGAACAATAAGATACTTTTTTAATTACAACACGTTAATTCCAACTTGAAGAGAGAAATAAGGACAGATGAAAAATAGCTTGCTGTTGTATTTCTATCTGAGCTACTAGACAAGATTAATATGCAATTAATTTAATAATTAAATTTTTTGTTTATTTTTTGCTGTTTTGTGAGATAGAGCTCTAGGTTTTCTGGAACACACTATATAGACTAGGCTGCCCTTGTGCCTCCCTGATAGGACTGCTTTAGACTCTTAAAACAGAGATGAACTAAGTGTTCTCTATTATAATAGCACCAAACTTTGAGAATATATAACCAGATGATAAGAATTTAAATAGGTATAGGTACCAGGAGGATTTAATAGTCATGAAATAGAAAATTTTATAACATTTATTTCTTAGATATGGAATGCTATATATGAAATACATGTTTATGCAAATGAGTAATAGAAAAGCAGGTTTTCAGTATACAGTCTGTACAGAAAGGGAGACATTTCATGTAGGTAAACTTATTACAGGCTGGGGAATTGTCTCCTGGTCACTTAGCAGAGCTAGCTGCTTGCCAAGCTAGAGACCCAAGGATCAACTCCCACCATTGCAGAAAATAGGCGTCTTTTAGATATTTTCATACGGTTTCAAGGACTATTTAAAATACATGATATTCAATCACAGATCAAATATTTTATATTTTGGTTTAGATAGTATAATATGGAGCCTAAAATCTTAGGGCCTGATATTAGGCAATTTTTGGTAGGTTGTGAGACTTAATGCTGATTTAAGTATATGGATTTAAGTGTGTAAGGTTCTAATATCTGTACTTTATTTTGTAAATGGTAGTACTGTGATCTCCCTGACTCGGATGTGATGATAGAAGGCACATGAGATGATCCACGTGAGCATGTAGACTGTGGGATTTGGTTATGTCTTAGTACCGAGTGCTCTTCCTGTGCTGCTCTTCTCCAGCATTTCCACTTTCCCTGTTACGTCAGATGCAACTACTCGTCATTTTACTTTAACTTGATTATTTTAATGAGTTGCTATTGGAACCTAAGTACAGATGGTTTCTTGAGTTACATTAATATTTTGAAATGTTTTCTGAAAATACTCCTTTATTTTTGCTTTGTATGCACAGTGCCGCTATAGAAATCTTGGTTGTTGAATCTTCATCTTGATGGCTTTCCTGTTACTGAGACTGATTTATCTCCTCGTATACTCAAAACCGTGTTTCCTCTTGTTGATACTGACGAGTTCTTTTTCTGCCTATAGCTGTGCCGTTGGCTGCCACAAGTATGTTGATTACTCAAGGATTAATTAGTAAAGGTAAGTGTTTAAATTCACATTTTGGATATCTTTCTTTATCTTATTTTCCTGATTTTTAGATAAGAAAATATGATCTTAATAACCATGATCACTGATAAATTTATACAGTGTTAGAATAACTGTCTGTCTAGACCTACTCAGTGGATTCTATTGATTTGATATTTTGATGTCATTGGGCATGTGTTTTAATTGTTACAGTGCCTGCCTATGTGCAGGAAGCCCTCAATTTGAACCCTGGTACTGTGAAAAAGAACTGAGTGTAGTTGCACATGTCTGTAATCCCAGCACTTGGGAAGTAGAAGCAGAAAGATCAGAAGTTCAAGGCCATTCTGGGTTACTTGAGACTGCCTCAAAAACAAAAACCCCAACCAACCAAATAGAGAATTTGGTATCAATAACAATCTATAGGAGCAGAAAATACCTTAACATTTGTTGCTAGGTCTGGAGGGATGGCTCAGTGGTTAAGAGCACTTGATACTCTTCCAGAGGACCTGAGTTTAGTTCCTGTACCCACTTCAGTTTCTCACACAGGCATACATTAAAAACCAACCAACCAACCCTTGTGGCTGGCTAGTTTGCAAGGAGAACAGCAAGAAACCTGGGCTAACTGAACACTGTGGCATCTTAGAGATTGTTAGAAATATAGTTTATGAGTCCATACTAAGCATCTTGAGTCACTATTGCAGTCAGTTTTACACATTTAAGGTTTTTCATATGCACTGGCTTAAAGACCTATAGTTCCCTATACTGGCTTTGTCTTCTCATTTTGGGGCATAGGTAAGGATGAGTTGGCATTCAAAAAATACTTAGAGGGCCTGGAGAGATGACTTAGCAGTTAAGAGTGCTCACACTATTGCAGAGGATTCAGGTTCGATTCCAAGTACCCATGTGGTCGTTATCTTAGTTCCAGTTAAGAAGAAAACATTTAATTGGGGCTGGCTTACAGTTTCAGAGCTTTAGTCCTTTATTGTCATGGCAAGAAGAATGACAGCATGCAGGCAGACGAGGTGCTGGAGAAGGGGCTGAGAGTTCTACATCTTGATCTTTAGCAGGAGGAGACTGCCACATTATTAGGTCTATATTGAGCACATAAGACCTCTAAGCCTGAAGTGACACACTTCCTCCAACAAGGTCACGCCTCCTAATAGGGCCACTACCTATAGGCTAAGCAGTCAGACTCAGGAGGCTATGGGAGCCATTCTTATTCAGACCAACACAGTGGTTGGCAGTTATTTGTAACTATAGTTCCAGAACCCAATAGGCCAAGAACCCAATCTTTAAAACAATTTAGAAATTTAGGAGTCTGGCTAATAAGGTTTAACCTGTCTGTGTGTGCCTGTGGGTGCGGTCTTGTTTGTCATTATCAGACAGCTCCTCAGGTTATCTCCCTGCCCCAGAAGTCAAGTAGGTAGACAAGGCAGGCCAGCAAAGCCCAGTTCTGGGATTATTATGTACACTTTACCCACTGAGCTATGTCCCTAGCCGATAGTAATCTTTTTAATATTCCCCAAAGAAACTAACTTTTGTTAGCTTAAGTAGTACAGTGTATATCTCTGAGATTCAGTTTAGGTTAAGTATTAATACCTTAGTGGTGTGGTCAGCAGAATTGCTTGTTAAATTTATTTTGTGAATTGCCAGACTTTTGTAGCCTCTACCTACCAAACTCTGGTATTCTTTGGAGTCCTGTTTTGGCTTTTTGTTTTTATCCTATGCACATTTTTCATAAGGGGAGCTGAAAATCGAAGGCCTTGCTCTGTCGCTGAGCTACATACACTCTACTCTCAGCTAGCAATGGCGTGGATTTTAGAGACAGTGCTTGCAGCTACATCCCCTTGATTGACTCAGTGAGATGATTTGAAAGTACAGATGCTTACTGTTAAGCCTCACAGCGTGGGTTCTGTCCCGAGCCCACATGTGGTGGGAAAGAACCATCTCCTGCAAGTTGTCTTCTGTCCCTGGGGTGCTCGCCAACCATACACACAAAGTTCATACATACACGCACACAGTAAACAAGCAATCAGATAAGTCTCCTTGGCTATCTCTAAACCAGCATTGATGAACTACTCTTTTCTTTTAAATTAGAGTCCAGTATCTCCAGTTCGTGTGGCCTACTAGGATGAGAAAGTGGTCTCTTACACTTTTTTTTTTTTTAAAGATTTATTTATTTATTATATGTAAGTACACTGTAGCTGTCTTCAGACACTGGAGAAGAGGGCGTCAGATCTTGTTACGGATGGTTATGAGCCACCATGTGGTTGCTGGGATTTGAACTCCGGACCTTTGGAAGAGCAGTCGGGTGCTCTTACCCGCTGAGCCATCTCACCAACTCCCACACTTTTTTTTTAACGTATGCTTTTTCTTTTATATTTAAAATTATGGTCTCAAGGCACATGTCACTGACCCTGCGTTGCTTTGAAAGGAGTAGTTTTGCTTACTGCACTGATGCGTTTTCCTTAAAAGACAGTTCATGTGTGAGTCCACCTCTGAGCTCTTGCTTTGTTCAGCGTCCTCCGACATTTATGGCTGTCTTAATTACTGTTACTTTATAGTAGGTCTTAGTACCTGGTGATAGTTTATGTTACAAGTTTCGATCTTACCTTGGCTTTTTGTGTCTACATGTGTTTTTTGGAATAAGCAAAATGTTTTTACTTTAAGTTGAACCTTGAGTTTGTAGGTGAATTTTGGGAGAATTGTCTTCTTCACAGTATTTAACATTTCACCTATTGAACGTGGTGTATTTTGTCATATTCAATTTTCTCGTTTTTAATGTGGAGCTGTTTTATATGTATGACTGCAGTGCTTCCTGGCTCTTGGATGATTTTAGCTCTATAATTAATCAACTCTTTTCAGACTGTTGATCTTAGTAGATAAAAACATTTACTTGGGCCAGGTGTGGTGGTGCACGCCTTTAATCCCAGCACTCGGGAGGCAGAGGCAGGCGGATTTCTGAGTTCGAGGCCAGCCTGGTCTACAAAGTGAGTTCCAGGACAGCCAGGGCTATACAGAGAAACCCTGTGGGGGGAGGGGGGAAGCAACGACAACATTTACTCAAGTCTCTTGATGTGTCAGATGGTCATTCTATATTTACCTAGTCCAGTAGTCTATAGAATTTGACATTTAGAAAAAATTCTGTTGATACTGAATTCACAAAAAGGAGTTACTGTTGGCACTTGCTGTTTTGCAATAATTGAAACTTCTTTTCCTTTAACAACATTACTGAGAAATACTTAATTCTTCTTTAGGAATCCTGTCAAGTCATCCAAAATACGGTTCCATTCCTAAACTTATATGTAAGTATGAACAGTGCTGTCTGTGTTTTTCCTAGAAATGATTAAATTTAGATCAGATATTTTAAGTAATTTATGTTACATGTTTATATGCTGTTACAAATCAAATAAAAATTTTCATTAAATGTACTGCTTGACAGTTTTAATGTCTGTATCAAAATCCCTGTGTTGGTTCAAGGATTCTCCCTTTTGCAATATAAAATAACTCCATTTGAGATTACTTTAAACACAGTACTTAAAAATAAATTATCGGTCTATTTATGGTAAAAGAAGGCTGCATAAGTATTCAACTAATCAAATAATTATGTCTAGAATTGGCATTTTTCCTTTACTTTTTCTATTTTATTGTGTGAGTAACAAAAAAACCTAAAACTATTCTTTTAAAAATGCTTATGAAGCTCTTCATGAATCTGTTGGTGTGGCGTCTCTTTTGTACTGGAAACACGATGTGATGATGGTGTGATATTTAGGTTAGACTTTTAGTTCATTATTTTAATAAGCTCGTTGTACAGTTTTGTTTGTAAAGGCAATCTTAGGGGATTGTTGGGACTTGTAGCACAATTCCATTTTATAATAAAAGAAATTGCCTAAATCCCGCAAGGCTAGAGCCAGTTTGGGTTGCTTACCCATCATCTCTCTCCCTTGCTATTGTGTGTGAAGAAGCGTGTTAGGATTGCTCTGCTACAGCTCTTTACTTGGAGTGACTGACCTTGGAGAAAGAGAATGAGTTATAGCCACAGACTGTCTGTAGGGAGGCGAGGTAAAACATGCTTATAGTCAGTCTAGGTGATCCTGAACCTAAGGAGAAAGTGAGTTATAGCCACAGACTGTCTCTAGGAATGTGACATAAAGCATGGTTATAATCAGTCTAGGTAGTCCTGAACCTAAGAGATACTTAGAAATGTACTTTAAAAAAAAACGCTGTTTCAGAAAAATAATTTGTGAGAAAAGGCCCATTCAGTGACATAATTTTTATTTGTTATGTTTTACAAATAAGTTGCTTGTATCGTGGGATACTTTGCTGGAAAGCTTTCTTACGTGAAAACTTGCCAAGAAAAGTTCAAGAAACTTGAAAACTCCCCCCTTGGAGAAGCACTGCGGTCGGGGGAGTTGCGACGCTCTTCACCACCTGGGTAAGGCACCTCACACCTCACACCTTCACACCGACTCGGCTTTTTAAGAAACAACTCTGTCAGAGCACAAGACCTGAAACTCTGCCTATGGCCATTTCCTCTAGTATGAAAGTGTTAAAGAGTGGAACATGATTTGGCCGCTTTTAGGACCTGTAAAAGAATAAAGGAAGCCAGATGTGGTGGCGCACGCCTTTATTCCTAGCACTCAGGAGGCAGAGGCAGGCGGATTTCTGAGTTCGAGGCCAGCCTGGTCTACAAAGTGAGTTCCAGGACAGCCAGGGCTATACAGAGAAACCCTGTCTCGAACCCTCCCCCCCCCCAAAAAAAAAAAAATAATAAAGGATTTTTGTTTTGATCAATTTGGCAAGCACTTGGTTTACTACATTGTGGATTTCTTTCAAGTTACCAGATTTTGTCAGTCTAGCTCAACTGATAGCCACTTTTTTATTGCTTAAGAGGAAAATAAACTTAGCAGAAAATGCTTGTCTATTCGATTTTCATGAAGCTCACAGTACCTTTATGTTTTAATTGTCTCAAACCAAGAACCATAGTTAATTCTTAAGTATATATTTCAAATGTGAGCTGGTGCTGATAAAGATATTTGGAGTTTTTGTTTATTTTGTTATTTACAAAGCTATAAATCAGATAAAAAAGGAAAAGCAAAACCTGAAGGTTCAAGGTTGTTTACAGCTTTAAATAGAGGAAAATTTGGAGTCAGCGTCATGTCCAGTGGAGGGGATGGATGGGTGGTCATGTGTGCTAGCGGGTATTGTGGGCTACTGTGACGTCTGGGAAGCATCTGGGTGGCGTGTAAGTGCTTAGTAATACTAGTTGCCACATGTCATATTTTATCATCTTACCCAAACTTGCTACAATATGATTTTGTTATTTAAAGTTAATGTTAATTCTTCAAAACAAAACAACTACAAGAAAACTCTTGCGAAAAGGTAATGTAGTGGGATGGCATATGTAATCCACGCCACTGGGAAAGTTAAAGCAGGAGATTAGACCAACCCATGCCCTTCTCTGTCTTGCTACCAAAACTAAACACTTGGAAAGGTTAAAAATTTCAGGGTTCCAAAGGTAGGTGTAGTGCCACATGCCGTTAATTCCAGCACTTTAGAGGCAGAAGCAAGTTGATCTGTGTGAGTTCATGGCCAGCCTGGGACTATAAAATGAGTTCCAGGATAGCCAGGGCTACACAGTGAGACCCTTTCCTAAAAAATAAATAAATAAGCAAGCAAACAAATAATTTTTTTCAGAATTCTAAATTTAATAAAGCAAACAAACAAAAATCTTTTTTTTTTTTTTTTTTTTTTTTTTTTTGGCTTTTCGAGACAGGGTTTCTCTCTATAGCCCTGGCTGTCCTGAAGCTCACATGGTAGACCAGGCTGGCCTTGCACTCAGAAATCCACCTGCCTCTGCCTCCCGAGTGCTGGGATTAAAGGAGTGCACTACCACGCCCGGCCAAAAATCATATTTTATTAACAATAAGCAAACAAATTTTTTTTCAGAATTCTAAATTTAGTAAAGCAATGTATAGCCCATTTCTGACTTTCTTCAGATTATGGTTTGGATTTTATATTGTGAAAATATAATCTGTAGGTAGGTAAGATCATTAAGCTGACTGATGAATTATTTCATAATGTAAACAATAAATTTTATGAGTAATAATACCTATGTCTACGTCAGCAAGGCATAGATTATATGGACTGTAGCCGTGGACATACCCTCCTCCTCCTCATGATGGGCAGCATGGACATGGTTATGAAACCTGATCTGAAGAGGCTTTTCTTTGTGAGAGACACCCACCCCCAAAGCTAAATATTTAGAAAATCGAATATATGTTTTTCTATTTTCTTTATGGAATGACCGTTTACTTCTGAGGCAGTTACACTGTAGCCCAATCCGGTCTCCAACCCAGGGTCTTCCTAAGTGAGCCTCTCTGCGGCTGAGATTACCATAGTCGTCATCATGTTTCCTTAGTGACCATGGTTAAGGTGCCTGAGTGGGTCAGGACATAGCTTGACTGCTTTTATA
This sequence comes from Mus pahari, assembly GCF_900095145.1. Taxonomy (NCBI): domain Eukaryota; kingdom Metazoa; phylum Chordata; class Mammalia; order Rodentia; family Muridae; genus Mus; species Mus pahari. Next base: position 63,629,297 of record NC_034602.1, read on the forward strand.
ACAGAAACAAACTTTATTCAACTGCTTTTAAGTAACTTAAAGTTATGAGTATTCTAGAAATTCATAGCTTTTATACCTTAATAAGGGCAATGACCCTTTGTTCTTATGTATTATGATATTATGATATTTATTCTTTTTCAGGCACTATACTCAAAAGTCTAAATTTGACACAAATGTGAGTGGTCAGTCCTCTTTTGGGACATCTCCAGCAGCAGACAACATAGAAAAGGAGGCGCTTCCTCGCTATGAGCCAATTCCATTTAGTGCTTCTATGAACGAGTCCACTCCCACTGGTATTACTGACCATATTGCCCAAGGTAGAAACTTCTCTTGAAATGAATTTCAGCATTTTATGGTCCAACGTATGTATACACTTTATTTGATGCTCTTTTCTGCTGGATCTCCCCTCTGCCACTGTCTGCTGTCAGCCTAACTTCATCCATCAGCCTGACTCAGCATGTCTGTTCTTTTTGTTGGTCTCTTCATTCATCCAACATACTCTTGCTAGGTGTGGAAGAACAAAGATGGGCAAGGCCTGCTTTGTCAGTTTGGGCTTCTTGTCAGTTTGTCTTAGGCTACAGAAGTAGATGGGAAAGTTACAGATTGTCCAGTGGCTGAATGTTCACAAACGTAGAGGTCCAGCAAAGAAGTGATGACTCTGCCTGTTGTGAGCAGAGGCTTCAGGAAGGTGTAGGTTATATATCTGACTTTCATTTCTGGTCTAAAATTGTGAAGAAAGTTATAGCTGTTGTCATGCAAGAAAATCCACTTAAAATCCATTGCAAAGTTTGTAAATAGAAAGTTCAGAGTGCAAACATGAGGTAAAAACCTTAGGTTAAGGCCGGGATCTAAATTGTTTAAAATTTGCTCTTGTAATTAGTCATCAGGTAACTAATTTATGTTTGCATTCTGAATGGAGATGGTGATGCTTCTCAGAGAACTGTTGGAATTTGATGAAGTAACTGGACACAATGCTAGTAGACAGTTAGATTTCTTCCTTTCATTCTACTCTGCAGTGAAAAGATGGAAGTTCTTTATCTAAAAACCTAAAACACCAAGAGTTGTGGAAAACAGAAGTTAGGACTGGGACATATGATGCGGTCTTTATTTATTTAAAATAACCTTTTTTCCTGTGTTTTGTTATAAAACTTGATATGTTTACTTATTTTCATTCCCATCCTGATCTTCTGTGCGGGGATATTATATATGATAATATTTTTCTAAAGTTTATGACATCTTAACTCAGATGGCTTGGATTATTGTAGAACTTTGTTGAGTACGTGTTGACAATAATTTTGAAGGCTAATTTAGCAATAGTTACGGTTTTGGCTTTGTTTTGGCTTTTGGAATCTAGATTGAATTTACATACAGATGAAAGAGTGGGGAGAGGGTTTCACTGGAAAACGAGAAGCTGATGATAGGTTAAGGAGTGCTTAAGACGGTGCCAAAAGGAACCTGGGTATCTCTGAGCATAAAGGATCCACAAGTATGGCTTTCTAAATTAATTAAAACTAAGAGAGATACAAAGTTACCTTTTGTTGTCTTGATAGCATTTAAGTTGCTCACTAGCCATAGCCATTCATGCTTGTGACACTTGGTTTGGATGTGGCAATGCAGAATACTGTCACTGAAGATTTCCTGGGCACAGTGGGTGTGGGGGGGGGGGGGCTGCTGCAGAAAAGATGAGAGGCTTGAGCTCAGGAGAATGTTGTTGAAAACCTTAATCCTAAGATGGCCTCCGTGTTCTTCTGGTTGGGATCAAAGATACCAAGTATATTCCAGGAACAGGCGGAATTGAGACACCATCTTTCTCTGTAGGTAGCTCTTCTTGTCCTTTGCCTGCATTTCATTTTCCAGTCCAGTTCAGACCAGTTCTCCCTATATTTTAGGCTTGCCCAGCTCTTTCGTTTCAGTGATGTGCATCCTTCCTACCATTTTCATCAGCATAATCTTGTATTCTAAGTTTTTCCATGTAAAAGCAGTTAAAAGTCTCTTTGGTCTTTACCCACAAGTGAGAAAGATCCATACTTATATGACTAATGCCCTCCGAGGCAGCCATCCTTCTGTCCAGTTGTGTGTGTGTTGTCATCCTCCCTCCAGATCAAACTTAGCACTCACCACTGTCTCCCCTGTGGATCCATCCCTGTCCCCCATCCCTGTCGTGTCATGCTCCCCCCCCACGGCCCCCACCCCCGTGCTCTGCCCAGATGCTGCTGTCCCTTCCAAGACACCTTCTACTTTGGCTGGAGACTTGTTTGCCCCCTTGTTAGCTCTTTTTCAAGGATCCAAAGACTCAGTGATCTTTTTAAGTAGAAGGCATTCTGCCCTACCTGTTGGTTAGTTCTAGCCACTGCTGTTACATGCTTTCATTTATCACAAAACATCAGAAAAATATGTTTTTCTTTTTTGCATAAGAAAAAGTCAGACCTGGAAGGAATTCTAGAGGTCATGTATTCACATTATTTCACAGTTGGAGAAAACAGGGCTCAGAGAAGCTTAGTGATTTGCCCAAGGACTTATGCCAAAGGCTAGTCAAGTGAGGGCTGCAGACCCAGCAGTTCTGACTACCTCAGGGCTTTAAAGATGCCTCTTGGGAGGGGAAACTGGTTGCTTACCACTAATGCGGTTCAAATGTTTAAAATGAATATAAGATCTTTTCTAAATTAATGTAAGATTATTTTTCTTTTTATCCAGCAAATATTAGTTTCTAATCATGGTATATTAGAGCAAATTACCAGTTGAAATCCTGTTTTATATTGATACAGTATACTTTACCAAAATAAAAGATTAAAGTTGAAAGTGCTACTTAATTCTCGTTGCTTGAAAGATTCTGATTGTTCTCTGGAGTTTTAAATTAATACCCTTTATAAAAGTTGGTTCAAAATTTAGTTTGTATATTACTAAAATAACATGACCAGTTTGTAGACCTTGATGGAAAGCACTTTCTGTGTGCTGTATGAACTTGAGTAGGACAGTCACTGAATGTTTTCATCAGTTATGCCTTTGAAATGTTTGTATGGCCCTTTTGTTATGTATATACTTAACCTGTGTTGCATATTTGACCTGTCAGTAACTACAGAGTCCATGGTGTTGTTTCTGATGTGCTCACACATGAGCTTTCTTTGGTAGGAAAAAGAGCAGGTGGCTGAAGTTGACCTTTTTTTCTACCTCAGGATTGTGAGTCAGACTGGTGGAATGAGGCCCACTCTGCTTAAAGGCTTAAATAGTTAAAAGTATTTTGTTCAAATACCATAAATATCCATAAAATTTTTTTAAGTTGTATGTGCCCATAGATTTATTAATATGATTTGCTGTCAAGCTTTGTTCCATTGTGACCAGTAGACCCTCTAACTATACATAGCATAAAGACTGCAGCATTTAGTAAGTTAAAGCCATACTGTTAGATCTTATAATTACTATTCTTTTTCTGGCCATGGCTAAGTTTATAAAAATTTCAACATTAATCTTAAATTTTAGAAATACAAGGGAGAAGTGATCTACTTCTGTAGTTCTCTTAGGAGAAGCCTCTAGTATCTTTGGAATGGTAGCAATAGTTTATCTTTCTGTTTCAGTTTTAGGTAAAAGGCATTTTCAAAATTTAGTCACTTTAGATTTATCCATTCCTTATGACCACTTATTAACTGTTTGTTGTTTTAGGACCTGATCCCAACCTTGAAGAAAGTCCCAAAAGAAAAGGTGTTACATATGAGGAATTAAGGAGTAAGAACAGAGAGTCCTATGGAGTAACTTTACCCCACAAGACTGACCCCTCAGTCAGGCCTATGCAGGAAAGAGTGCCCAAAAAAGAAGGTATGATGGCAGTTGAGTCTCCTCATGACTCTAGACTGGAAGCTGAAGTTTTAGCTTAAGATGTTATTATGTTACTATGTCTAACTCTTCAAGATATTTACCAAAATAAATTATTTTTAGAATAGTCACTTAAGAGTGGGTGGGATGACTCAGCAGGTAGAGGCACTTGCCACCAAGCCTGATGACCTGTGTTTAGTCCCTGGGGATCTGATGGCTGCCAGAGAGAAATAACCAACTTCAGAAAGTTGAACTCTGGCATGATGCAACACACATTTGACATAAATAATAACAAACATTTTTTTATTTTATTTTTAAAGACAAGGTTTTTCCCTGTAGCCCTGCCTATCCTAGAACTTATTCTCTAGGCCAGGCTGGCCTCACACTCACAGAGATCTTTCTGCCTATCGAGTGCTGGGATTAAATGCACGTGCCACCACTGCGAACTTATAATTTTTTAAGTTAATTATTTCACAGTTCCCACTTTAAGGTATTTCAAAGAGTGTTGTGTGCAAGAAAACAAACCCTAGTAGGAAGACAGAGAACAAGGAAAGCAGCTCTTAGTACCGTGTTCTTCCTTACAGAGAATCACCTTGGGAACTGATACCTTCTCCCTAACTATTGAGTGTATCTGCTGCCTAACCAGGGTTAGTGACCAGAGGCTGATGACTGTCCAGTGATGGTATTCGAGAAAATTATGCAGTCATAATTGAGTAGTAAGATGCTTTATTGTACGTTTGTGTAATTGAAAGGGCTATTCATCTTACAGGCAGGCTTTTATGGCTTTTCCAGAGGAGGAATTTTACTTTTTCTCTATAATTAATAAACTTTAAGTTATAATTTAATTTTGTTGGACAGCAATATGTTCAAAAACTTTAGACACATTTTTTATAACCATTTTTATTTAGAATTTTATGACTTCTAAAGAATGTCAAGGGCTGGGATATGTTTTTCTGTGCACTGATTTAAAAGTTGAGGGAAGTGGTTTTTCTAAAATGTTCTTAAATCTAGATAGAAATTTGAACATTGGTACAGTGTAGACTCAGAATCATTGAAAGTATTAATACTTTGAGCTTTAATCTGGGCAATGGTGGCTCATGCTGTGAGTCTCAGTGCTGTGGAGGCAGAGGCAGATAGAGCTCTGGAGTTTGAGACCAGCCTGGTTGATAGAGTGAGTTCCAGGACAGCCGGGGTTGTTACGCAGACAAGAAGCTCTGTTGTCTCCAAGAAAAAAAAAAACAATACAAAACAAAAATTGAACTTAATTTGGATTATTTATATTAGTATTTATTTCACTAGAAATGAAGATAGAAAGCATATTAACAGAGTAATACTACCACACATCATAGGTATGGTTCTAGAAAAATATCATATGGTTATAAAGAACAAAGCAAACTGATAGAACACTGGGGCAATGGACTGTGATTTTAATGTGATTTCTAGACTCTCAGAAGAGCCTCATCTCTGCATTGTTAGAATTACCTGAGCTTCACCATAGGTGTTAACTCACAGATAGAAGCTCTGGAGAAGAGAAACTAAAGGAGTGCAGGGGATAGGGCTGGGTGTAGCTCAGGGTGCTGTCCCAGCTGCCCGAAGGAGGCCCTGGCTTCCGTCAGCGCTGCCAACAGGAGACAGGAGTGAGTTTGAAATTTAGAGTGTGAGAGGGCAGAATATGGGAAATAGTTTCTCCTTGTCATTTAACAGTTGATAGGCAAGATTAATTTCACTTGTATTACTTTTTATGGAAAGCAAAATTCTAGTGTGTTGTTGTTGTTTTTGTTTTAAATAACTTCTTGGTAACTATGTTTTGGTATGTACCCCATATTCATTTAGGTAAATTTGTAAAGGCAAACACTTAGACCTTGGACTTAAAACAGATCTTTAAATCTCAGTTCTTGTTAAGGCTTACACCTTGGGCAAGTTACTAATCAGCTTTCTCACCTGTAAAATGGGGGTTGCACAGTTATCTAGTCTGATAACAGGGCATTTGTAGTCAGCCCCATTATAGTTGACTCTCAGAGGGTCTTATTCACCCAGTGCAAACACAGTGCCTCATCATCATAACAGAGTTAACGTGGTGTCGTTGATTGTTTGGAATCATCGGTTATTTGTGCTTTTTTCCTAGTCAAAGTAAACAAATATGGAGATACTTGGGATGAGTGAAAGACTCCATCTTTGGACCTACTGAAGGCCTTCCCTCCATATCCAGCTTCATCCAGGTGTCGTTTGTACCTACATGCTTGGACTCAGCAGCAGACTTCATAAATACAGTTAAAACGAAATCCTGGTGTGTGTGATTTAACATGTGATGCTTTACAGACTCAGATTTTATGTTTGCTATTGTGTAAATGTACCGGCCTGGGCACTGAGAATGGTGGTTTTATGCCATAGTTGTGTGCACTTGGTGAAATTGTTTTCAGTTACAGGGAGAGACTCATGAAACTCAACTGTGACTCTTGATCAGCCCAGCCCATGTGACGATAACTGATAGTGCATGTTGAACGGGGGGAGGGGGGAGCAAGCACACGCCTAGGGCTCAGCTTCGCATCAGTTATTAAAAGGCCTTTCCAGCATTTACTCAAGCATCTTAATGTTTGTGACAAATAAAATGTAAAAACAAAGAGCAACTGTCACTCACATTTTTATGGCTTTGTTTGAAATTTGCTAATGCGTTTTCATGTAAAGGTCTCAAGTAAGTGGTTTTTTAAGCAAAAGAAATTTGCGATGCAAATAGGCACCAATACACAGTAATAGCTGTCTTTTGTTTTTGTTGTTGTTGTTTTTTAAGGTTTTATTTATTTATTATTTTAACATATATATATGACGAGTACACTGTAGCTGTCTTCAGACACTTCAGAAGAGGAAGTCAGATCTCCTTACAGATGGTTGTGAGCCACCATGTGGTTGCTGGGATTTGAACTCAGGACCTTCAGAAGAGCAGTCGGGTACTCTTAGCCACTGAGCCATCTCACCAGCCCGAAACTCATGGTTTTTATGTTAGTTTTTTGTCACTAGAACAAGGTCTCCGAGACAACAAAGAGGAAAAGTCTTACTTGGCTGGTTCAGGCCTGGAAGCACACACATGGCAGCTCAAAGCCACTAAAATCACCAGCAAGGAAATCAGAAGCTGTTGTCCCACAGTCACCTTCCAGGGCCTGCCATCAGAGCTCTGAATTTTACACAAGGCCTCCAACTACGACCCACTAGTGCCACTCTGGGGACCAAGTCTTTAACCCATTAACTTCTTGAGGGGACATTTTAGATCCTAATCAGCATAGGTAGTTTCCATATTATGCTATAGTTTTATTATTGACCTAAAGTTTATTTCTGGTTTGGGTGAATTGAAAATGTGTTCTTGGGGCTGGTGAGATGGCTCAGTGGTTAAGAGCACCGACTGCTCTTCCGAAGGTCCTGAGTTCAAATCCCAGTCAACCATATG
>NC_034602.1:63636957-63644021 GCF_900095145.1 Mus pahari
TTTTCGAGACAGGGTTTCTCTGTATAGCCCTGGCTGTCCTGAAACTCACTCTGTAGACCATGCTTGCCTCGAACTCAGAAACCCACCTGCTTCTGCCTCCCGAGTGCTGGGATTAAAGGTGTGCACCACAACACCTGGCTAAGATTACTTCTTTTTCTTTTCTTTTTTTCTTTTTTTTTTTTTTTAATTTATTTATTATTATATATGAGTTCACTGTAGCTGACTTCAAACGCACCAGAAGAAGGTGGTCAGATTCATTATAGGTGGTTGTGAGCCACCATGTGGTTGCTTGGATTTGAACTAAGGATCTTCGGATCAGCAGTCAGTGCTCTTACCCACTGAGCCATCTCACCAGCCCTAACGATTACTTCTAGATTAGCCTGTGGTACATAGTAAAGATTCTGTCTCAACAAAAACCAAAACAAACAATCCCCTCTTTCCTAGGAGTCCCATTGCACAGCTCATAGAAAGTGCAAATGCTCAGAGAGTCTGGTCTGAGAAGATTATTCTGGGTCAAGCTCCTCTCATCTTGGAGCCCTGTGAACTCGACCTGCTTTGTGAACCCTCAATATGCTAATCTATTAGGCATAATGTCACTATTTAGCTCTTGCTGTTGAAGAACTGAAAGCCAAGCACACCAGTCTTTTGTCCTTAGTAATTCTGAGGTCCGTCCGGTTTCATATAGTTTCTTACGAGTGGGACTTAGGTATCCTCCCTCTGGCTACTATGGCAGGCTCTTAACCCTCTCCCCTGAATCCTCCTTTTCCGTAAAGGTCTATGGAATTTTCTCAGCCTGTCCTGTTCACAGGGAGCTGAAGAGCCGAAGACCTCATGCCATCCTGCTGGAACCAGCTTAATCCTCTCTAAAACCTTGGACTTCTCATGAATCAATGATTCATTCTATTGCACAAGTCTCCCATGTCTGTTGGACTCCCATGAGACTGAGATTTTACAACACCTTGGACTAGCACCAAAGCATGTCCAAGAAACCATAGAGCCATTTGTATGTTTGGAATGTGTCTTAGGGTTTCTATTCCTGCACAAAACGTCATGACCAAGAAGCAAGTTGGGGAGGATAGGGTTTATTCAGCTTCCACTTCCACATTGCTGTTCATCACCAAAGGAAATCAGGACTGGAACTCAAGCAGGTCAGGAAGCAGGAGCTGGTGCAGAGGCCATGGAGGGATGTTACTTACTGGCTTGCTTTCCCTGGCTTGCTCTGCTTTCTTATAGAACCCAGGACTACCAGCCCAGGGATGGTACCACCCACAAGGGGCCCTCCCCCCTTGATCACTAATTGAGAAAATGCCTTACAGCTGGATCTCATGGAGGCACTTCCCCAAGGGAGAGTCCTTTTTCTGTGATAACTCCAGCTTGAGTCAAATTGACACAAAATCAGTCAGTATAAAATGTCTTTAAGAAAAATTTTTTTTAAAGATTTATATATATGAGTACTTTGCTTGCATGTATGTGCACCACATGCATGCCTGATGCCACAGAGGTGAGAAGAAGGCATCCCATGGGACTGGAATTGTGGATGTTTGCGAACCCCCCTGTGGATAGCAGGGACAGAGAATCTGTCCTCTGGATGAGCAGAAGTGCTCTTAGCTGCTGAGCCGTCTAAGCCTCTGTCTCTGTCCCCTCTGAAATGGCTTAACCACTGTCATCTTTCTGAGACCGTGAACAGGTTTTCCTTCCGTGCAACGGAGTGAACCCAGAGCCTTGCATATCCTAGGCAAATGCTTTACCACTAAATTATATTTCCAGCCCTTTTGAATAAAAAAATCATTGGGTTTCATCTACCTGGTCACCATTTCTGAGAACACTGAGCCAGTAGACAGCACTGTTCTGAGATTTTTAATTTCCCCCGGTTTTCATTTTGAGATGGCGTAGTTTGGTTACATCTCCATGTAGCATCAGAGAGAGCAAATAAAAAGGCCAGGCAGCTCCTGTTTAATGCTGCCCCTAGGAGCTCCCCGAGACTGGCAAGTATGTCAGACACAAGTGCTGTTGAACCTGGCTGCTTTAAGGGTCTCTTGTTTACAGCTTCTAAGAACTCTTCTGTAATCCTTCATGGATCACCCCAGACACCTTCCCGGTGGTTGCTTGTCCTGACAGCATCTACTTGCAGTTCGATCTCAAAGTAAACCCTCTGTGGAGCTACCAATGTTACAGTAAGGGTTAGCTAGAAAAGCAGAGCTGTTGTGCATGGTGCAGAGGAAGATTGGCAGTGGGAACAAGACCCTGCTCGGCTGGGAAGCTGCTGTAACGGTCTGCAGACTACCTCTGACCCGGCTCCTCTTACGGCCTCGGAGACAGGGGCATGCGGAAGACCTCTTATTTTGACAAGATAGGTGTGCCCTGTTCACAGTAGGAAGGAAAAGGCTAAATGACTGACAAAAGGCAGCAGTGCAGGGGGAGGGAAGGAAATGACCAGAATCAGAGACTGCTGAAGGTGAGCACTTTCTTGAACCCTACGGACACGGACACGTGGAACAGACATGCTACTACTTCCTCCTTGAAGGTAGGACTGTATATGGGTGCTCTATCTGCATATGCACCTGCATGCCAGAGAGGGCATCAGATCCCATTAACAGATGGCCGTGAGCCACCATGCGGTTGCTGGGAATTGAACTCAGGTCCTCTGGACGAGCTGCCAGTTCTCTTGACTGATGAGCCATCTCTCCAGCCCGTTATCAGTTATTTTTGATGGTTCTTTGTTTTGTTTTTAAGAGACGAGTCTTACGTAGCTTAGATTGGCTTGAGAACTGTCAGTTGAGAGTACCTTTGAACTCCACGTGAGATGCTAGGGTTGCTGCGCATGCTGAACTTACGGTCCTCGCTGATTCCCACCTTCCAGGGTCACCATTTGCCATGTGTTCCTAACCCCCTTTCCTTTCCCACCTATGTTTAGAAGTGAGATAATATCTCTTTCTAAAGTAAGTCACTATTTGAAGTTTTTATTTAGAAAGGACTCCAGACAGAGCCCACACCCAAAAGGTTATTTGTTCAAAAGGCTGGGGAAGTACCTTAGTCCCTATAAAACATTCTACCAATAAAAATTAAGCACTTACCAGGAACACCACATACTCAGATGTGGAAGTGGAAACAATGGGACTGGAGAGGTGGCTCAGCTGTTGAGAGCACTTGCTACTTTTCCCAGAGGATTGGGGTTCAACTCCAGGGACTCACATGGTGGTTTATAATCATAACTCCAGTTCCTGGGCATCTGACACCAAAGTCAAGCATCCCGTCCTGAAGGAGTTTCTGGCTGGGTGCAGTAAGTCAAGGGGCAGCAGGTATTCTTCCTTAGGAAGGTCACGTGGAGGTCCTGGAGTCTCACCTACCAGCTGAGTGCAGAAGTGACCTCCAAGTGGAGTGGGGTAGTCATACTCAGTGGTCTCAAGCCTGGGAACAGGCAGGCGTAACCACCAGGAAGTTGGAGTGTTGTTGGTTGATCTCACCGTTTCACTCCCCCGTCAGAGGCAGTGCCTCCACAGAGTGTACACATTCAGTGTTTTAAGTATATGATTGAGTCGGTGCAATCCAGTGTGGCGCCCAGCTGATCTCCAGTAAGGTCTTGAAACAGTTCAAAAACTTTTTGCATCAAAACCTGGGAAACTGAAGATCTGGGCTTGGCTGTAGCTCAGGAGGGTGCTCTCCTAGAATACACAGGCCCTAGGTTCAGTCCCCAGCACCACCACAGGGTATGGTGGCACACACCCGTAATCCCACCACTCAGGAGATGAAGCAAGAGGATCAGAGTGCAAGGTCACCCTAAACATACAGTAATTTGAGTCCAGCCTCAACCTCCCTGTGGGTGGGGTGGGGGAAAGGCTGAGAGGAAAGGGAAACATTAAAGACTGAAGTATTTCTATGAGGGAGAAAAGCAGAGAACATTCCTGTATTTCCTATGTTCCTTGCCTGTCTGTACTCAGTTGTATAATCTCGCTGATCCTGGACTCAGCCCAATTCTAAATATACAAAATTACATTTTCTGATTGAAAAACTTGGAGAAGTTGCTGCTAAACGGTAGTTAGCACTGAGTATTAAAGGCAGGACGTTTGCACTTTGTTAAGCCATATTCTGTTACTTTTGTGATGCTAAGGGAAAATGGATAGCATCTACTGGGCCAGCATGGAAACAGTATCCTTGTTTACATGCACATGTCAAAACTGTAAGAAGCATTATATATATACACATTAGGTCATGTTATAAGTATATAATGTGTATGTAGTGAATAGGTATATACAAAATCCTGTCAGAAGTTATGTTTGGATGAAGGAAACAAGCATAGGGTAATTATCCTGCTTTTTTTTATTATTAAATATTCTATGTAGAATACACTTCAGTTCTAGCTTTGAGCTCCAGGATTACACAAATTAGGGAAAATATGAGAGACAAATGTTTGCCTTAGCTAATGGAGTTGGTTATTTGACCAGTGCCTCAATTTTTTTCTTTTTCTCTTTCTCCTCTTCTTTATCTTGCTTCCTTCCCTTATTTCCATTCCTTCATTTCTTCCTTCCCTTTTTCTTTCTTCTTTTTTTTTTTTTCTTTTGAGGCAAGGTCTCTCTCAACGTAGCTCTGCATGTCCTGGAACTCACTATACCATGCTGACTTCAGACTCACAGAGATCAATCACCTTGACTCTGCCTCCCAAGTGCTGGGGTTAAAGGTGTACAACTACATGTCCTGCTCCAAAAATTTAAATATCTTTTCCAGCCATCTCCTCGTGTATAACCTAAGAAATAAATATACTTCCCCCCAACACTCGGGAGGCAGAAGCAGGCAGATTTCTGAGTTCGAGGCCAGCATGGTCTACAGAGTGAGTTCCAGGACAGCCAGGGCTATACAGAGAAACCCTGTCTCGAAAAAACCAAAAAAAAAAAAAAAAAAAAAGATTTATTTATTTTATGTATGTGTCTGTAGCTGTCTTCAGACACACCAGAAGAGGGCATCAGATCCCATTACTTATGGTTGTGAACAACCATGTGGTTGCTGGGAATTGAACTCAAGACCTCTGGAAGAGCAGTCAGTGCTCTTAACCACTGAGCCATCTCTCCTAGATGTCACTTCCAAAATGGATGCTTCTTTCTACCAACTAACTTCACCTTCACTGTTATAAAAATGTGTGCTAAGGGCGTGTCTGTATTCTAGCCAGAGGGATTAAAGGTGTGCTAGTCCAGCCAGATCACATAGACCTGGAGTGTCCTTGGATGTGATCCCTTCCCTGAGCAGCCAATTGCTGCATTAAAATTCCTCTACAAGACAGATCACCATTGTTAAGCATTTCAAAGAATAAATTATCCACTAGGGGAAAAGTAGACAGCTCAAACAATAAACTCAGTTTAAGTGAGAAGTAGAAAGATGTCAACAATTTTTAAAAGTTTCTATTTGATGGTGGTGACACATCTTTCCCCAGTAGCCAGAGACTGATTTGTAACTGACCGACTGTTTCCTGAGAGATATCTTTCTGTCATGGAGGAAGTGATTATGCTGAATGCCAAACTGGTAGCAAGAGCTGAGTGGTCTTAATCACTAACTTCTACCTGTCAGAGTCAAAAGGTAAACTGTATTCAGGAAGCCAGCATAGGGTCTGGGATGTAGTTTATTGGTAGAGCACTTGTCTGCAGCGTGTATGGGGAAGAGGTCTCTGCCACCACCACAGCCAGCGGAGTAGGGAAGAAGGTAGTTTGGTTCAACACAACTAAGTTCAGTGCTGGTTCAAAGTTTAGGAGTCTGGCCTTTCATAGTTTGCCTTAGACATATTTAAGTACAGCGCCATCTGATGAAAAAAAACAACGTTCCCGGCGATAACTCAGTCGCTTGTGCACTATAAAGTGTACATGAATCTCCTTGAGGAACAAAGGAAGCCAAAGAAAGGTCAGAAGTGGCTACAAGGAAGTTCTTTGTAAAGCACCCATGCATAAACACGGGTTCTGTAGATGGACTACACGTGACGCCTTACATATAGATGGGATGCAAAAAAATTAAAATAACCTCATGATAAGGGGCTGGGGGAGGATCCGGTGTGGTCTTGGCCTCATAGTGCAAAGGTCACTAGACTACTATTAACTGTGCCAGTCCCCAGCCTTCTGGGTAAATAATGGTATGCATCCCTCCCTTTGAAGGAACAACCGAATGGGATTAATGTTCCTTGTGCTTACCTGGGTGCACAGGGACCTTTGTGCCTCCTACACTTGTCTAGCACTTACAAAGCCCCGAACGCCACTCCCAACACAACAAAAGAAGAAAAAGTCAGCGTATTGGCTCTGCCTTATGATTTTTCAGAAATAGAATTTTATTGACTGCCAAACAGGGTATGTCATATAAAAATCAATGCAGGCAAATTCGTTCACTGTTCACACAAAAATATTTTTGATGTTCAAAATGAAATATTTCACATCAAACGTTAACCTTTAGTGAAATTTCCCTTTTGCCTCCATGATTTAGGCTTGCAGATATGCTGAGTAAAAGCACGCACATGTGCGCGCATGGGCACGCGCGCGCGCACACACACAGACACCCCCCCCACACACACACACACCCCACACACCCCACATACCCCATATTTAAATGGTGATATGCAGACAAAGCATTTTCCTGAGAGGCCGCAAAGATGCAAGGACAGCTTTCACACAGTGCTCAGCTAACTTAAATTAAGCCAAAGTTCCAAAAAGGAAAGAGCAAACTTCCCATGAACGGGCTAGCTGGTGGAGAAGAAGTCCAACTTACACCATTGAATTGGTTGCTTCAGATCACAAAAGTTCCCAGAGTTCCTTTATTTTATTTTTTAGATTTATTTATTTTATGTGAGTGCACTGTTGTTCTCTTCAGACACACCAGAAGAGGGCATCAGATCCCAGATGGTTGTGAGCCACTCTGCGGTTGCTGGGAATTGAACTCAGAACCTCTGGAGGAGCAGTCAGTGCTCTTAACCACTGAGCCATCTCTCCAACCCCAGAGTTTCTCATTTTTAGAATTAATTCAGTCCTACAGTGTTCCTTCCAGGAAGCTGTTGTCTGGGGGATCAAGTTAAGAAGTTGTCTTTTTTTTTTTTTTTT
>NC_034602.1:63644176-63655125 GCF_900095145.1 Mus pahari
CGGGTGCTCTTACCCACTGAGCCATCTCACCAGCCCAGAAGTTGTCTTTTTTTTTTATCTTAGACCACTAATAATGGGTAAAAGAACCCCCTTTGAGTGCTGACCATGAGAATGGACCCATGAGCCAAGCAGGTCACCTACGGATAGATGATGGTCACTTTTACAGCTCCATCATGGTGATGAGCCACCAAGTCCCATTGATCACACTGTTGATCACCTAGGTTTGAATGGTGACCCTTTTACAGGAAATGTTTTCCATTGAGTTACAGACCTCAGCTCTAGACTTCAGAATGGACTTCCAATACTAAAACACAACCTTTCTTGAATTTCTAGTTCCATATACATGGGTTTTCTTCGGGTCTTAACTTCCCAACCAACTTCCACATCATTCTTTCCTGTTCTCTACCAGAAAATTTAAAACACTGAAAATAAAAATTAAATGAGAGTGAGTGAACTGGGGGTAGGGGGAGCTTTCCAGAAGCGAATCAAAGACCTCCCGGGAAGCTCTAAGCAAGGCGGGGTGTAACTAACTTCTTTCCTGTGTTGTGTGTGATAGCTTCCAATGAAGCCAAGAATATGCCACGCCCATGTCAATAGAGAGCCTTCTACAGCAAGCATTTCAAAGGGGTGAGGGAATTACAGGTTTCTGTTTCAATAGAAGTATATTATTTTAAGGTACACTTGGAATTTTAAATGTGTACAAAGTCAGAGGTTTAAAAACAACTGGAGACCACAGACTCAGTTTAGGAAGCAGATGGCTGTGACCCTGCCTTCTCGCTTAACCCACGCCTGGTTTTACAGTCCTCACAGGTGAGCAGGCAGTGCCTAGAAGAGAAGCAGAAATGTGGTGACTCGAACTCTGACAATTGGAACTCTTGTGCCAGTCTGTCTGCCTGTCTGCCTGTCTGTCTGTCTGTGTGTCTTCCATCTCCTATCTTCCTAAGTGCTCATCTTACCACAGTAAGCAATGCAGAGACATGTCTGATTTTATAGGTCACTAGCTCACCTTTTTTTTTTTTAAAGTGAGATAATAGTTTCTTAGGTTACTATTATCCAAATATCATTCAATGTTTATGTTGAAACAGATGGTTGTATTTGTGCTCCGAGTCACACAAAAGCTAAACACCATGACTCTTTGACCTTGAATCACTGGAGTGATTTCTACCACAACAAAAAATAAATAAATCACAAAGTATTCCAGGTGGAGTGGCTCACTTCCATTGTCTCTGAGCTCAGGACCTACGCTGTGAAGAGGACTGTGGGGTTTTTTGGGTTTTTTTTGGTTTTGGTGGTTTTTTTGGTAAGATTTTTGCCTAAAAAGTAATAAGTACATATCACCTCTTGGACTGCCACATTGGTAGGCGCTTGTTATAACTTTACTTTGTTAGAAAAGCAAATGGCCTTGTATCACTGCCTCTGAGGTGAGAGGGTAGTGGCGAAGCCTGGGGTTACCTCCCACCAGTGCCAGCCCGAGTGGGGCTTTGGATGCCAGAAGCAGGCAGGTGAGACAGCTATTGAATGCAGAACTGAAACAGGAAGTATGGCTGCTGGGAAACTTTAGATTTCATCATGGTTCCAGAACCCAATATTTGGTTAATAGCAAGAAAAACTCCCAAAATGGCGAAGGAAAGGAAGGGTCGTCACAGTGTCTCCTTTGCTGACAGTGCTTTTTTCTATTCTCCCTACACACACCAGAATCCTGGGCCAAGTACACCGTAAGGTGACTCCAAAACACAGCTTTCCCAGATGGAGCCACACTGGAGTTGTCAGTAAACACAGAGCTAATACTTCCCCGCTGGCCTTGCAACCCATAAAGGGAAATGTCAGGGGTTGCAAACAAATTGGATGTTGAAGGACCTTCCTAGGACCGCCAGTGTCTTCTCAGAGAATCTCTGGACTATGTGTAACTCAGGGTAGAGGTGATGGTTAGAGACCACTCACGTCTACCAGACCAGGGACGGTAGCATTCTAAAGTCAGGCAACCAGGAAGACAACTTGACCTTGACATCTAGTCCCATATTGTTTCTGCTGCTGTCCCTCAAGTAGAACATAGTGTGACAGGCTCAGTGGGTGCTTTCTTATACATGGTCCTATTTTCAATCCCCAGCACCACATACAGCAGCCTGTGATGGTGTATACCTGTCACGGGAGCACTCAGGAGAGACAGGGAGGCAGAAATGAAGATCAAGGCCATCCCTGAGCTACAGAGCAAGTTTGGGGCCAGCCTGGGCTACGTGAGATGGTCTCTAACATAACAGATGCAGCCCACTGTGACAAGTGAGAGATCTTCAGAAGACTGTGTCCCCAACTAGTTCTGTGGCAGGACAATAGAAGTAATACTTGTTTGAATGTCATAAATTATTATTTTCCTTTCTCACAACACCCCCAGGGAAGTTATTCTGGTCATTTTAGATAGATGAGGAACCTAGAGACGACAGTTTAAGAAAACTGTGGTAGAACTGATTTTTAACCCAAGTCCCCAGGAACAGGGGACTTGCTGTACACTCTAGCCCAACTGTGTGTGTCCCTGTAGAGAATGTTTTTATCAGGACATGTAGTGTGTGTGTGTGTGTGTGTGTGTGTGTGTGTGTGTGTGTGTGTGTGAAAGAGAGAGAGAGACAGAGACAGAGACAGAGAGAAACAGATTAAAGGCTCTGAAAAGCTCTGTAGTAAGGAAGACTGTTTAAAAGTTGAGCAACTGTGCAATGCATTCCTCAGAGGTTTATACAAGGCCTGGAATATAGTAGGTATTCATTAAATGCACATTAAGTAGCATGATTAGTAGTGATTACGTTAAATAATAAATAATTATTGAAGTTGAATAGTAATAAATCAAAGCTTGAGGGTTAAAGAGTTCTTCCTTAATAAAATTATTAATGTGCTTCATATTATAGTGAGTAAAGTCTCACTTCACTTCTTTTTTTGTTTGTTTTTCAAGACAAGGCCTCGCTCTGTAGCCCTGGCTCTCCTGGAACTCACTGTGTAGCCCAGGCTGGCCTCGAACTCAGAGACCCTCCTACTTCTGCCTCTCCAGTGCTGGGACTAATGGCTTTCATCATTTAACTCAGCTACTTCACTTCTTTCATTATCTTGATTGCAATCCCCCCATTAGACCACAAACCTGTTATGCTCAGGACCAAAGCCAGCGCCACGGAGCTGATCTTCAAAGGAATGGAACTTACTCTGGCACACTCTTATATAGGAAGCCTTCCCAAGGCCAAATCCCAAGAGACCAGCCACTGTAAAAGCAGGTTAGGAAAAACAGACAACTGTGAAGCTCAGAATCCTGGCGGTTAACCATTGCTATGCCTTCTTAACCCTGGTCCTTTTTACATTAAACCAAGCCTCCACTAAGGGCAGGTCTGATCTCTGGAGACTTTCTGATCTCTGCTTTGAACTGACATCAGGAAGGCCAGGATGGAGCATTTGCTAAGGCTGTCCCAGAGTGGGCATCCAGGGCATGACCCAGCTGAGGTTGGAAGGGGAGGGAGGGCAGGTCTGGGTTGTGGCTACAGGGAGCCTCTCTGGTACTGAATAGTGAAGCCTCTTGGAGTTATTGGTCCCCTCCCCCTTGCCTCTGGAGTCAATAGAGAGGGGGCCTCCTGAACAAGAAATCTTCTCTAGCTGGAAATGAGACTCAATTAATTAACTGGAGAGTTCTTCTACCAAAAAACATCTATGTGTATCGAGGAGATGAAACTCTGAATTTGCAGTAAATTTCATATTAAAACATCTCTGATTTTTAAAAAATTACTCACTTTTTTGTTTGTTTGTTTTTTTGTTTTTGTTTTTGTTTTTGTTTTTTCGAGACAGGGTTTCTCTGTATAGCCCTGGTTGTCCTGGAACTCACTTTGTAGACCAGACTGGCCTTGAACTCAGAAATCCGCCTGCCTCTGCCTCTGGAGTGCTGGGATTAAAGGCGTGCGCCACCACGCCCAGCCAAATTACTCACTTTTTAATATGCATTCCAGATAATATTTTTTAAAAGACTGTCCAAGCCAAGAGAACAAACCATACCCATCCTAGTGAATCTGCCACGAAAGGCTATGTTGTCAACAGTTAACCTACAGCCACCCGTTCCACTCTCGCCAGTTCCATAGCTGTTTCAGCAGGCGGAAACCAAGTATTCAAGAAAAAAAAAAAAAAACAAACCATTTCAAACATATACAGGCCATTTATCCATCATTCCCCAAGCGTATCGTACAACAACCGTATGCATGGTGTCTGCTTTGCATCATGTCCTAAAGGTAACTGGAGAGTCTTTAAAAAGACAAGAGGTAAGTGCCACATCACTTGTAAGCGGGACTGAAGTCCCTGCAGTTGGGTATCTGGGGCTATCTATGAGTCTGTCTCTCATAGATCTGGAGGAAGCTGTATATATCTTGCCAGTCTCTGCTTTTGCTTTAAGGAAGACAGTGGCCCAAGTCCCTGATGTTAACCAGAAAGTCAGAAAGTGTTGGGGTGAACCAGAAAGCTTCAGGTCATTGGTTAAAAAAAAAAAAAAGAAAGTGCTTTGCAAGGATTGGTCCAGGCAACACACTTAAGCAGGGCATTCATATCCTTGGTCGTATAAACTCTGTCAAAATGAATCCACTTTTTTGTTTGTTTTAATGCTGGAAATGAACTTGGGGCCTGGTACTTCAGTCATTTAGCTATGTTATCATCCCAAATCTGTATTTATGACTTACATGCAACTTTAGGCAACGATCCAAATCTTGGATTAGCGGCTAAATAACCTGAAATGTAATATAGAAAGGTATTATTTCACTTAATACTGTATTTAGCTTTGTAAGGAAAATATCGAGGCCCAAGATATAACATTTCTAAAATGAGTGCGTCATTAGTCTGAGGAATGGTTTTAGAAGAGTTATGATTCGATCTGTGGTTGAAGTTAACTCCCAGGAGCTGTCTTAGGCAAATGGTAAATATTGGCTTTAACATGTGGAAAACAATAGGAAACCCACAATTAAAGACTGATTTAAATTGATTCGAAGAGACTAGTCACTGTGCTCTACTTTTAAGAGTAATTTGACAGAGAAAGTTCAACAAGGAGGTTCATAGTATATGCATTGTAATTTAATTATTAATCATCTACCTATCTATCTATCTATCTATCTATCTATCTATCTATCTATCTATCTACCTACCTACCTACCTACCTACCTACCTATCTATCACAAGGTTTCTCTATGTAGCCCTGACTTGCCTGGAACTTGTAATTAGATCAAACTGGCCTCCAATTCATAAATCTGCATACCTCTGCTCCTGAGTGCTGGAACTGAAAGCAGGTGTCACCATGCCTAGCTCATTACAATTTTTAAATGAAAACATTGTAGCTTGTGCTAGGTACCAGGCAGAATAGTGGGCTTTTAAATCTGTCTGTACCACAGTCTTTGGCAACTCTGGGCATATTATACTACAGAAAGAGAAATTAAGGTATAAAACGCCTAGTCAGATCACCTTAAAATAGGGAGATGGTTTCGAATGGGCTAGGTCGATTAAACATAATCACAATGATCGATGAATGGTATTGGAGAAATCAGAGGAAAGCTTAGCCCAGCCCAGCTGGTTTTGGAGACATAGGAAGAGGCCACCAGCCAAGAAGAGTAGTGGCCTCTAGACGTTGGACAGGGAGAAAAAGATGAACTTCCAGGAGAAACACAACTGTATTCATGTCTTGATTTTAACCCAAAGAGAGCCAGCTGAGGATGCTGTTTTGGAAGGTGGTAGAAACTTTAGGAGGTAGAGCCTCACGAAAGGAAATGGTCTCTGGACATGGGTGTTGAATTCGCAGCCTGACGGCACTTCCTTTCTACTTCCTGCCTCCTGGTTTTAGTTACAATGTGACCAGCTGACTCATGATCCTGCCATCACCCTTTCTCCACCATGGCAGACTACATCTTTCCTTAAACAATGAACCAAAAGGAGCTCTTCCTTCCTTAAGCTGCCTTTGTTGTCATGGCAATGGGGACCTGTAGCCTCTACATTCATGGCCGTTTCCTTGGTCTTCAAAATCAGCCATGTTGCGTCCAAACCTCACACTGCCCACTGACATCTCTCTAGTTATGCCCCCTGGTCTCCTTCTCCATCCTTTATTTAGATGAGAAATAAACCAGGGATAATCTATTATAAAGTCAGCTAATGACCTTAATGCCACCCGTAACTCTTTATCAAGTAATTAAATACATTCAGTCTTTCCAAAGATGAGGGGCTCTTTTGTAGAGCAAGAAACTTCAGCTAAAAACAAGCAAAAGCCTGCATGAAGCAAAAAAATCTCCAACCAGTAAAATAAGCATCCAAAGGTTTCGGGGAAGGCTACAGAAACTGGGCTCTCTGAAGTTACAGCCTCGGTGAATGGCGACTCTTACCTTGGTGGACGAGTCCCTGGGTGACAAGCATGCTTATAAGAGAAAAAGGCAGGGCTGTAAAACAAACAAACACATGCCCCTCAATATCAGTGCCTTATCGCACGGTCCATGGGTGCAAACACATCTCCAAGCATGGCAACCTGAGCCTGACCTCCCCAGGGCACACAAGGTGAAAGGAGTGACTTTAAGCTGTCATCTGACCGCACATGTGCACACGTGCGTGTGTGAGTGCACACCTGCACCAAATACAATCTAAAAATTAATTTAAAAAGATGAGAGACTCAGCCCCTCACCTAGATGTTAGGGATAATCACTCTAAACTTTTTTCCTTACCTAACTTGGTAGAGAAGTTTTATTCACTTTTATTTTTCAAGATAGGATCTCACTATGAAGCCCTGGCTATCCTGGAACTCACTATGTAGACCAGGCTGGGCTTGAACTCATAGCGATCCACCTGCCTCTGCCTCCAAGTGCTGGAATTAAAGGCATGGCCACTGCTCTCAGTTTTATGCTAACTTTATATATATTACTATTCAATACATATTTCTTTAAAACAACATGGAGAATTTTCTTGGGATTCTTCCCAGTAGCTCAGCCTGATGGACAACATGAATCTAAACCCACACTCACATTCAACTTGACCCCTGACATCCATGTTTACTGAACACTCTGTACGCATGTGACTCCAAGGGTTACAACACGGGTCTCTCAGTGTGTGGGTGCTTACCATAAATTGGAATATATATATACATCTATATGTATATATATGTGCACGTGCGTGTGTGTGTGTGTGTGTGTTTGTGTGTGTTTGTGTGTGTTTGTGTGTGTGTGTTTCTTTCTTTGGTTTTCAAGACAGGGATTCTCTGTGTACCCTGGCTGTCCTGGAACTCAATCTTAGACCAGGCTAGCCTAGAACTCAGAGGTCCACCAGCTTCTGTCTCCCAAGTGCTGGGATCAAAGGCATGTGACACCACCTCCCAGCTATATTTTGATACTTTCAGTCCTACATAAAGTCTGAAAGGCAATGCCATGAACTTTTGTAGTGAGCCTTTGTTTAGGCTCATTTGAGCTTCATCTCTGGACACACCCCTATATTTTGCTTTGTATTTCTGTCATTAATATTTTTTTTCTGAGATAGTTGAGATTTGCAAACACCATCACTCTTTATAGCTGGATATTTTAAGCAGGGAGTTTCTACAATCAAGTTAATTCCTCCTGAACACACCACACCGCCACTAGCCTCGTCAAGAAGTTTCTGTTTGAATACTCAGACCCAAGAGGAATGACATTCTCTAATACAAAATCTATGTTCAAATCTTTCCACCTACTCCAAGAATGTCCTGCACAGCTGCAGGTTTTTTTCCAGTGTGGAAGATCAAGGATTTATGCATTGTGTTGACTGTCCCATCTGTTTCAATCTAGGGCAATTTCCTGTTGTTTCTGTTCTCATTTTTGTCTTTCGTAACATTTTGTCCCACTGTTGGACGTCTGCCTGAAGAGCACACTGAAGGTTATAAGCAGAATCCCTTCCCGCTAAGCACTTGCCATGTTTAGTTAAGGTTTCTAGTATAAGCAATTGAGTCTGACATACAGGCTTTATAGCTCTCCCACAATGCGTCAGGTGGCCTCTTCAAAAGCAAAGAGCTGCGATAAGCTTTTAACCTTTCCTAGCAACCGAGACGAGTCCGGTGTAGCAGCCAGATTTCCCATCAAGGCCAGGAACCAGATGGCGGGCTAATGGGCCACACTGCAGTGTGAGTCTATCAGGTCAGTTAATCTGCTGGTCCAGAGGTTTTATCAGAAAAAGACATGGGAGTCTAGGAAACCAATCAATTGGCATAGCGACGCATGATGAATATCAACTTGGAACATGGTCAATACAGACTCTGGATGGTTTATGATATTAAGGAGAATCAATCAGGCCTCTGTCAGAAATGTACACAGCATGGGGCTGAATGACTAGATTCCATGATGCCACTTGAAAATGTCAAATTATCAATTTTGTAAACCCCAAAGGATTTTAATACAGCCTGAACTCACAGCCTTTGTCTTATACGGGATGGGGAAGCAGCTCAGCAGAGAACAATAAGCAGAGAGAAATACTGACGGGGTGCTGCCAGCTTTTGCCCATCAACAGTCCTTTCTGAACGACTCCCTGTGTGCGAGGCCATGGCCTGAAGTCCGGATGACCCTGACGCCGCTTCTGAGCTGAGATGCTGGTGGGATTTACAAAGGTCTACTCGGTGGAAGTAATGCACACTATATAATATTTCTCCCCCATGGTCTTGCGTGCGTGAAGAATCACGTGTGTGTCTGTCTTTACTGGCTGAGGTAAAGTGCCAGATAAGTGCATATCATCTCTGCCTGAAGAGAAGAACATAGATTCGAGCCCCAAATGTCCATAAATAAACACCCATGTTCTTTAGGGACTTATGCAAAACTCCTGCTCAAAATTAATCAGTCATCATGGCTCTCTTCTAAGGGGACACGAATGCATTCTATTGTTACATTAATTATTAAATCAATGATTAATTTATGTATTTAGGAATTTTATTAAATCAAATCATTTATTATTAAATTGATGATTATTAAACTATGAATTAAGATCCAGAGTGTGAGAGTACCTCTCTTCCAGAAACTCTCTTCTTGGCACTCCCTGATAATCTTGGCAATCTCTCCTCTGTGGATGTGCAGTTTTGATTTGGGGCAAAACAACAGGCTCTGTAAAGAAAGACACTGTGGGTTAATTGAGCCCAAGCACCAGCGAGGCTGAGGCAGGAGGAATCCTGAGTTCAAGGCCAGCCCGGGCTAGATAGTGAGGTCCTATCACAACATAAAACTAACAAACAAAAGCAAGACAATGGCAAACTGAAGTCAGGAAGGAAGCCAGGCTCCATGGCGTGATCTCTGGAGGGGAATGGGCTGTTTCCTGGCACAGACCAGAGGCCACCAGCCACTGGTTTCCAGCTGATCAGGATGCATAGACTTAGACGAGGGGGAATTTCTGCTCAAGAGACAGAGCAGAGTGTGTACACAGCTCTCCTAGGCACCAGGTTCCAGCTCTCCTCCGCGCTGTCCAAGGCACATAGTAATCACCGTGCTGGCTTGCTCCTTGGCCTATGAGGTCTTAAGTGTCACCTCAGTATCGAGTCCTTGGTGAAGACAGATTTGTTGATTTTGTTGGGTCCTTTTGCTTTTGTTTCAGATTCTTTGCTTGTGGCTGGCTCTTCATGTGGATGCTGGTCACCATTTCCTGAGAACTCTTCATGGTCCAGGCATTGTTCTGACACTCAGCACACATACCTGACGATGCTCTGACAGGGCAGGAGGGCCCCTGGGAGCCTATGCTTCTATAATAGTGCAAAGGTGAGGCTGGGCATGGTGGTTCACGCCTTTAATCCCAGCACTCGGGAGGCAGAGGCAAGTGGATTTCTGAGTTCGAGGCCAGCCTGGTCCACAAAGTGAGCTCCAGGACAGCCAGGGCTACACAGAGAAACCCTGTCTCGAAAAACCAAAAAAAAAAAAAAGAAAGAAAGAAAGAAAAAGGAACCAGCATCTCCCATTGAACTGGAACTCACCTAATTCAGCAAGTCTTAGGAATCCCTTGTCCCCCTTGCTCTAGGATTACGGGTGTATGCGGCACCTGGATTTTCATGTCACTGTTGAGGATCCGAACCCAGGTCCTCATGCCTGTACAGCAGGCAGTTTGTAAACTCCCTGGGCATTTGCATCTCTGAGCCCTGTGGCTCAGGGTTTTATTCTACTTCAGCATGTTGTGCTTCGTAGCTTTGGGTCATGAACTTGACACCTGCAAAAGTTATCTGGAGGAGGAACTCTCCATTAAGAAAATGCCTCCAGCCGGATGGAGGCGGTACCCACCTTTGACACCAGCACTCGTGGAGGCAGGAGCAGGGAGATCTCTGGAGAGGGAGGGAGAGAGAGAGAGAGAGAGAAAGAGAGAGAGAGAGAGAGAGAGAGAGAGAGAGAGAGAGAGAGAGAGAGAGAATGCCTCTGTAGGGGAAGAGTCCAGCCCATTGTTGATGGTGACATCCCTGGGCTATAAGAAAATAGGCTAAACAAACCGGGGTGGTGGTGGTGGTGTGTGTAATCACCCCTCCATGACTCCTGCCTCCAGGTTTCAGCCATACCTGAGTTCCTGTCCTGACTTCCTTGGACGATGAACTGTGATGCATTAGTATAAGCCAAATAGACCCCTCCCTCCCTCCCCAAGTTTCCTTTGGTCAGAAACCCTAACTAAGACACATGTTCTGAGAGCGATACACGTTCAGTGGGAACTACTAAACACTTTGAAGTTTAAACATGTCCTAGGCTAGTGCTACGCCCTGCGGTATTTACTCATGATGCTGGACAGCAGCATGGAGGGCCAGCTTCAGGTTAGCTGTGAAATTACAAGGGGCATCCATAAGCAAGGGGCACTGCCCCCTCTACCCGGCTGGAGCCAGTGGACCATAGTTCTAAGCTAGGATTCCCAGGAACATTTTAAGATTTATTTATTTATTAAATGTAAGTACACTGTAGCTGTCTTCAGACACTCCAGAAGAGGGTGTCAGATCTTGTTAC
>NC_034602.1:63655295-63669978 GCF_900095145.1 Mus pahari
AGAGAGAGAGAGAGAGAGAGAGAGAGAGAGAGAGAGAGAGGCCTGACCACCATAATTTCTGAGAGTCCAGCACTTGAGATCAGAGAGTAGTCCCCAAGTGGGGCTTGGGAGATCTTTTTCAGAAGTCATGAATGTTTTAGGATTCTCTCGTTTACAGGACGGCTCGGGTGTCCCAATGCAGCTGTTGTCATTTGTCTGTTTGTCCCGTACTTTGTTGCTTAAATGCTCTCTCCACCCAGAAACCATGTTACAGCTGAAAAGCAGACTCCAGAGAGCTCCCTCCAGTCACCTGTCAGACACTTGCTCTCCTGTTCACCCACAGGCTCCCGAACCACATCACCCCTTCCTAGCACGCTGGGCTTTGTGCTCTCGATCTGGCGGCTCATTAGTAATTATGAACCCGGTTATGCCGAAAGCAGCATGCAGCAGCGTGCGCGCAGGATCATAACCCTGGGAGACAAGAATGGGAAGATAAGGCTCTGTGTCATTCTGTTAGAGACAAACCATAGCTTCTCCCTGCCTCAGGGCGCCTGTTCAGTCGCTGAGTGAGTTAAGCCGGATTCTAAAGGGGAAAGAGTAGAGTGCGCAAACAGAAACTTGAACGCGCTTTTCAAGACAGCCCAAACGCATCTTCCTTCCTCCTTCCTCCTTCCTGTGTCCATCTGACAAAGAGCCTGGCTGAGAAGAAGCATTTAAAAAGAAGAGTCAGGAGATGTCTCAGTTGGTAAAGTGCCTGTCAGACAAGCATGATGAACAGAGTCTGGGTCCCCAGGACCACTTGAAAAGCGGGGTGTGGTGGCACGTGTCTGTAATTTCAGGGCTGAAGAAGCTGAGACAGAGGGGGCACCTATAACTCACTGGCTGGCTAGTCTGGCTGAATCACTGAGCTCGAGGTTCAATGAGAGACCCGGTCTCAAATCATAAAGTGGAGAGCTGGCGAGTTGGCTGGGCAGGCTAAGGCCCTGGTGACTGAGTCTGATGACCTGAGTTCAATCCACTGAGCCCACATGGTACACAGAGAGAAGTGAGTGACTCCTGCAAGTTGTCCCCTGACCCCCACACACTCGCCATGGCATGTGTGGGTGCGGGCACACACAGGCTTAAGAAATGATCAAATAAATAAACAACAAATGGACAAATAAACAAACACATAAATATTTTTGGAAATGATGTGAACTAAGGAAGAGGGTGACCATCAATCCCTGACCTCCACCTACAGGAACACACATACACACCTGCACACACACACACACACACACACACACACACACACACACATAGACTCATGGCTGATTGACCAAGGACAGGCTCTAGTGACAGTCTCCTGTGACACTTTTCTTCAGACGGCAGAATCTCAAGCTCAAACCTACCTGCTTGCTCAGTGGCGGCAAGTGGGGGCTTTTCTCCTGGTTCCCATGAGTGGACACTGAGGCCATGATGCTGTTGTGCTTTCTTCTATCGCCGTGGAGTGCTCTGTATCCTCCTTGTCCTGATGGCTAAGAGAAGTAGGAGAGACTCACTGTACACACCAGGTCTGAACGTTTACGCCCCAGGCTTCAAATCACCCCTCACGTCAGCGCCACGGACAGAGAACTTATGGCTTTCATTTCGTTATCTGTTTTAACCTGCAGCTATGTAGAAACTCGAGTTTTTAAACAATTATTTATTATTGGGGGTGTAGTGGGGGCACGTGGCATCACATACACACGGAGGTCAGAGACAAACTTTCAGGAATCAGTTCTCACCTGTCGGGTGGGTCCCGGGGATCAAACTTAAGTTATCAAGCTTGGTGTCAAGTGCCTTTACCAACAACAACAACAAAAAAGATTTAAAATTTGTAATAATGTGTCAGTGTTAATGGGGGTGAGAGAGTCAAATTCCCTGGAGCTGGGGTTACACATACACAACTGTAAACCACCTAATGTGGGTGCTGAGAATTGACCTTAGGTCTCTTCAGTCCCTAAATCTCAATTTCTAAAGACTCCCCAATGCACACCTATACATCCTGCCATAAGCACATGGACCCACGCTCGCCAACAGGGTTGGGTTTTATTGTGCACAGGTTTTACTGCCTACAAACTATGTCTTTAAAATGTCTCAAAGTGTTATTAAAAGTTAATAAGTATTCAGATGTTTGCCGAGTGTCTCTGGTATGCCAAGGAGAAGGCCATGAAAGCCAAAGTAAATACACTGTAGGAAGAACATAGGCTAAAAGGGGGCTACTGGTAAGTCAGTAGTTATTCACTAGGAGAAGGTCCAAGAGGCAACAGGGTTAGGGTCGGGGAGTCCGGGAGCAGGGTAGCCTGTTCAGACCTGTCTAGATAAGAAACCCAAGACCCAAATTGAGATCTTTTCCAAATGTATGAAGGTGAGAGATTTGGCTAAGGAAATATTGGATTTGGGGAGCTGGGGGTTGGTTGGGTACAAACCCTGGAATTATCCAGTAAAGACTAACATAGTTGGGGATCTGGAATTTCCGATTGGAGAAGGCTGGAGAGATGAATTTGACAATGGCCGTCACAGGGATGCACATTAAAGCCAGGAATACACTCGTCTACAGAGAGTACTGGAAAATGTGAACATGGAACCCAAAGGAGGACTGGCGAGCAAATAAAGAGATCATTGGCCAAGGAGATGACCGTGAGGGAAGAGGCGACAGTAATCACCAGAGAAGAAGCCATCAGCCTCGATCACAGGGCCCAGAGCTGGCAATGATGGACATGCTCCAAGTGGACCACGAGCCTTATCCTCCTCCCTAGTCCTGGGCCCCATCGACTCTCCTACAAAAAGGACAGCTCGTATGGAATCGTGTTTTCTACATAAGTAACTCAGTGGCAAGAAATAGAAGCTCAGGGCTCCTCCCCGTACATCCCATCTTGGGTGCCTCATGTTGTTAGGGAGTAACATGATGCCCTACAGTGTTAGATACTGGAGATGGTAATAAGAGCCTGACTATGTGCACCCCTCCCCATGAGATAGAGTCTCACTATGTCACTCTTGTTGTCCTCTAACTCCCTGTGCAGGCTAGGCTGGCCTCAAACTCACAGGGCTCTGTCTGCCACCCGAGTGCGTTGTTAAAAGTCTGGAACAATGTCCCGCAGCACACCAGTTTT
Source organism: Mus pahari (assembly GCF_900095145.1). Lineage (NCBI taxonomy): Eukaryota > Metazoa > Chordata > Mammalia > Rodentia > Muridae > Mus > Mus pahari. The sequence continues at coordinate 63,658,409 of NC_034602.1, forward strand.
AATTCTGCTTTTCTTTGCGGGTCCTGAGATTGGAATAAGGGATATAAAGTGTCTGGGCCTCGACTGTGTCACCTGAGACTTGGGCACAGCAATCTTAAGCTGTGCAAGGATGGGGATAAGGGATGAAGACAGACCAGGGCACAGTGATGGCCCTGCCTGAACAGCAGGGGGGCAATTGTCAGAGTGACCCTGGGCATCTTATTTTCTAGGAATTATGACTGTAGGAAATCTTTACCACCTATAGGCAAATTAGATTTTTTTTTTATTATTCCCACAGTCAGACCCAGAGCCATCTCAAGAATCAGGAAGAAAAAAAAAAAAAAAAAAAAATCAGGAAGCAAGCAACCACACACCCTCAGTGTTGGGCTGGGTCTTCCAGAACCTAGTTGCTTGCTTTGAGCAAGCCTTACCTTCTGGGAACACCCGAGTGCGCGCGTTCACACACACACACACACACACACACACACACACACACACACACCCTCTCAGGTCTGGACTAGGGGTGCCTGACCCAATCTGTGGCTGAGGAGGGGAGGTTGGCCCAGAATCAGCTAGCTAGATTTCAAGACGAGGTCCTTCCAGGAAGGCTGCCTGCAAAACTCCAAGCCAGCACCCCGGCTTGGGGTCGCAGGAGTTGGTGGCACCTGGAGAGGAGCCAGGCAGGCAAGGGTGGGAGACTGGCTACGGCAGAGCGGCGGCCGGCCGGCCGTGCAGCCTGAGGCTGCCCAAGTCCCCAAGACCGCGGAAGGAAAGCCAGCAGGGAAAGACACTGCCCCAGGCCACCTCTCCTGCGGGCATCCCACCTCTGTGGGCTCACCCGTGTGGATGGGTGCTACCGAGGCGGAGCTGCGCGCGCGCGCGCGCACACACACACACACACACACACACACACACACACACACACGACTGCAGACACCCCTCCCGCGCGCCGCACACGCCCACCTCCCCAACCGGAGTCCCAGGTCTCCTCTCCTCTCCCCTCACCTTTCTTGGCGATCTTTCCTTTCTTCCCTCCTTCCTCTTCCTTCCTGCGCTCGCTCCTCCCCGCACTTCTGCGCGTCGTCGCTAGCTCAAGACGCAGCAAGTGCAGCCCGCCCCCACTTGCAGTCTCATTCTCTGTTGATGACGCTGAGAGAATCCAGCACTTTCCAGAAGCCCCCACTTCTCGGTCTCTTCCTGACACCTGCTACAGTCTACCTCATTGTTTTTCACGTGACTCTGTCCTCCCGACAAAAACACAGGCGACTCCAACTGTTTCCCTGAACCCCTTCCCTGGGTCGGACTTAAGCATTCATCTCAGAACAAAAGCACTGTGCTAAGGACAGCCTGGAGTCAATTACAGCCCACCTTGGTTCCTTAGCCTTCTTTTGTCAAGCTTTTCTCCTCCTAGTGGCTAGTCTGTGAGGGGAAGGCACTGTGTGTGTGTGTGTATGTGTGTGTGTGTGTGTGTGTGTGTGTGTGTGTGTGTGTGTGTCTTAGTATGTGTGAATATAAATGAGTGCCTATGTATGTGAGAATGTGTAAGTATATATGTGAACACATATTGAGTATAAATGTGTCTCTGTGTGTATATATGTAAAAATATTTTAGCATGTGTTAGTATAAACCTGTGCCTATGTATGTGAGTATATGTGTATATATAAGCGTGTATGTGTGTCTATGTAATTGTATGTGACTGAGTGTAAGTATATGTATGTTAGTGCATGAAATGGTGTATAGGAGTATGAGAGTGTGTGTATGTATGTGAGTGGTGGTGTGTGAATGCGTGTATACACGTGTGAATGTGTATCTGTGTAAATGTGTGTGTGTGTGTGTGTGAGTTGTGAACAAGAATTTGGAAAGATGCTCTGTCTGCAGAGACTGACTGACTGACCAGTCTTGCAGTGCTGAGGGGGGAAATTTGGATGTCGTAAGTCCAGAGGCGACTTACATTATCTAGCTTTAACTCCCACAACGGGGGTTCCTTACCCAACCCTCTGTTCAAACTAACATCCGGTGACTAACAGTCCATTTCCTGCTGCCCACAGAGATCAGAAGAGGGCATCGGATCCCCCCTGGAACTGGAGTTACAGATGCTTGTGAGCTGCCAAGCATGTGCTGGGAACTGAACCCAAATCCTCAGCGAGAACAACAGGTGCTCTTAGCCACTACGACATCTCTCCAGCCCCTGTCCTGACCTTTTCTACCCTGGCCTCCAGCGGGCTAAAAAAGACCCTGTTCTCTTTCACACTCAGGAAAAGCTGATTCCTCTCAGGGTACTTATCACCCTTGCAATCCACTGTGGAAATGTACAGTAGAGAGGACACCACCCACGCTTGCTTTTAGTTGACTTTATACCCATTTCCGGAGGTCACCAGGCCCAGCAATGTGTCCTTTGGCCTTCCAGATCAGATTTCTGCTCAGCCCTACATACAGACACGTTAATCATTTAAAGATCGGTCCTCTGAAATTGGCAATACGAGATTGATTATGCCTCCACTTTCCTGCCCCCACCTTCCAGAGCTGGGTGGTTAAGATCACCTGCTGCCCTTCCAGAGGACTGGAGTTAGGCTTGAAAGAACTTGCAACTCCACTCCCAGGGAGTTGCAAGTTCTTTCAAGTTCAAGTTCTCTGGTCTCTGTGGGCAGATGTGAGCATGTGCACACACATACACATGACTAAAATAATTTAAAAAGAAGAAGAAGAAGAAGAAGAAGAAGAAGAAGAAGAAGAAGAAGAAGAAGAAGAAGAAGAAGAAGAAGAAGAAGAAGAAGAAGATGATGATGATGATACTGCTGGCTTAGTTGACTCTCCATCCCTGGTAGACAGCGGCAGGCCTGCTCTCTCACAACCCACTGGCTTCCCTCCCTGTGGCGTTTCATTTTCCCTTGACCCAATTTTACTCTCAAATTAAAGGTAATATAGACCTGCTAATTTTATATTCTGTTACCAGAAGTCAGAAATAAGCCCCTGTGGTGCTGTGGTTTTTCAGAGCAGCGCTTTCTAAGTGTTCTTGTGAAGTAGATGAGCCATCCCCCTTACACCTCACACAAACCCTAAAAGTGGCATTTACCCTAAGCTGCCGCTGTCCTGCTGCACTGAGTGTCGGAGTATGTGTGCCTCATTTGCATCTCCGCTTCCCACCAGAATGTTCCAGTAAAATGCTTTCAATAGCTAGAAATTAGCCTTTGTCACCCTTAACAACACAAACTCCTTAAATAATGCTTGGTTGACTACTCTGGTACATCTGTGTGCAAGCATGTAACCCTTTCAGTACAAACTCCTTACATGACCCTTGTTTGTCCACGCTGGTACATCCATGTGCAAGCATGCTCGGCATGACAAGGCGTGAGGCAGTTCCACAGAGGAGTGACCTTCAATGAAACATTTAGAGTAAAACAGCTCCCGGGGCTTAGCCCTGCAAGCCTTACGTGTTGGTCCTTACATCAGCATCGCATAGAGCCTGAGGATCATGGCTGCATAGCTGATTCTCAGAGGTTAGTTTAGAATGTGCCAAGCTACTCACGGCAGGCTCCAGTGTGAACTGTCTCTGCAGTCCCGTGTTGTTCCCAGGCAACATCCAGATTCATTAGCTGGGCTTGTGTGATTCAGCCCTCAGGTCCTCTGAGGGAGAGGCTGAAAGACTGACACTCCCTCTTCTCTGCTTTTTGCTCAGCCTGGTCCAACCTTGGTCGGCTTCTTCATTCTCCTTTCACTTGGGAAAGACTCAGCCTTGAGGGCAGTTTGTGGAAAACCTAACTACAATTTAAGACACATAGGGGTGTAGTGACCAGCATTCCTAAGGACAGCTGGTACAATACTCGGTGCTAGGCTACCCTGAGTGGTGCTAGATCCTTCCCTAACCTAAGTCCCTCCCAAGACAAGCCCCCTCCCCAACCTAGGCCCCCTTCCCAAAGACAAGCTTTCTGTGGTGGATGCCTGCCAGCCCATCTTGCCCAAGTGTGCCATGTATGTCATTTCTAGTAAATGTAACACACATCATATTTTCAAGTACCACCTGCCAGGTACTTGGATTCTCTTTTTTTTTCCTCTTTTATTTATTTATTTATTTATTTATTTATTTATTTATTTATTTATTTATTTATTGAGTCTTTTTGGTACTTGGATTCTTATCTTTCATGTTTCTGTAACAAATTACTGAGGACTGAATATTTTAAAAATAAAGAATAAAGAAATAATAAATAAATAAATAAATAAATAGTCAGGTGTGGTGGTGTACATTTCTAATCCCAGCATTTGGAAGGCAAAGGCAAGTGGATCTCTGTGAGTCTGAGGCCAGCCTGGTCTACATAGTGAGTTCTAGGATATCCAGAGCTGCATAATAGACATTGTCTGGGAGGGAGGGGGAGAGAGGGGGGGAGTTAGTTTTCACTTTGGAAAACTTAAGCCATAGCTTCTGGTAAGGATTTAATTGGGGGTGGGGGAGGCATCATGATGGTAAGACACAAAGCCAGAATCCCAGCACTCGGGAGGCAGAAGCAAGAGAATTTCTGAGTTCGAGGCCAGCCTGGTCTACAGAGTGAGTTCCAGGACAGCCAGGGCTACACAGAGAAACCCTGTCTCGAAAAACCATAAAAGAAAAAAAGAAAAAAAAAAAAAAAGACACAAAGCCAGAGTCAAGTTCAGGAGCTAGGCTTGATAATTTATTTTATAACAACTCCCTCACAAGAACTAAACATGGTCCCATGAAAACAGCTTTAATATTTTCCAAGAGTGGCCCTGTGTACTGCCACTCTGAGGACACAAAAATCCTTGGGGGTTGGTGTGTGTGAAGATTTCTTTCAAGTCACTCCCAAGTCATGGCAGTATCTCCAGGTCTCATGTTATCTTTTGCAGAAACCCACTGAAGTCCTGTGGGAAGGGACAATGACTCAATTACACAGCCAGGAGGTAGCAGGGCTGCAAGCCCAGAGCCCCTTACTTCTTCAAACCACCACCTGCTCTCCCTCTGTTGTCCTCACAGGCAGAACCAACAATATCACTCATGGTCACTCTCTCCCTCTTGTAAGCCCCTCGAGCGCTAATCTGTCGGGCAAACGGCCTATGTATGAGCTCATGAATGATACAGGCGACCCTGAACTTAACTCAGTACATGAGAGACGGGTAATGTGTACTTAGTTCTGGGGCGTACTTTCGGGCATCAGGGGCAGTCTTTATCCTGCCATGGTTTTCCCTGTCCCAACTTGCCATTTGCTATCTGCCCAGCTCTTCAAGAAGGTCCTGTGAATCACAGGGTCTTATGAGTCACTATTTGCTTTTCTGAGGAGTAAATAAGGTCAAGTTTCATATTCTCAGATCAGCTCATGTCTGTGAAGTGTCGCACGGAGACGGACTCGGGGGGTCTCTCTTCCCCGACCGACTGACCTGGCTGCCAGCCCAGGCCAGTTAGCAGCACCAAGCCTGGCTTTGAAGCCATCCCCCCGGGGGGGGGCTCCTCTGGCTGTGGGAACAGCATCTGGATTTGATGTGCAGACTCTCAGCAAGAGGCAAAGCGGGGGGGGGGGGGGCGAATGAGCATAGCTTTGGACCACGTAGGGGGCGTGTCTGCAATACGAAGATGAGTGTCCATCTCCTTCCTTGTGTGCCATGTCATCGTTTCCTTCTCACTTCCAAAAGCTGAAGTGGACACCCTAACAGCAAACGGTCCAAAAGCTGTTTTTCTTGGTCTGTGAACACAACAGCCAAAGCGGTCCTGGGGTGGCAGATGATGTGGTCCAGCAGACGCAGCCTGGCAGGTTTCTACCTCATCCTGCCTGTACGCTGTCATCTTTGTGTCCTGCTGTCTGTCCTATGCCATGTCCTAGAGCTGCCTTCTTTCCCCCCTGACCCCCCCCCCCCCGCTTTGGTTTGAACAGGAAGAAGGAATTTGATTTTCTAGTGACGGTTTCTTACAGGAGTGTGTAAAGGTGAGCTCGGGACCAAGATCTTCCCGGGGTATGAGTCCGTTTTAAAAGACATCTTTAGTAACCTTACTAAGCAAAGGTTGGGGAGGAGGACTTGCTTTGACTTTAAAAGATTAAAAAGTTTTATTAATTATTGTGCATGTGCCAAGGTATGGGCGAGAAGGTCAGAGGACAATGTCTACAAGGTAGTTTTCCCCTCCCATCTTATTTCTGAGGCAGGGTCTCTCTTGTTTTCAGGCTGGTCCTGTAGGAGTATGGGGATCAGAAGCCTGTCACCACCCCTGGCCTGTTTACATGGCTTCCGGGGACTGAACTGAGGTAGTGAGCCTTACTGGCAGTTCTTTTACCTGCTGAGTCATATACCAGATCCTAAGACTTGCTTTTAGAAAGCATTTTCTAGAATCCTTTGTCACCCTATCCAATCCCCTGTGACCCCATCATGATCCCCTCTCTCTAGGTCCTTCCTGTCTTCATCAAATTTTTGAGGTTGAATTTTTGGGTGTGGCCTCTGAACGTGATGCTTCCTTTACAAACATAAAAACATCGCCTTCCTCACAATCCTAGTGAACATGGTCCTAGCAAAGTGAGAGATGGAGAATACTTAATACATCGGGTACCAGAAGGGCCTTTTGGGTATCAAGTCCAAGCCACTTCAATAATGCCAAAGATACATTTTGTATTTGGTTATGTTGAATAAGATTCTCTCTGCAGGACCATTTCCTGAACATCAACAGCACATTTAGGTTCTTGGTCTTTGAAGATTCAAAAGTCTTTTATGACTGCAAGTTAGGAACAAGTTGGATTGATGACTCATGGATCTTTGTATTGCTGGTTGCCGTAGCAACTAAGCCCGGCTTTGATATGCCTCAACTGGCTGGACTAGGTTCTCCAATCAGAGCCTGTGTCATAAAGTCCCACCTTATGTCACAAAGCCTTGAAGACAAAAAAAATGGAAATTCTGCCTTGCACAGCGGAGTCGGCTTCACAAAGCTCCTGCCGCGGCCCCCAGTTCTCCAGGATGCGATTCATCGCAGCTGTTATTTTTGGTCTAGTCTCAGATACTTGTTATTCACAGAGGAGTGAGTTACTCAGATGAATCAGCCCCAGAGATGACTGGAGGTCCCTTAGTCATCAGCCGCTGTTTGTTCTCCTTTCTAACCTTCACGGACTCCTCTCCTTCTAGGCTGCTTGTGTACTTTGCAGATCTGACGGACCAATCTTTCCCAGAATCCCCCCAAGAATTCATCCTTGACTTCTCTTCAATTCTTTGATCTGAATGATAAAAGCGGGTCACTGACTGATGTCCACTGCTAAATCTGGCCACTTTACACGGGTTCTGGCGACTGACAATTAGGTTGTTCACCATAGACCTTCCATCTTTGTGTGTTTATGTATTCATGTGCATACACTCGTGCGGGTGGGCGTGCACATGTATGCCTGTGCAGGGGGAGGAGTTCAGAGATCAGAGTCACGTGTCTTACTAATAACTCACACACAGGTACACAGATGATACACATGCACATGCATGCACATGCACACTCACACGCACACGCACGCACGCACACACACACACACACACACACGTAGTAATCACTAGGTGTACCCAGTTTACTTATCCCTCACCTGACTGTTGAAGAACATCGTAGTTGCTTCTAGCTTGAGATAATAGTAAGTAAAGATGCTATAAACATCTGTGCAGTTCTGATATGGATGTAAGTTTTCACTTTTGGGTAAAGACTCTGGGTTTGAGAATCCACCCGGGATGCATGGCGTTCTTGTGAAGCCACATCTTCGACAGAATTTGATGCTGTCATTGCTTTGGGTTTTGGCTTTCCCAGTGTGTTCATCAGCGGCTCATTTGGTTTTTGACTCCCTGAGGCCACAAGAGAGAGAGAGAGAGTGCTGCTTCACTCACTCCTTTTCCATCTCTCTGTGTTGTGAGCTGTCTATTCAAGCCTGTGGTCCTTTTGGCCTTCTTAAAGGATGCCAGAGACAGAACCCAGGGCCTCAGATGTGCTGAGCAAGCACTAACCACCAAGCACTCAGCCCCGGTTTGCTCCTTTTTATTTTCTGATTGCTGAGGTTTTTTAAAAAATATTTATTTATTTATTTATTTATTCAATTTTATTCGATGTGTGTGAGTACACTGTCGCTGTCTTCAGACACACCAGAAGAGGGCATCTGATCTCTTTGCAGATGGTTGTGAGTCACCATGTGGTTGCTGGGAATTGAACTCAGGACCTCTGGAAGAGCGGTCAGTGCACTTAACCACTCCAGCCCGAGTTTTTAAAAACAATTTTTCTCTTGAGACAGTGTCTCACTAGGTTGCCCTGGCTGGCCAGGAGCTCTCCATGTAGACCAGGCTGATCCCAGATCCCAGAGCTCTGTCTGTCTTTGTCTCCTGAGTACTGGGGTTAAAGCACACATCATCATGTCTGGCTCTCGGTAAACTTAAAATAATAATAATAATAATAATAATAATAATAATAATAATAATAATGTTCCTTTATCAGATTTGCCTTGCAAATATTTTCCTTCCTTATTTATATCCTGTCAGTTCATTCCATTGACAGTATCTTTGTAGAGAAGGCATTTCTAGTTTTAGCAAAGTCCACCTTACCAGTTCTTTCATAGACTAATTGTGCCCTGTAGATGTAGCTTTGATATCTTTTTCTTTTCTTTTTTTCTTTTTTAAGATTTATTTATTTATTATATGTAAGTACTCTGTAACTGTCTTCAGACACACCAGAAGAGGGCGTCAGATCTTGTTACGGATGGTTGTGAGCCACCATGTGGTTGCTGGGATTTGAACTCCAGACCTTCGGAAGAGCAGTCGGGTGCTCTTACCCACTGAGCCATCTCACCAGCCCTTGATATCTTTTTCTATTAGGTATAGAATGGCCACCTGAAAGGTAGATAATAAAGTGCAGACAAGCACATGGCCAAGCCAAAGAGAAAAACCCTAAAGGTAAGACGTTCCATGGGACAAGCCTTGGACTCTCAGCAAATTAACACTGTAGAAACAGTGACCTTTTCATAGTAAAATAATTAAAGAGTGGAGATGGAGAGGTGGCTCAGTGGTTGAGAACTGACTGCCTTTCCAGATGTTCTGATCTCAGCATCCACAAAGGTGGTCACAACTGCCTGTAATTCCAGTTCCAGGGGATGGGGAGGCTTCCCTGGATACTTGCACCTGTGGGTGCCCATGCCCACCCCACCCCCCACACACAAATAAAACAAATCTTTAAAAAAGAATTAAAGATGCAACCCACTGCCTCCGTAGACCCTAGTTTCTCTGGCTGAAATAGCTGTGGGAAGATGATGGGAAGTGGGATATGGCTTGAGTCACAAATGCTAGTAGTATTTCTTTTCACTATGTTGGGTGTACCTTTTCTGCTTTTAATTGCACACTTAAGTGTTTAGGAATGAATGTCATGACATTTGCAATTCCCAAGTACATCAGCATCTAAAACAAAGAGAATGTAAAAGAATAAGGGTTGGTATCTCAGCACTCAGGAGACCAAGGTAGAACAGTCATGAGTTCAAGGGTTAGCTTTGGCTACACAGTGAGACTCTAACTCAGGAAAAAAAAAAAAAAAAAAAGGATGAACTGAACTTCAGATCACATTAGATACTTATTGATTAACCCAGTTAACTCAAAAGACTGCTCTTCTAGAGGCCAAGAGATGACTAGGAAGTTAAGAGCACAGACTGTTCTTGCTGAAGATCTAAGTTCCTTTTCCAGCACACAGGTCAGGTAGCTCATAGCTACCTGTAACTCTAGCTCCAGGGGAATCTGGTGCCCCCTTGTGGACTCCCTGGACATCTGCTTTCCTGTGCGTGCACATTCATACTCAGAGTCACACACATATCCACACAACTAAAAGTAGAATGTCTCTCTGTTCTGGGACTACTTTTCAACAGTTCAAAGTGGAGGAGACCATCTTGGGACACAGACCACGCATGGAATCTTGATTATGCCATTTATTCATTTTTCTGTGGCTCTTAGACCCAGTTTCTCCATCTGTAAGATAGACATAATGCCAGCGAGCCAGCTGCATGCCATGATTGTCAGGATGCCGGAGTTACTATGATAAGGCCATTGAAACTGTTCTAGGCAGGTAGCAATAACTGTCTCCGCTGGAATCATTATTAAGGTTTTTGTTACTAAAATGTACAATTCTCGAGTGTGCTCAGTTACCATAAATAGATACAGTGTGGCTTCCTGGGTTTTCTTGTGAGTTGATAGTAGCCGTGGGAATGCCCTGTGCTTTGTGATTCTGTTTTTAGGTTTTTCATGCACTATGTTGAGACCTGCCCCCAGGTCAGGTTTTAGGGCTCAGTGAACATAAGTGAAGCCCAATCATATTTTCGCTGGTTGGTGTAGCTTTTGGGTTAGCATCCCATTAAAAACTCCAAGTAATTGAAGATAATCTTAAATTTAGAGTCCTCAGATGTAACTTCATTATTCTGAACACTGGACTGGAATTCTCCTCCTTAGAAAAGTTAAAGAACACAAGAAATTTTACACATAGAGTCTTAAATCTGACCAATGATGATTTAGGACTATAGTTTATCATTGTCATCAATGAAGGAGAAAGTAGATTCAATTTTGTGACTGCAGCTCCTGAGTTCAGTGAGAACACTGCAGTTCAAGTTACAAATGGCCATTCTTTTATTTTGTATCAGCTATGGGTATGAACTGTCCTTTGTTGGAGCTCATGTTCACACAGGTATGAAGTGTGCTCTGAGGAACTTTACACCTGATTCCACCTTTTGTTCTCCCTTCTCCCTCTCCTCAGTCTCTTTTTGTTCTTTCTTGTATTTTGATGTCATATATAAATATATGTCATATATATATGATTCAATGTGTCTATTGATACATACATATTGGAAACATAAATGAATGAAACCATATGTCTGTCTTTCTGAGACTGGCTTTGTTCATATAATATCAGGTCCAGTTGCATTTATTGTTCTACAAATGATATAACTTTGTTCTTTATGTCTGAAAATTCCATTGCATGTATATACACAACATCTGCTTTGCTGTGTTTTAACAGGGTCTGTAGCTCAGGTTGGCCTTCAATTCACTTTAGTCAAGGATCACCCTGAACTCATGATCCCCCCACCTCACCTTCCCAAGTACTGGGGTTACAGGCTTGTACTGCCATCCCCAGTATACACGTAGCACATTTTCTTTGTTGGTTCCTCTGTTTATGGACACTTAGTTGTTCCATGAGTTAATTTATTGTGCGTAGAGCTGTAGTAAGTGCTGTGTGCAAGTGTCTCTGGAATGTGTTGACCTGAAGTCCAATTTATATATCTGGCTCATGTGGTAAAACTGTGTTTAGTTTTTCTTTTGAGAAACCTCTATACCGATTTCCATCATGGCTGGAGTAGCTTACATGGCTGGAGTAGCCCAGTAGTGTACAAAGGCTTGTCACTTGTCTGTGTCCCTACTACTTTTGTTACTTGTTTACCTTAATGGCCCAGATGGCTTTGTTGTTAAGATTTCATGATGGGGGACTGAAGAGATGGCTCAGTGGTTAAGAGCACTGACTGCACTTCCAGAGGTCCTGAGTTCAATTCCCAGCAACCACATGGTGGCTCTTCTGGTGTGCCTGAAGATAGTGACAGTGTACTCACATACATGAAATAGGTAAA
>NC_034602.1:63670038-63676792 GCF_900095145.1 Mus pahari
TTTCTGAGTTCGAGGCCAGCCTGATCTACAAAGTGAGTACCAGGACAGCCAGGGCTATACAGAGAAACCCTGTCTCGAAAAACCAGGAAAAAAAAAAAAAAGATTTCATGATGGGCTAAGGTGAGATCAGAATGTGGATATGATGAAATCTTTGGCCACCAGCATTTCCTGGGCACATACAGGATGCTGGGTGCAGGTCTGCACTTGAGGTTAGCGAAATAAACAAAGCAGTGAACCGCGCTGAGGACATTAAGAACCAGCCAGAGCGAGGAGGTGAGCCATCAGACTGAAGCCTTCTTCCAAGATTAGCCACGGTCCAGCCTACTGGCTTAGAAGGTCACTCTCAGACAGACTGGTTTTTCTACAAAGAAAAAAAAATGTCTCCAAACAAATTTTAAGATTCCCCAGGAATGGAAACTTTGGCTCTTCATCTGGCATTTTCCAGGACAAAGAAAAGAGCACTGTCTTTGAAGGGACTTTTTACTTAGCTTAAAACAAACAACAACAATAACACAGAGAGAGACAGGGAATCCTCTCCCCGCATCTTTTCAAAGCATCGTCTGTTCTAGGCAAAATTCATAAACAAGAGAGAATGCCTTTGGGTTTGTTCAGCCTGCTGAACTGATACCCCCAACAATCGTAATACATCCCACCGAAGAGAACACCCGGAACAACTTTATAATAAAATAACCGGAACACTGCTGGTGTCCACAATTTACAGATTTGACTCTCAGTCCCTTAGCAACCAACCTGCCCTTTTCTGTCCACAGCATTTCTACTGTGGTCTGACCTACTTGGGAAGCCCGAGGGAGCACACAGAAGCATATTAGGTAATAATGCAGGATTTTTTTTTTTTTAAAAGTCTGCGCTCAGGAGGTTCGAGCTATATATAAATACCAGGATGCTGTAGTTGGTATTTATATGGAAATTTAGAAGGTTGTCATCATAGTATATGCCTCTAATCCTAGCATTCAGGAGACTGAGGCAGGAGGATCATAAGTTTAGGTACAGTTCGGGCTTCATAGGAACCCCTTGTTGAAACAAAACAAGACAAGATGGGAGCCAACTCACAATTCATGGTTCAGGTTTGTTTCTTGTTTCTCGCACAAGTACATAGTTTTCAATAAGGAATGGTGACAGTTGACATTTCCCTACAGACAGTGTTTATACCCACCCAAACTTTCTGTCGTTTAAGAAACAGTACTCACGGCCCGGCGTGGTGGCTCACACCTTTAATCCCAGCATTTGGGAGGCAGAGGCAGGCGGATTTCTGAGTTCGAGGCCAGCCTGGTCTACAAAGTGAGTTCCAGGACACAGGACAGCCAGGGCTGCACAGAGAAACCCTGTCTCAAAAAAAAAAAAAAAAAAAAAAAAGAAAGAAAGAAAAAGAAAAAAAGAAACAGCACTTGCTTTTCACAGTTCAAAACCATTGCAATAAATAACAAATAGAATACCTTCAACAGTAACCATGGCCATGGAAAATAAAAATAATTTTCACGACTATGCTACACATTTACACTGAGTAAAATCTTTATTTTAATTTCCAAATCAAATGATTCTGTGGAGTCCTATTTTAAAAACTTTGAACATACATCTTGCATTAGAGGGAGTGAAGGGATCTTGAAGTCAGATTTCTCTTCTCTGAGGTTCTGGATTGCATTCATCACTTTAATCGTGAATTACAAGAAAAGGTCACAACGTCATTTATATTCATGAAAAGTTAGCGTGAGGGTGGTTAGCTATATATACATTATGCGGAGCTCATTAGGACACCACAGTTTCTATTTATATAGAAAACCATCAAGTGGGATGTTGTAGCGGTTTGAATAAAAATGGCCTCCCTAGGCTCATAGGGAGTGGCACTATAAGGAGGTGTGGCCTCGTGGGAGGAAGTAGCCACTGGGAGCTGGCTTTGAGGATGCTCAAACCACTTCCAGTGTGTCATTCTCTTCCTGCTCCCTGCTGATCTGAAGGTAGAACTCTCAGCTCCTTCTTCAGCACCATGTGCACCCTGTCTGCCTGCACACCTTCATGCTTCTTCTGTGATGGTTATGGGCTAAATCTCTGACGCTGAAAGTCAGCCCCAGTGATAAGACTTGACACGGTTTTGGTGTTTCTTCACAGCCATAAAACCCTAACTAAGACACGAGTGGAGGTTTGCATGTGTAACTCAGCACTTGAGTAACAGGAGGAGCCTGGGTTCAATGCGAGTTAGTCTGTACTATATAAGGGAGAGCCTGTCTTAAAGAATGCAGGAAAAAAAAAGATGAAATGGAAAGAGGTAAAATTATTGAGATTTACAAGGAAAAAAGCTAATTCTTCTTGACTAAGGTTAGCCAGCCCGACACCGTAGACTTATGTGTGGGGTCTCTGCAATCACTATGGCCGACAGAGTAACGATTCCCATGAGGCAAGAAAGAAGTCTCACTTGATGTGACTCAGTAGTCAGTGTTGGCTCAAACTTCTAGAGTCTGACACTGGGCAGTTTATTTTAGGCGTATTTAAGCGCAGTGCAACTTGGGAAAATGTCTCCTGGTACAACATAATCTCTTGTGCGCAGAGAGGCATAGTTACATCGAAATTCTCCTCAAAGTACAAGTCACTTCTTCCATGAAGATGGGCTCTGGAGGTAGGCTACATGCCTTATTTTTAAGGCCTCGGGGTGGACCTGGTGTGGTCTCGCATACAGACACCACATAGGTCATCTCGGTTATTAGCCACCTCAGGTCCTGGCTGTGGGATCTTAGTGGAGCCCCAGGCTATACAGATAGTGCGAAGGTCACCTAGACTCTCAACTACCTCCTGTCCTACTGTGGGAACTAGGTATGGCCTGGCCTACAGATTGCACAAGGGTCATCTAGGCCATGAGCTACCTCCATTTCCAGCCTTCTGGGTATAAAACAGGCTGTACACCTTTCCTTTGGACAGACAACCCTGTGTGTTTAACACTCCTGGTGTCTGCATTGCAGTTAGGGCAAGGACCTTTGTGCTCCCAACAGACTTATTGGAGGAAAATGAAAATTTATGTAGTAATCTCCCTTCTTGTCTTGGATGAAGCCTAGCAAACTGTGAATATTCTTCTGCCTCCCTCCTTCCCTCCCTCCCTCCCTCCCTCCCTCCCNCTCCNTCCCTCCCCTCTTTTCCCTTCCTCCCTTCCTTTTCTCTTTCTTTCCTTCTTCTGCTCCTTCTCATCTTCTTAACTCTCTTCCATGCCACCAACTTTCTCTCTCGTTCAGCAATGCCCCTCATAGGCACACAATGATCTGTAGGGCAGATCTCAATTCATGACTTTCTCCCAGTTTTCTCAGTTAACCAGGCCTCCACACACTGATCTGAAAGGTTGTCCTCAGATTTCGCTCATACGGCAACGGATGCATTTGAGCACGTTGAATTTTACACAATATAGGAATGCACAAGTCCCTACAGTTGGTAAGTAGTGAGGCCAAAATTCTCCACAGTGAGATTGCTGCCCAAAGGATGATTCATAGATCCAGAGCGATGCCAGAGTTCTCTTCGAATCCATATTCTATAAGCAGTTCTGCGTCTCTTCATGGGAGAGCTGGTCCCTGCCATAGGCTAAGGAATGCATGAAGTACAACCAGGAATACATTTCTGCTTCCCAGTTCTACTTTTCTCTGCAGTTCAGGTCTAGTCAATGTAGCCACTTCTCCACACAGAGTAGATGTCCTGGAACAAGCAGCCATATACCCTGAGAAGAAACACATCTATTGATGACTAGACCGGGACCCAGAGCCTTGAGTATCCTGCACTCTGTTCTCCAGTTCTTAACAAAATAAAATGTCTAGCCACGCATTGTGTCTGTGGGGTGCCTTGAGGATGCCATACAGTGCCCACTCAGAGAATCTGGAAGCTGGCTTACAGTTACTGAGCATGGGAGTGTCTTAACACTGTAACAGAATGCCGCACACTGGGGAAATTATAAAGAATAGAAGCCAATTAGATTCACAGCTCTAGTGGCCAGGAGGTCTTAGAGCAAGAGGCTGCATCATTCCAAGGAAATCTAGCCGATTTCATTTTTTATTTTAAAACAAGGCTCATTTCTGTTAACTGTGATAATCAACTCATCCCCATGACAATGGCCTTACTGTTCATCATGTGGGTGCCCTTGGTGACCTAAATCTTCTTAAACCTCCCACCTTTAATATAGACATGAACCCAATTACATTTCAACGTTAGTTTTGAAGAATCATTTAAAGAGTCAAACAGGAACCATTTGATCAGGGATATGGTTACCCCAAGAAAACCCTCAGGGGAGCAGAGTGGTTGAGAGGCAGAATGGAGTGGCAGCCATGACACACCCAGCACAGCCATCAGATGAGGCAGTGAAGGACTCTGGCATCTCTACTTTGCTCCTACCTGCCCCACAAATCAGTTAGGACCCAGACCGCCACAACTGAGCTGTCATGGGAAAGAGTAATTTACAGGGACCCACAGGGGAGGATGCTACAAAGAGCTGGCAGCCTTCCAGAACTTCCAACACTGCCTTCATTGTAGATCCTTTTTTTTTTTTTTTTTCCTTGTCTCATTTAGCCTCAGCTGGCCTCAAACTCACTATGCTACAGAAGCTGTCTCTGAGCTTCTCATTCCCCTGCCTCCACCTCACCAAAATGGAAATTGCAGGTGATGTCAGCATGTCCAGTTTCTACGGTGATGGAATTGAACTCAAGGCTTTGACCATGCTGTACGAGCATCCAACCATAGGAGCTACTGTCTGTAGAAGTACCTGTAGCTTCTCTTTGCCTAACATCCAGCGGCAGCTCTGACCGTTCATTTCCATCAGGGAGGCCCAGGACTCTTCTCTGGTGCTTCTGGAAACTTTTCTGTGGCAATACTAAGTTATCTAAAGCATAACTCCATGATTTATACGTCCATAATACTCACAGTGTGCTCACACTCCTGATTAAACTGTGCTGGTGCAGAAGGGAACTGTAATTCCACTTATCACATTTCCAGAGACATTTTATCATTCTCAACAGATTGTCCCACCAGGCACCCTCCTGAATGGCCGTCCTTGAATATAATCTATGTGTATGAGCATAATTCTGTCACAATGAATAAAATACCCTTGGATGGCTGACAGAGAAAGTCTAGAGGGATTCTTCTAGGGGATGCTCGATGAGTCAAGCTAACAATCTTTTTCATCAGGGTAGACTAAAGAAGAAACGCCATGGACAGGCAGACTCCCATGGTGTGTGTAGAAACCTGGAAATCCTTTGCTGAAATCAGGGCTGAGCCTGCTGCCTTCTTCTTCTTTTTTCAATAGGTTGGGTCCAGGAATCTGAACTTTTTTTTTTTTTAAAGATTTGTTTATTATCTAAGTACACTGTAGCTATCTTCAGACTCGTAAGAAGAGGACTTCAGATCTCTTTACAGATGGTTGTGAGCCATCATGTGGTTGCTGGGATTTGAACTCAGGACCTTTGGAAGGACAGTCAGTGCTCTTAACCGCTGAGCCATCTCTCCAGCCCGAGCCTGCTGCCTTCTGACTGATCTTGGATGGAATCTTTCCCCTCATCACAGTGCCATGCAGGAGGGAAGGCATCGGGATTCAATCCTGTCTTGAAACTGTCATGTCCATTCATGGTGTCATGGAAGGCATGCTGGCCAGATGCTCAGACTGTCTGGTTTCTGGTCCTCCTGGCTGAGGGTCTTCTGTGCAATTAGGGCAAGTCGTTTGCTCTCTGTGTAGCAGACGCTTTGTGGTTGTGTCACAGCAGTGATGTGATGGAGCAGATAGGCTGTGAGTGCCATGCCTGAGTTTGCTGTTCCCCTAGAAGCCCCTGAGACACGAGACGCTAGGGTACAGCTCAAGGCTGCAGCTGCTGCTTACCATGCTCAGAGCTCTGGGTTCAGTCTTCGACACTCTAACAGCAATAACAACAAGGGATTCATATCTTTAAAAGACCAAGCCTGCTTGTATTAGATGCAGGCACAGCATAGTTTGTGCATCTCAGGGGAAGCATGAAGACAAACACAGGACCAACATGGGGACCTCACTGGATCTTCAGGTCATATGGCTTCCTTACCACTGGCTGGGGTGTCCTGAGTCTAGAGATCATTCCAGAACACAGAAGGATTGGCGGTGGTTTCTTTAGTCTTGTTTTGTGCTTTTTGCACAGTGCTTGGAGATATTAGCATATTTTCTTTTCAGTAATATCCTCTGGTTTTAATTAATTTAACTCCCATAAAACAAATAACATCAGAAGATTTCCCATAAAAAAAAAAAACCACGAAGCAAAAATGATAACATGTGTGCAAACAGACAATAAAATCACAGAGCAGGCCTGGGTATGCCTGATCCAGTCCCTTGCTCACCACATTAAAAGGTAAAAATAGTAAGGGTTAAATCAGATTTGATAAGAGGTCTGGCAAAATGTCTTCAATTATCCGGAAGACTCTGTCATGCAATTGCCTTTGTATCCACTACCCTTAGTGAAGAGAGTCCCCTTCAGGGTGAACTTTGCCTTGAATATAACCTAAGGTAGTGCAACACAATCGTGATTAGCAAGGCAATAAAAGCAGCAGTTATCTTAAAGTGGCTTTCGTGAGGTAGGGAATTGTATCTTTTCTTACCGGAAGCAGAAAGGGCGTGGAGAGGCTGGGTGGAGCAGGTACAAAGTGCAGTTACACAGAAATAGGCCTTTGCTATTGTTTATATGCAGTGCTGCCGATAGAACCCAGGGGTTGTGTGTGTGTGTGTGTGTGTGTGTGTGTGTGTGTGTGTGTGTGTGTG